>NC_139249.1:31660689-32153189 GCF_977018435.1 Lepisma saccharinum | reverse complement strand
AAAACTGTGTTTAACTTTGAAAAAAATGTTGTGTTTTGTTTTCTACCCAGCAAGCCCTGATGAGTGATAGAAGCGTCTCATGTTCCCGACAAAAGTAGCAGCGGACTAACTTTGGAACGACTGGTGTCCAACTGGAGGACGTTGCAACGGGGCGGTGCTCCGTGTAACGAAACGCTGGCTTCTTCAACCCTAGGTTCACTATCTCAAATCGCTCAGTGGTGCATCACCTACTGTATTTCCTGTTTCATTTTTGCACACTTTTTCCGAATCACCCTGTATAAAAATGAGTTCAGAATTATTATCTGAATACTGTTCTGCCAGCCAGAGACACCAGTTTCTAAGGCGCCCAGCAAAGAGAAGCTGTTTATGCTTGAACTCTGATGAAAACTACAAAAGCCTTTCTTGCTCGGCATCTCCATGTTTTATATTTCCCATCACCACAGAGAAATTGCCTTGAATTGCGTTTCAATCACCTCATCACCAGCATCTTTTCTCGTCACGTATGTGCCTCGTGCCAACCCATCTTTTTTTCTTTCGTGTAATGCTTTCAACATCTTTCTCATCCCAGCAATGCACCATACTTTGTGTTACGTAATGTGATATCTTTCCATAATCCCCACACAGGAAAAGGAGGAGGGGCTTACTGTGTCATTCTTCAGGCCCCGCAGGCAAACTCTTTTTACCTGGTAAATTGAGCGGGAATATCTAATTTCCAGCAACGAAAAGTTTCAAGTTTCAGTGAAAAAGAAATGGGGTAAGGACGTTATGAGAGGAGAAAAATCATTAGTGACTTTTTCATAAAAAAATATCCTTTGATGTTTCTTTGTAATTTTAGTATCACCTCAGTTCTCTAAAGTAACAACCATATCCCTCCCCCACACAACTTCTTATCTAAGATAACGAGGCTGTCACAAAGAATCTACATCAAGCCCCTGGTACAGCATAGCAATGCCCCAATTATTAAAATTATTGATTTGAAAGAATGTTTGTTCTAATATGTCATTTGAACCTCATAATTAACAAATCTGGAAAGTAAAGACCTAAAATATATATTTTTAAAATTTATTCCATCTCAAATGCAGGGTAGATGCACATACTCAATACAGCCAAGGTGGGTATATAACAGGTGAATCAATCATGTACTTTGTGTGTTCAGTAACTTAGGAGTTGATTGATTTTTTTTAATATGAAGGTGCGCTAACAAGAAATTTCAGTTCAGGAGCAGTTTTAAATGTCATACTTCGAAGGATGAGACATGCGTTAGTGTCTATTTGAAACACTAATGGAAGTAAACTTAATTAAACATCTAAAAAAGAAAAGCTATACGCTCTGTGCATTACAACCCTCAACAATTCGATCCTGATTCTCTATTTGTGTGTTGTTGTGCTACTGACACTCCATTTGTATGCTTCATGTGTTTCTGATCCTCTATTTGTATGTCTCTTCTGTCGCTGGTTCTCTATTTCTATGTTCTTGTATTGCTGATTCTCTATTTCTGTTTCTTGTTAGTCGATTTTCTATTTATGTGTTCTCGTATTAATGATACTGATTTTCCATCTGTGTGTTTCTTGTGTTGCTGGTTCTCGGCATTCACATAGGATGTTGCATAGGTAATTTTAATTGACTTATTTGGTGTTGTGTAACTTTCTGTTTATCTGCTTGCTCATGCCTGTAGATGGTCGAAAATTTGTTTGTAATAGAATATGATACTAGGCTTGTAGAAGGCCATTAACACCAAACTTTATTTCCCTGCAATACATTCTCAAAATAGAATTCGGGGTGATTCCTCACACCACGTCATTTTTTTTCTTCTTTTCGTACGAGATTCAAATGTACTGTAGCACGGTTTGACGGCTGTCTGTCACATAATGAACATTTGCTTATTAGGTAGCCAATCCAAGCGTGAAGTAAGATATTGGTGGAAAGAACGAAATATGTCTGCCAGAACGAATCCATGACTAAGTGTTGTCTTAAAATGTTAAATTAATAGCCAAATTTTAATGTTACGGTATATTTTTTTATGAAATGTAATGTTGTACATAATAATAATCCAATAGCGTTACAGCCCAATATTGGGCCAAGGCTTACCTACCGACTGCTGGCCTTCCTCCCACGCGGGCCACCAGGGGCGTGGAGATCTGCAGCCAGACTAGAGGGACGGGTGGTCACGATGATGGGTTGCCACCGGCCCTATACACAGGCCGAAAATTCCCGGGATCGAACCCATGCCGTACCGCAACCGCCGTCCAAAGCAAGGTGCCTTAGACCGCAGGGCCACGGAGGAGGACAATGTGGTATGCATGAAGTACTTATTAGCAACGATGCAACTTTAATTTATATTTTATCTTTGTATTTATGTTATTTTTTACGTCGCTTGGACTAATCGCAATGTGAGTGTAAAATTAAATAACTCCTTCGATAAATCAAACAATACCAAATGATCGAGTGTATATTATCTCAATTGATCCCCTTGTCACATCATTTTTAAAACATGTACATCATTGTTGCTTCAGAAAACAAAACTGATTACGAGACGTCAACTCTCAGGCGCCGAAACACTTGTTACCATCTTTAGTGTGTTGTATCTGGTTTATGCCACTCGTTCTGTTACTGCGGTTTTTTTTTGTGTTGTTGATTCCTTATTTCCATGCTTCTCCTGTTGCTGATTCTCTATTTGGATGTGTCTTGTGTTGCTGATTCCCTATTTGAATGTTTTTATGTTGCTCATTCCCTATTTGGATGTTTCTTGTGCTGCTGATTCCCTATTTGCATGGTTTTTGTCTTGTTGATTCCCTATTTGCATGTTTCTTAAGTTGCTGATTTCCTATTTGAATGTTCCTTATGCTGCTGATTGCCTATTTGCATGTGTCTTGTGTCGCTGATTCCCTATTTGCATGTGTCTTGTGTTACTGATACATTCATCATACACGGTGAATTCATTTAAGGCAAACGTTTCAGCGTTTAGTAACGTGCTTTGGAAGCCATTTGCTCATTTCGAATCATTTAGCAGATGGCGCGGGAGAGTGGAAACGTTCCACAGTGCACATATGGGCGATTCACATGCTTCGGCGTAGGTTATCAATTACCAGAACCACAATTACTGCCAGTTCCGATCCTCGCAGCAACAGCCGAAGTGAAATACATCCCGTGGAAAGGTCCAATTACACAGGAAATTGTTGATTCTGGACCCTAAACGCAGAAATATATATGTTATTCTGGTAATTGACTTCGTCTGCGTCAGCAAGCTAGCAGGTCAGCGTTTTGAACGCGGAATTTCTCATATCAGCTCAAACTTCCGTAATGGGAAGTGTTGGAAGAATTGATTTTCATTCACTGTTCTTACATCATCGCTGAATTTCAGTTGGAGTGTTTTCTGAGCAACAGTAATTTAATTTTTCATTGTAAGTTTTAGTGAATGTGTACCAGTACTATCAGCATGTTTTGAACAAATTTAATATGAAAAATCCCAAATAGTTGTAGGATCACTACCGCACCTTTTTTACCAAAAAAATAATAATATTAACTTCGATGCTCTGTCATTATTTTATCCAATTGTGCGTTTGGTAGTGTGAGTAGAATACTAAATATTCACTGGTATTTAAAAAAAGTAAATCACCAGAATTTCATTTACTTCGAATACTATCTATACTATTTACCATCATACATACCAATATCACTTCCTTGTGCTGCTTGACATTATTGTAACAATACTTCAATACAAGCAGTGGCGCAACAACAGGGGGCAGGGGGGCATTGCCCCCCTCAACCTTTAACAAAAATTAGTTCATGGGGGGCAAGGGGGGTCAAACATTGACGGCCAAGTGTACCTGCAGGGGGAAAATACCGCCCACAACTTCAAATGTTATGCAAATAAGAACACTATTCGTAATTTTTTCTTGCTCGGTTCGCTCCCAATGCCTGCTTTTCTTGGTCTTATCAAGTTCAGAACCGTAGTTAGGGGGCGGCGGGAGTCGGCCCTGGGCACCGAACGATCTAAATGAAAATAAGTTGTAAAATTGATTGATTGATTTGTGGTGTTAAGTCCAATTTACGCACAGAAAGGCTAATCGGGACTGGACATACAGTTTAAAGTGGGATCCGAACCACTATGCGCCTCCACCAGGTATCGAACCCGGGACCCCTTGATTACAAGGCGACGACACATAAAGTGGACTTAAAACAACAAATCAATATAATCAAATCAAACATCGAAGAGCAGAGCTGCTTGCAGTATATTTTTCTGTTAACTTGTGCTGCTTTTCCTGGGACTATGTAGTTAACAATGGTTATTATGGAGTGAGAATTAAGCTCAGGTACCAACATTTATACTCACTTCAGTTTTATATATTTCCGTAATTTACTATATTCCGCATATGAGAAAGTATATACCTGTCTTCCTTGAGAAATTTTCCATCTTGTACACAATTCGTGAGAATACCAATGTGTCGACATGCTCACGGCATGTATTGTTTTAAAGGGTGGCTTAAGCTTCAATCTAAATGTGGACAAATTTAATTTAACCATTCGGCAGAAAGCCCAATTCAATTTAAAAATGGATTAATCCTGCCCCGATTCTCGTCCCCTTCTACCCTCTGGATTTTATTGCTACGCATCCTGAAAGTGTATGCAGCCAGTGCAGCAAGTGTGCCGTGCAATTTACATAACACCGTAGGAACCGCGGGTGCATTTTTTTCAACTTCTCCCCTCTTCCGTTCCCCACACTGTCTTTCTGGCGTAATTAAACTCGCGATTAAAATTCTGGTTGTGGAGATGTCGCCGTTTGAATTTTGAGCAGTTTTTATTCGCCGTATGATTTACTCGCGCCAGACCACTGAGAAATGGGGGCCATAACGAAAACGCATTTTTCAGAATTTATGACCGCATTGGATGAAGAGAAAAATATTTAATATTGAAAGAGGAAATCATTATTTCAGAGGGTTTGGCAGCTAAATGTCTCTTAGGCTTCAAGCTTAGTATGATTGGTTGGAAGTTTTTTTAATTTTCTGACATTTGGGTCCGTATAAAATTTCATATTGAATCCACGTTAGGCGAAATATAGGCTCCAATCTCAATTCACTTTTATTTTTGTTCGCTTGAACTTGCGCAATTACTTTTTGTTCATGACAGTCCTGTACAAGAGTAAACGGATATGGGGAGAATGGGGTGAAGGGATGATCTGAACCTCCTCCCTTTACTAACTTTTGACTGAGCGTCGTAAAGGAGGGCAATATCCGGAATGAACGAGAGGAAAGTTTTTGTGCACTGGACCTACAGTTTAAAGTGATTGATTGATTTGGTTAATTTTACTTGGCATTTCTGCCTCTTTTGGTTAATCATAAAGATGAAGATGAATTATGATGAAGTTGATGAAGGAACACTCGGGAAACCTGGGTCGTGGCGTGCGGAGGCCGGGACGCGAATTTTTTTTCCAGTCAACTTGTGAATGCGGGTTCATTTCTTGCTCTCTGATTGGCTGTTGGAAAGTTACGGTGCTCTGATTGTGAGAATATCTTATTTCCTATTTTCAGCGCAAATTTGCTGCTTTCTAACCTAACCTAACGTACAGCGCAAATACGATATTCTCACAATCAGAGCACCGAAACTTTCCAACAGCCAATCAGAGAGCAAGAAATGAACCCGCATTCACAAGTTGACTGGGAAAAGAAAAAGCGCGGCCGGGGACGATACGAACCACGGTGCCGAGGTCCCGGGTTCGAATTCCGGTCTACACATGGGTGTGAGTGTCCGTCCATTCATCAATTTCCTCATCTTTGCCATTAGCTAAATGTGACATCGACGCGAAGTAAAATTAACCAAATCAATGAATCAAATGAACCACGGTGCAATGTATTTTCACCGGGAATCGAAACCCGGACCTCTTGACTGCATTTCCAGTACACCCTGTCCCGGGTATGTCTGGAGCGAGCGAGCGAAAACAAGTCTCTGCGCAAGTAGTGACTCCAGAGGGCTGGATCAATATACACGCGGGAGGGAATGGGGTTACATGGAGTGGAGCAACGAGACGTGATCTATTTTATGAATTCGCGTCCTAAACATGGTGCTGAAAATTGCAGGTTTAGAAAACTCGACCTCATAAAGGGAAACTTTGGAAGTGATTATTTCGATTTTCAGTTTATTTGGGAAGAAACATTAGTCTCGCGTTTTTCGAAAAAAATTTATATTCTTCCATTTTTCGTTTTCGAAAAAAATATTTTTTGATTTTCCATTTTTCGAAAAAAAATGGTCATCCTTAATGCAAATATGGCCAAAGCGTGAAATCAAGAAGGTAACCGTAGTTTTAAAATTTCCAAGGAAATAATGCTTCCATTTTGGGTACTTATTACATTTTCAAACTGACTTCATTCTATAGTGTTTGTAATCGAATTTTCATTTCTTCCTCTTAAAGATGTTTTCGTAATTGTTTTTTACAACCCCGTTAAGTTAAATAAACGCTTCGTACGTGGTAATTTGTCACACATATTTCAGTGCTTAAAATTGATTTGCCATTGCTCCATGCTCAAAATTATAATTCGAGCTCATGATTATGAAGGTCACTTTCAAACTTCCCTCATTTCATTTTCATCATGAAGTGCAAGGTTTTTTCTGTCAACTTGTTTTATTTTTAAAAAGTGTTTTGTCTTTTTTTTTTTTTTTTTTTTGGAGTGATGCATCAGCGATTGGCACTCTTCCGTTCCATCTCTCTCACACACACACACGCACATGTATGCACCCATGCGTTCTTTGGATCTTTTTTCTCTTTTTTTATTTCTCCATCCCGTTCTTCCCTATGTCTTTCTCTCCCTCTTTCTTTCTCCCTGCTTATCTATTTATCCATTTATTTATCTTTCCATTTCTCTTTTTCGTTCTCTACTTCTTTCTTTTCCTTTATCTTTATTTCTGTCTCTTGCCCATCGTGCTTTTGTATTATCTTATACCGTTCTTTCTCAATCTCTCCTTCTCTACGTTTAATTCTTTCCGTTTCTTTTGTATTTCTTCTCTTCTCTTTTCTCTCGTTTTCATCATTTCCCTCGTCTCTCGCTCTTTGTTTCTCTCTCCATTAACAATTCTCTCTCTTTCTCTCTCTCTCTCTCTCTTTCTCACTCTCTCTCTTTCTCACTCTCTCTCACTCTTTATCTCTTTCTCTCTCTCTCACTCTCTCTTTCTCACTCTCTTTCTCTCCTTCTTTTTCTTTCTCTCTCTCTCTTTCTCTTTCTCTCTCTCTCTCACTCTCTCTCTTTCTTTTTCTTTCTCTCTCTCTCACTCTCTCTCTTTCTTTTTCTTTCTCTCTCTCTTTTTATCTCTTTCTTTCTCTCTCTGTCTTTCTCTTTCTCTCTTTCTCACTCTCTCTTTTTCTCTTTCTCTTTCTCTCTCTCTTTCTCTCTCTCTCTCTCTCTCTCTCTCTCTCTCTCTCTCTCTCTCTCTCTCACACCCACACAAACACAAACTAGAAACCAAATACATCAAAGTTCCCGGGTTCGAGTCTGGTCTGGGTAAGAGTGTTCTTTGTTAGTGCTGCTTCATCACTCATCCTCATCGTCGTGATTAGCCAATAGTGACTGAAAAGCGACGCAAAGTAACAAAAATACAATAAGATTCAAAACGTATGACTAGACATTGATCTTAGTTGGTTATTAATTGATTTATTTCCTTCAGATAGAAATCGTGTAATTAAAAAGTAGATGATAGTAATAATGAGATCGCATTTAACCCTCTGCTGGGCACGTGGGGTCTTTTGAGACCCCACATGTGTTGTTTTTTTTCAAGGGTAACGACTAAATTATATATACCTGTGTCACCATCGGTTGAAATATCTTATTTCGATTTATTTTCTACAGCATCGTCATATTATAACCGAAAAACTAATTTTATTTTTTCCGTTAATTGTTCCTAGATATAATGCCACTTCGTACGAGCACTTGGGGCCTTCGAGGACCCCAATGAATTTTCGATTTATTGTTTCTTCTACCGCTCGATATTATTATTATTATTGTATTATTATTATTATTATTGTGATTATTATTATTACAGTAAACCCTCGTTAACACAAACTCGCTTAAGACAAACAGTCGGTTAACATGAACAAAATGTTGGTCCCGGCAGGGATGTATTATATATTTTATCGGTTAACGCTAATTTCGGATACCACGAATTACGAACTGTTTTTTAGTCCGTTGCGTCAATACAGTGTGTCCGAGAAAAAATATACCAATAAAGAATTTAAATAACTCAACAATCGTTAACTATAGAAATGTCAAATAACGTTTATTTGGAAGAAAAAACCATAGAATTTTTTTTAACCAAAGAACAAAGATCAAGAAAAAAATTTCACCTCAGTAGATCTCAATGTGTGCTCCTTTGGTGGCGCGACAAACATCAAGGCGGTACTAAACCTCCATCCAAGTGTTCTTCAACATTTGATGAGTGACGGAGCCACATGCATCGATAATTCTTTCACGGAGATCATTGAGGTCTCGCACAGGTGTTTGGTAAACCATAGGCTTCACATAACCCCAAAGAAAACAAGTCTGGTGACCGTGGTGGCCATTTAATGGGCCCACCCCTCCAAATCCAATTACCAGCGAAATTGTTATTAAGGAAGTTAGTAACACAATGGGCATAATGTGGGGGACCCCATCCTGCTGAAACATGTACCCATGAGGTATACGAGGTACAGCATACTGTTGCAACATTTGCAGGTAACTTGCACCTGTAACTGTAGCTTCCTCAAAGTAAAAGGTCCCAATTACGGAATCTCGTGTCAAACCACACCACACATTCAACTTGGGGCTGTCGCGTTCATGTTCAACAACAGCATGGGGATTCTGCTCACCCCATATTCTACAGTTATGCCTATGCACTTTTCCGGAAATGTGGAAGTTAGCTTCATCTGAAAATGTTACGCGTGTCAGGAATTCATTGTCATCATCAATGCGTGATAGCACTTCACTAGCATAATCAAACCTAGCGGGTTTTTCACTGCACTTTAGTTTCTGAACAAGCTGTAACTTGTTAGCTCTAAGCCTTAACCTTTTATGTACGATATCATGCACAGTAGAACGTGGCACGTCTCACAGATTTACGCGGGATTCTCTGGAAAGCTTCCTGAACTGCAACCACTTTATCCTCGCTCACACGCTTCCGACCCCTACCTTTCTTCCTCAACAAGGACCCTGTTTCCAGCAATTGTTTATGCTATTTAACAATGTAATGACGTTCTGGTGCTTTCTGTCCATATTGTTGCTGGAATCTTCTTTGTACCGTTACAGGAGACTTCAATTCTGCAAACCAAAAGCAGCACTCAACTTTCTGACGAACAGTAAACGGCGCCATCATGCGCGCCGACTACGTGGGTGCTCAGGGGCTCGAGCACCCACAAGATTTTTAGTTTGATAAAATCAAAATAAAATAAATATTTCTCACTTGCCATTATCAAAAAATAATAAGCAATTAAAACATTGAGATGGGACAGACTTTGATAAAGACAAGCTAACATTGCACAGGGACATGTTTCTAGATGTGTGCAGAACGAACAAAGAAAAAGTGGCCAACTTGTCAGACATTACAAATATTTTAAGTAGAGAAAACAGTGGTCCCATGCGTGAAATACTCACAGAATTTGTGAAGTTTGTATGGGTGATTTTAACTATACCTGTTACTTCTTGCACCTCTGAGCGGTCATTTTAGACGATTGAAAACGATTTTGCGGTCAACAATGACCCCAAAAATATTGAATGATTTGGCAATTTTGCATGTTCATAAAGAAATGACTAAAAATATTGACATTACAAAAATTGCAAACAAATTCAGAACTGCAAATGACGTAAGAAGGAATGTGTTTTATATTGAAAGTTAACATGTCATGATTATTATTATTATTATTATTATTATTTGGTACAAAAAGTTAGTCATTTTGCAGTTTCTGTTCACAACAAAATCCTTGCATAGTTCTTTCTGCAATACAATTAAAATTATTTGCATTAATGAAGATTTTTTCATTTTAATTTGTATGAATGTGGTATTTTCTTTTAGTAACGTGTTGCTAATATCATTGCCTCTTGGAATCATTGCGCATGTAAGTTGTTTAAAGTATACAATACTTGATAATTACAGATCTAACCGCCATTGATATGCACCCACAGAAATTTCGGAAAGTCGGCGCCCTTGGGCGCCATTGTACAGACTACTCACGAACAAAGCCGCGTATGCGCTTAATTATGTTACGATTTTTTCCCTTCTGGTGGTAAAAAAAATCCTCTCTTCCCTCTTCCAAATAAACGTTATTTGACATTTCTATCGTTAACGATTGTTGAGTTATTTAAATTCTTTATTGGTATATTTTTTCTCGGACACACTGTACATGTAGATCTCATTTAACACGAACTTTCAAGGTTTTCACAATTTTTTTCTGTTGTTTCTCTGTCGTTCCTCTGCTAGGTATGTAAGAAATCGCTCAACAATCTCTTATCATCTTGTCAACAATCAACTTATATAGTATTGTAACCAACAGATTCAGATCAACAATGTGTTCAAATGTGTTTTTCTATTCTTTTATTTCAGGGATTTAGAAAGACATATCATGTATAAAGAGAAATGGCCAACACACCTAATCATATATACTGATGGATCCAAAGACCGCCTAGGTGTGGGTTGTGCTTATTTCATTCCAGATCAAAATATAAACAAACAATTCCGTTTACCACCTGACACTTCTATTTTCACTGCAGAAAGTTATGCAATATATAAAGCTCTCACATACGCTATCCATAATAATTACACAAAAATTCTCATCATAAAAGATGCTTTAAGCGTATTAATGGCGCTGAGTTCCTCATATCCTCAGATTTGTAAACATCCTTTATTCATCATACTTATAATCCAACAAACTCAGTATGCTAATGGAAGAAATATCAACGTCCAGTGTAGTTACGTAAAGGCTCACCAAGTAAACACGGGAAATGAACGTGTGGACACATATGCCAAAGCCGCTCGATCATCGGAATCTACCTCACTTGCGAGACTTCCATACACGGACCTTCTTCCAAGAGTTAAATATAAACTTCAAGATAAATGGAAACAGTGGTGTATAGAACAATTTCAATCCATGGGCAACACATATAAATGGTTTGCAGAACATTCACAAAACAAACCTTGGTACTACCCATATAATTTTCCAAGATCAGCTATTACTTTTATAATACGTCTACGTACAGGTCATGTTCGCACTAATGATCATTTATCACGACTACATATTACAACAAAACAAGCCTGCGCATGTGGAGAAGATAATCAAGATGCTACACATCTCTTTTTACAATGTCCCAATTTCGACAGAGAACGAGATAAATTATATAGTGGTTTACGTCGAAATAGAATTCCATTCCCTACATCTCTTACTGCCCTGCTCACGGACCCTACTCCTCCCACCATATGGCTTCTTTATGGATATGCAAGAAGATGTAATTTGACGATCTAACAAACAGTATAAATAAATATCAATAGATGTTTTTTTTTTCATTCTTGTGAAATATAAGTGAATAGCGAACTAAATACATTAAAAAAAAAAACTCAGGAAGATGACTAAAATCGACTACCAGTTGATAGGGTCAGAAAAAGGAGAAGAAGAAGAAGATTCTTTAAAACATAGCCAGTACGAGTAACATCAAGATTAAAACTTGGGTGCAATTGCTCGACAATCGCCATCATTGCGTCAACAATGAGCTTATACTATTTAACCAACGAATTCAGTTGAGTTTTTCTATGATTTAAAACGTAGAAGATGGAAATCCCAAGTTGGAGTGTGCTTGATGCACGCCACATCCTGGTAATCTGTGTCACCACAACACATACAGAACTGTCTTGCACCAGAAAATGATCTGTGAGTACTTTTTTTAAACGTTAATTACTGTAGTAGTGTTTTCTATGATGACATACATAATACGTATTGTAGAAAGAACTGTATTGCAACAATAAAATTTGAGTTCCCGGTTAGCACGAATTTTTTTAACACGAACTCTTGATTTTTCGGTCCCTTGGGATTCGTGTTAACGAGGGTTTACTGTATTACCTACATATAATGCCACTTCGTACGGGCACTTGGGGTCTTTGAGGACCCCAATGAATATTTCAATTTATTGTTTCTTCTAAAGTTTATTCTGGATGACATATCTTACCATAATAAAATAAATTTAAGGTGAAAACACTTATTTTTTAATTACAGTAATGATTTGCACTTAAAACACAAAGCTGGGGTCTTAAAACACCCCAAGTGCCCATCCACGTATTATTTCCAACGTGCCCAGCAGAAATATTTATAGCTAAGCCTAAAAATGCTTGAAAATATTTTTTGTAATTTATGGAATTTTTTTACTTGTGTCCAGAGCGTGTTTGGAATCGTGTTCTACTCCCACTGCGTTGTTTTAAACTGCCAAGTTGCATGAATTGTTGGCCCTTTTTTACGTTTGAGTGCTTTATATGAAAAAGGGTAAGGGCTCTAACGATTTTCTGCTTCTACTGACGTGAAATTTTTGGAGTGGTCAAAGAACGTCATGAAGGACGAATTTAATGAGAGTGACCTTTTCGCTGAGTATCAGTCAAAAGTTCTGCAAATTCTTAACTTGTTGGCTAGAACAGAAGATAAGCATCCACCCGTGTTGAATGCGACACAGGGGAACAATGCACCGCTTCAACGACATCTATCTCTCCGCCACGAGTTTAAAGGTTAAAAGCTCGCGGAAAGTATTTAGGATCGGATTTTGCAGTTTACTGCAGTGTGGAGCTGAAGATTTTCCCGTTTATTAATAAAAGGCAAGGCATATGTTCAATCTTGTGCTTCAGGCAAGGAATAAAAGGCATAAATGTAGTGTTATTTGATTATTTTGTGTCTTGTATTCCCCCCCTTTTTTCATTCTTACTATTTCTATTTGCTAAGTGGTCCCTTTCAGTCCATATTTCGTTCTTGTTATAACCTTCTTCTATCCCCCCTCCTCTCTCTCTCTCTACCAATTACGGGGACTGAATGCTTGCGCGCCTGCTTACGTCACAAGTCAGTTTATAAAACTGACCTCTATCGTGAAAACTTCGAAATATCAGACCAACTCAAACGTAGAAGTGATGGTTTTGTAACCCACGCCAGTCACTAACGTCTAGACAGTTTCGAGTTGGTGTCAACTTTGTATAATTTGAGACTTAGCATAGAACACTACTGACGTCATCATTATATGATAAATTTCTGGCCTCTTATATAGTTAATTAAATGTGTGTTCAGAGTGACACTGAAAGTTTGTACCTACATTCGGATTCAAACCCCTACAAACTTTTGAGGTAGGAAAGTGTAATTCTCTTTGTGGGTTTCAGAAAAAAAAAGCAGACAAGAAATTCTCTTCACATTGCAATAAAGTTCCTTTGTCCTCTCAGTTAATTTAGGAACGTCTATCCCTTTGCTGGAAATTGGGAAATTGTCTGTGACAACGTCTCAAATTTTCAGCAACCTCGGGCAAAAAAGAAAAAGTTATTTACCTTGTCGCCAACGAATCCCCCCCATTTGCCGCGTGCTTTATGAACGTGTAACAAGGTCGAGTTGCCAACTGGACTTGTAACTTCTCTCAATTTTTTTTATTATTTTTATTATTATTTTTTGCCCCGTCTTTCCCAGCGATTTCCCCCAGACCCTTCGCAAACTGCTGGACTTAACTTAAGGGACAAACGAAGGGGGATTCTAGGGTCGTTTGTTCGCTACTCTCTAGCAAGATGACCTTGGATGAGCACGGGATGTGGTCGGGTCTCCTTTTGATGACAGTCCGGATGAAATGGGGCGGAAATAGCAAAGGAAATTGAGGTCTGGATCAGCAGCGACATTCATCGTGTAGCTGCCAAGGCTCCCGCTGCTCAAGTGTTTCCAACTGCAGCCTGAAATGCCCAAAAATGTTTTGTTTGTTTTTTGAGTCCATTTGTTCTGTGTTTGTCCTTGTCTGTGCTGAGAGGTCCTTTACAGACTCAGCTTTTAATAGGTAAGGACATTTTATCTTCGGAAACAGAATACTTCTAGTTCTTCTTAAGTAATGACTGAACGATTTAGATGTAAAAATTGAGTGAGGAAGTTTTAATAGACATCTTTATATTCTTGTTAGGGGCCTGTCCTAAATTTTGTCTTAGTTAAGCAGTTTATCCCCGTATTGTGTGACGGACAAAAATAGCCTAGGTGGTGATATGACCATAATATAAATATCAATCAGTTAATCATGATGTCATGAGTGTAATCAACTTTTACTTTAAAAAATTCATCTCTTTTCCATATACAGGGTGAGTCATTTAAAATCACCACCGGAAATATTTCGTAAACAACAATAAATATTGAAAAACTGCTCTCGCAGATATATAGGTATGAGAGGGGCTTATGACGAGACTAGGTATTGGAGAGACCATCCCGTCCAGCAACGCACGGTGACGCAGTATTGTGATAGCTCTCGTGAGATTATACCTTTATATTTCCAAGTTACTAAAATAAATCAACGTCCAAAGATAAAACAAAGGTTGACCAACAGGCAAAAAGGATCAGTCCGGCTAATGAATTTAGCTCACCCCTAGCCCTTACCTTTAATTTAAATTCCCGCAGACTTTTAGAAAGAAAAACAAAACATCTAATCTATGCTGATAAATGAAATTCGTAAACTCAACGAAGTTCAACTGTTTCACTTAACCGGGGGGGGGGGGGATATGCTAGCTTTCAGTACACCCCAACCCAGAACAGCAGATTCGATCATGAAAAAAAAAAAACTTGACTGAAATGGAAGTTCGGCTTATTGCCTTAGGAGACCAGAGCGTGATAAACCTTCCCACCCTGAAAGAAATATTATGATTAACATGATACCAATTAAATTACACTAAAGCATGCATGGATACAAATCTTTGATTTGGAGTCAGAAATATTGGTTCGACGATAACTATTTATTTTCATCAGAACGTAAAAAAACTTGTATTTGACAATAAGTATTCTTCTCATTTACCTGTGCCAAGTACACAATACTACCCTTCCTACCAGAATATTACAAAGGTTTCATGTACTGGCATTGTATTCTCAAAAAAGATATCAAAACTGAATCATTCATCAAAAGTTTTTCCGTAAAGACAAACGTCTGAGACCTATAACAATCTTTACGACTGATAATAAATACCACAACGGTTATTATTTCCTTTTGTTCAATATGGCTGCCTAGGACGCCAATTTGCCCGCCGAAACTAAACACCACGATAACACACGAATTATGGCCATAATTTGACACTCGGATGCTAGCATTAATTTATACGAGAAAGAACTCTTGTGTAGTTCACGATCCTTCCCGTTCATATAACTGCGATGCAAGAAATGACAGCAGATTAGTACTTACAGGACAGCTGACATCGGGGGAAAATTCCATGACCTTTAACTTCAAATATCCATTTGTAGACACCATGGACAGTAACTGTTCAACGCAGTTTTTGAAGAACATTCCTTCATAAACAATTTAAGGCAAATGGATTCATTTATCAGTTCCAATTAGGTTTGATTTCCATTGATACTTATCACAATTTCTTTCACATTCGCCAAAGCTTCTTCCTTCTCCCGGACCGAGTCCACGAACTGTCCCGCCGATCCGATTCCCACTATGTCCATTCCCCCGCTTATGCACAGGCAACGGGTTCGATGACCCGTTCCTCGAACCAGTTCACTTTTATTGCGCCGTCTTCCGGCGTTGACGAAAGTTTTTTTTTTGTGTCTTTTTGCAATTTCGCAACATACGTTACTATTGCGATAACTTTGTAAATGTACATAGGCTAATCTAATTTTGAAAATATTATTTTTTGTTTTATACACAATCCAATCTTATTTATAACACTTATACAAACATTCGTGTTAATTTTGACTTAGAGTACATTGTTGCCATCTATTGTCAAATCTTTGTATTAATCTTCAGTTCAAGGTAAATTTAACACTCAAATGCCATCTATCGGCAATTTTGGCACAATCTGCCTAATTTACTTTACAATTGTCACAGTCATGACAGATATTGTCATAGTTGGCGCCCAACTAAAGGCCGAACCCATCTAAACAATTCTTACATTAAATCAATATTCAACTGAACATAAGCACTCATCATACAATACTCTGACATAGAACATAGACTTTCACGATACCAATAAATCACAAAGAATTAATTTCACCCTTTACAACATGAACACTGAATGAATTCTTCTGGAAGGGAATGCTCATATCGCACTGGTCACCACATGCTTGCAAGTATCATTAGGTAATGAATGAGTCTATGACCCACCAGCCGCTTGCTGTCCCGTCGCTAAACCTTGCTCACTTGGCTTCATAGCCCGCCGCAGGCAAGATTCCACTTGGACTATGAAGACATTAGTTATCTGATATTCCGAATCCAAATCTAAGCATCAACATTCTAAGTACTCCCTTAGTACTTAGAATCCCACCAATGAATAGCCTGCTCTGGAACTTGTATATCTTACCTATCTTCCCAACCAACATACTCCGGTCCGCCGCCGAATCCCTCCTACTTGGCCATATCAGCCCGCCGCAGGTGATCTTCTACTTGACCCGTATGCTTCATTTCTGAACACTACACTTCACTCTTGATCTGAATAAGCAGGCTCACTCACGTGTCGAACGTGTGAGTCAAGTTCCTGCAACTTTTCATCAATCAAACCCGAGTAAAGCAGACTGACCCCCTTTACTTCGGTCAACCAATGCTTCACTTTCTCCTGAGAGCACAACCATAGTTTCACATTTTCGATGGATTGATTTTCTAATGAATCCCCCGTGATACAATCTACTAATTTCAGCGTGGAATCCTTAAAGTTCTCTACACAGAGATAAGGTCCATAGTATAAATTGCAATATTTTTTAATGATTTTGTCGCCCAAATTTCCAGGAGCATGATTTCTTACAAAAACCAAGTCTCCCTGTTTGACACTACATCTATTAGCTGTCTTTAAATTTATTTTCTTTAATCGGCCTTTTCTTGATTCCTTACTCCTCAAATCCGCCATAACCAACTTAGAATTCCAAGAAAGGTCGTCCATTCCCAACCCTAGGGGATCAAAATCGAAAAAGTTTCTATCCAAATTCAAACGTAATTCACTTGGAGTAAAACCAGTTTGAGAGGAGATGGAATTATTCAACATGTGCAGAGCACCCCGTACATAATCTGGCCACCTTGAGTGATTCGTGGAGCACAAAACCCTCATCAAACGATTAAGCTCTTCGTGATACCTCTCCACCATGTTAGAACTGGGATGGTAGGTAGGGACATAAGTTATATAAATTCCCCACCTTTTCATGGACTCCTGAAACATTTTAGATCTAAATTGGGGCCCATTATCTGTGACAACCCGTCGAGGGACTCCCAAGTGAATGAAATAAATTTTTCCAACTTGTTAAGTATCATCTTCGCATTACTATTTGATATTGGATAAGCCACGAGAAACCTGGAAGCTGAATCCAGGACGGTAAACAGAAACCTTTCTTTTTTCGGCCCTAAGGCGAAAGGTCCTTGCAAATCAAGGAATAACACAGGACCAGGTTTATCTGTGTTATGTGATTTCGCAACGAATTTAGAAGGATACTTATTGGGTTTCGTTCGCTGGCAAATTTCACAATCTTTAACAAAAGACTTGATATCCGATTTCATTCCTTTCCAGAAAAACAACCTATAGACTTCCGCCAAGGTTTTTGCCACCCCAAAGTGTCCCGCATCATCATGGCAACTTATGAGTATTTTACCAATTAAGATAACCGGTATACATATTCTGAGCTTCTTATGATCATGATAATCTCGTACGTATAATATTTCATCAAACATGCAATAGGTTTGATCCCACGTTCTGGATCGAGGATTGACCCCTGAACAATTTCCTTCCAGGTAATCTACTATTTCCTTGAGTTGGGAGTCCTCCCGCTGGGACTTAATAATTTCCTCTTTGGAAATAACTATTTTTCCTGGAAACAACGCCTGATTTTGATTTATTCGAAACACAGAGTTTGAAATATCCGGAAAAGTACGACTGAGCAAGTCCGCCAATTGATTATCGGAACCTTTACAGTATCGTACTTCAAATGAATACTGCTGGAGTTGCATAAACCACCTAGTGAGTCTAGCATTCCACGTGTGGGCTGACTCCAACCACGTGAGTGACTTATGATCTGATATTACCACAAAATGCCTTCCTCGAAGAAAGGATGAAAATTTGTCAATAGTGAAAAGAATTGCCAAGACCTCTAATTCCGTGGATGTATACGACTTTTCATACGATTTCGGTAACCGGCTGACATATCCTAAATGTCGTATCTCACCCTCATTAATCTGATAACAATATCCGGCAACTCCAATTAAGGAGGCATCCGTTTGTACAAAGAAATCCTTATTGAAATCTGGATAGTTTAAAGTGACTTCCTGAACTACCAATTCTTTTAATCGTTCAAAAGCTCGCTCAGCCTCTATGGTCCATTGCCATTTCGTTTTATGTTTCAAAAGGTCATATAAAGGGTGCGCAATCATGGCATAATTATGTATGTACTTGCTCAACCAGTTGAAGCATCCCAAGATCTTTTGCAACTGCTTAATATTATAAGGCACAGGTAACTTTACTATACTTTGCACGTAAGCGGGGTCTTTCTGATAACCGTTTGTGGTAATTATGTGACCTAGGAACTTCAACTCCTGAACACAAAATTTACACTTTTCGAGTTTCAAAGTAAAACCAGCTTCCTTCAATCTCGAAAGCACTAATCTGACGTGTTCTATGTGCGAATCTAAATCCTTTGATTTTACAATTATGTCATCTACATAGATTACTGTGAACTCGTGAAACATACCAAGAACTCGATTCATTACATCCACAAATACTGCAGTGCCATTAATTGAACCGAAAACTACACGTTTAAACTGGTATTGTACACCGTCAAAAGAGAAGGCTGTATACTTTCGGCTGTTCGGGTGCACGGGCACCTGCCAGTATGCATTCCCTAAATCTAAGGATGTCAAGTATTTACAGTCCTGAAAGGATGATAACAAATCATTTATTTTCAAAGGAGAGATCTGCTTCAATTTTACGTGTTTATTGATTTTCTTCAAATCTACGCAAAGACGAATCCCGCCATTTGGCTTCGGTACCACCAACAAAGGAGAATGGTATTCCGAATTAGATCGCTCTATCACGTCCCATTGCAACATTAAATCAATTTGTTCCTTCACTTTCTCACGGTAAGCGTAGGGTATAGGGTATTTTTTCTTGACTATGGGACTATCAGTATTTAGCTCCATTTCATGTATATACTCTTTGCATAATCCGGGTTTATCAGAAAATACATCCTCGTACTCATTCAGCATATCAATAAGTCGAGATTTTTGTTCTATTGATAACTCAACTGATTCCTCAAATTTTATTTCGAAGAGGGACCTCTTATTTACCCCAACGTTCTTACATTCAGACACCTGCACATTATTGACAAGTCTAGGTTCCTTCGGGTCACCCACTTCCTCCAATGGAGTGAATTTTAAAAAGACTCTGCCATTTCGGGTCTGATAGAACAACGCTTCCGAATCAAAATTCAACTCACCCTGAACATTATATATCACATCCAATCCCAAAATGATAGGAACGCTCAATTTTTTCACTACAAGAAACTGTACATAAATGTCATAACCTCCCAAATTTACCATTACTTTAACTATTCCTTCAACAGACTTAGTTTTCGTACCAGAATAATCCGACAATTTAACATTTGATGCTGGAATCAACCTTGGTCTAGAAATGAGTGAGGAGAGACCTTTCCATACATCTAGTGACATCAGACTCGTTTCTGCGCCCGAGTCACATAAGGCAGTCAATTTCTGATCTAAAATTGTAATTTGAATTAAAGCCGAAGGGCGGTTATTATTATTTTGTACATTAATAGGTATTAACTGTTTGTCAAATTCATCTAACTCCCCGTCTCCCGAATCATCTTGCATATTTACAAATAGTATGACAGGTCGCGTTACTTCACTCTCCCCCCTGTCCTTTGTGGGGAGTGTACTGGTCGTTTCCCGTCCGTCCATTACCTATTTCAATCTCGTTGAAATTTGGAGAAGAATGAACCTCAGCTTTCACTTGACAAGTTTCCCTCTTTGAAGCGTGACCTACCGGTTCACCCAACACTCCCAAGGATCTCAAAAAGTTTAACATGACCGACATTCCCTCCCTGGTCCAATGAACTTTGTCCACTCTACCATGAGACGGATGCCCAATGAATTCTTCAAACAACTCAAGTTTAATGCGATCACTGTCATCAAAAAACAATGGAGAAATATTATATACTTTGACATTATTACCATTATGTAATGATAAAATGAAGTTATTGACTTCCTCCCAATTCCGCCACGCAGGGGAACCCTTTGAAGACAACAGTTTTGGAATTGGTGGTAGTGTCAACAGATTTATATCCTTTGTCCTGCTAGACAGTTCTTTGACTGTTTCCGCCAACCCCCTTTTTATTTCTTCCATCGATCGATATCTAAGTAAATCATTAGATCCAATCATAACGAGAACAGAATCAGCAAGTCTTTGACATGACCTTAGTCTTTCATTCAACTGATCAATTGTTTGCCCACTCACCGAGAGACCAATGTGCCTATTACCATCTGCATCAAATGAAACTGGGTAACCTGCAAAATTTTGAACAACCCTCACAAACATACTATCACCTACGAGCTGTTTGCCTTCCAAGATGGGGATATTTTTACCCATATTTTGATTACCTGCCCGCGGTGCATAACCATTGAAGCAATTATTAGGAGGATTTATCTTCACCCCACTCACATCACCTCCCGCGATGCGAGTTCCGACTCGTTTCCCGAAACAGACTCTCTAGATGAGAACGACATAGTCTGAACCCGTCTCTTACTACGCGGACTGGCCTGAGACTTCTTTCCATTCTCAGACAAAGATGTATTTGCATATTTCAGATTCGTTCCACCTGTGTTATCCTTCGCTTGAGATACCACAGAGACTCTACCCAAAGTTTCACGGCTATTTTTGCTCTTTTGAGCGTAACCCTGTTCCTTCTTTGTTCCCATGTCTCTCAATGACTCATAGCTTTCAATGGCATGAAGTGCTTCTGAAAAAGTGGAAACATCCTGCATGACGAAGTGTTCCCTTAATTTGTAAGGCAACAAAGTACCTAACTGGGCTACTAGATGAGACTCTTCCAAGTTCGGTTGTATTGATTTCAACAGCTTGAAATTTTTTGAGAAAAATTGGAGGACGCTTTCCTCTACAGACTTATTGTAAGGCGAATTAAGTATTCTAGTAAGGCAAGAGCTGCGCCATCTAGAATTATCGTAATGTGAAAGAAACCCCTGTTTGCATTCCACATAAGAACAAATTTTATCCTTATTTTCCCCGTACCATACTTTTGCGCTGTCGACCAACAACTTAGGTACATAGTTGAGGTACTGGTTCTCATGAATCCCATATAAATCCAAGAGTTCCTCAGTTTTCTCCAAGAACTGAGACGGTGTCACATCAGAAACTATCCCATTAAATTTCGGAAATTTTAATAAGTCCTGTGGCTTAATGTGTACACCATTCGGATGCAACACCGGATGTGTTCCCCCACCCTCAGCTGGTACACTGTCCTGTCGGTCTAAACCAGTTTCCTCTTTAGAGAACGCATATCCCTCGTTCGACTTCAATTTCTTGTGTCGCGTTTTCAAATAACTTTTCTTGTTTCTAATACCGTCAAAGTCTTTGTAGACGTCTTCCTTACCCGACGTTCCAGAACTCAAGTAACCATTTTTAACCCTTGCATAACTCCCGACCCCAATACGTGCAACGCTTTCTAAATCAGAGTCATCTGTAGCAGTGGCCTCATTAGCAAACTTCCTATTCAAACCTCTAATTTCCCCTCCCATCAAATTGTTACCCACAGTGTAACTCGATTCCTTATTCACGCTCTCTGCACATCTGTTATCCCACCGGGTAACGACCTCATTCAATTTACTCATCGTCCCTTCTATTGACTTCAAAGTAGATATTACGACAAGAGGAAGTGTAACCTCTTTTGACAAGCCTTCCGCATTATCAGATCTTTGGTCTTTCTCAACTACAAAATCAACTGAATTCCTTTCCCTTTTTACACAGCCATCCACTATTGGAATGCCTTTACCATTTCTGACGTCACTGTTATGATCGGTAAGAGTAATTAAACCTTTGTTACCCTCGACTACACACATGTTTTTGGAGACCTCCTGCCTCAATGCTTGGATTTCCAGGGCATTGTCTAATTTGAGCTGCTCAATGTTTTCACGAACACCCTGTATTTCCCCTTCCAACTTGTTTAGCAAGGAGTCATATTTCCTTTCCACCCCCTCTGCTCTGGTAATGCACTCAATACGGTATTGAGCCACGCATCTTTTAATTTCTTCATTCCCCTGTCTGACTTCAAGAATACTTTTATCGGTTTGAGCCTTGAACTGACACAATTTGGTCTCCAAGTTGATAACCATATCCTTAGTTGAAGAGAGCTCATTTTTGAGAGTTTCCTTACTCTCCTTGAGTTCCCCCTTAAGATCTGTAGTGGTGCTCAGGAGTTTATCACTGAGTTCACCTCTGAGAGCTTCATTACTCTCTCTGAGTTCACCTTTGAGAGCTTCATTACTCTCCCTGAGTTCACCTTTGAGAGCTTCATTACTCTCCTTGATGAACGCAAACAAGGTATCGAGCGTCACTGGCTCATGTTCTGTACCCATTATGAAAGATTTACTCAATCTACTTAAAGAAAATCCACCAAAGTAGTTTTTTTTTTTTTTTAAGACAATCTGCACGACCAATTCAACAATACTTAAGTCTCATAATCTTTCTATGACGAGACTAGGTATTGGAGAGACCATCCCGTCCAGCAACGCACGGTGACGCAGTATTGTGATTGCTCTCGTGAGATTATACCTTTATATTTCCAAGTTACAAAAAAAAATCAACGTCCAAAGATAAAAACAAAGGTTGACCAACAGGCAAAAAGGATCAGTCCGGCTAATGAATTTAGCTCACCCCTAGCCCTTACCTTTAATTTAAATTCCCGCAGACTTTTAGAAAGAAAAACAAAACATCTAATCTATGCTGATAAATGAAATTCGTAAACTCAACGAAGTTCAACTGTTTCACTTAACCGGGAGGGGGGGGGATATGCTAGCTTTCAGTACACCCCAACCCAGAACAGCAGATTCGATCATGAAAAAAAAAAACTTGACTGAAATGGAAGTTCGGCTTATTGCCTTAGGAGACCAGAGCGTGATAAACCTTCCCATCTTGAAAGAAATATTATGATTAACATGATACCAATTAAATTACACTAAAGCATGCATGGATACAAATCTTTGATTTGGAGTCAGAAATATTGGTTCGACGATAACTATTTATTTTCATCAGAACGTAAACAAACTTGTATTTGACAATAAGTATTCTTCTCATTTACCTGTGCCAAGTACACAATACTACCCTTCCTACCAGAATATTACAAAGGTTTCATGTACTGGCATTGTATTCTCAAAAAAGATATCAAAACTGAATCATTCATCAAAAGTTTTTCCGTAAAGACAAACGTCTGAGACCTATAACAATCTTTACGACTGATAATAAATACCACAACGGTTATTATTTCCTTTTGTTCAATATGGCTGCCTAGGACGCCAATTTGCCCGCCGAAACTAAACACCACGATAACACACGAATTATGGCCATAATTTGACACTCGGATGCTAGCATTAATTTATACGAGAAAGAACTCTTGTGTAGTTCACGATCCTTCCCGTTCATATAACTGCGATGCAAGAAATGACAGCAGATTAGTACTTACAGGACAGCTGACATCGGGGGAAAATTCCATGACCTTTAACTTCAAATATCCATTTGTAGACACCATGGACAGTAACTGCTCAACGCAGTTTTTGAAGAACATTCCTTCATAAACAATTTAAGGCAAATGGATTCACTTATCAGTTCCAATTAGGTTTGATTTCCATTGATACTTATCACAATTTCTTTCACATTCGCCAAAGCTTCTTCCTTCTCCCGGACCGAGTCCACGAACTGTCCCGCCGATCCGATTCCCACTATGTCCATTCCCCCGCTTATGCACAGGCAACGGGTTCGATGACCCGTTCCTCGAACCAGTTCACTTTTATTGCGCCGTCTTCCGGCGTTGACGAAAGTTGTTTTTTTTTGTGTTTTTTTGCAATTTCGCAACATACGTTACTATTGCGATAACTTTGTAAATGTACATAGGCTAATCTAATTTTGAAAATATTATTTTTTGTTTTATACACAATCTAATCTTATTTATAACACATGTACAAACATTCGTGTTAATTTTGACTTAGAGTACATTGATGCCATCTATTGTCAAATCTTTGTATTAATCTTCAGTTCAAGGTAAATTTAACACTCAAATGCCATCTATCGGCAATTTCGGCACAATCTGCCTAATTTACTTTACAATTGTCACAGTCATGACAGATATTGTCATAGGCTCATGACATTAATGGACACAATACGTTCAACTACGTAAGGAAATACGGTTTTCAACACAAACTTAGTTTATTTAAATAGAAACCCCATTTTATTTTCAGCTCATTTGAAAGTACGGAAAAAATCATTAAGATTGGCGTTTGTTACATTGTAATACGTCAAGTGGTTCTCAAGTAATTGTAACGTGAAGTTGATTCGTATGTCGTAACATACATATCCCCCTTTTGACGTCATTCGTGTATCATAACCAGGGCCAGGATTTTGATGACCTAAAAATCTTTGAAAAATGACCTTTAAAATGACAACAAAAATCCTGTAAAATGATCTAAAAATCTTTGAAAAATGACCTTTAAAATTACAACAAAAATCCTGTAAAATGAACTAAAAATCTTTGAAAAATGACCTTTAAAATGAGAACAAAAATCCTGTAAAATGACCTAAAATCTTTGAAAAATGACCCAAATATTCGTACAAAACTCAATCTGCTTATTGAAAATAGTATATATACAGGGTGTATATAAACATGTGTCAGAAACTTTAGGGATTTATTCGTGACATCAAAACATAACAAAAAGTTCATATGAACATGGGTCCGCAAATCCTTCGTTAGGGAGATATGAAAGGAATTCCCTGTAGTGACCCCTGGTTGTGTAATGTACCTTAAAAGTGCATTTGTACTCACTTTCTTGTGTACGGTTAGGCATGGCATTTGTTTTTTTTTTGTTTTTTGTGTCTGATTGTCGTTTGTTCTGTTTTACAGTAACTTCCATCACAACACATCACAACGATGTATCCAGTGTCTGAAATGACGGATATGCACTACATGTACGGCCTAGCAGATGGGAATGCGGACGCAGCACTTCAACGTTATGCTGGACGTTACCCTGGGAGGCAGTTACCTTGTGCAAGAACGTTTGTACGACTATACCAACGTTTGTGAGAGACAGGCACATTGAGAAGAGACTTGCAGATGGTGGGAGACCACGCGATGTACGAACGCCTGAGCTTGAAGAACGGGTTCTTCGGACTGTGGATGAAACTCCATCAACCAGTACAATGAGAATTGCGAGAAAGGAAGGCGTTAATCACATGACGATCTGGAACATTCTGCATGAAAATCATCTGTACCCGTATCACCTTCAACGGGTGCAAGGATTAAATGAGGCAGACTTTCAGCCATGAATAAATTTCTGTCAACGCATATTAGGGCAGTGTTCTGTGTTTCTGCAGTTCCAAGTATGTACCTTATTCACTGATGAGGCTGGCTTTTCACGTGATGGGATCTTCAATTATCATAACAATCACATCTGGGCTGATGAAAACCTTCATGCAGTGCGACAAGACAAACATCAACAGAGGTTCAGCCTCAACGTGTGGGGTGGAATCATTCATGATCATCTCATTGGCCCCTACTTTTTTCCGCAACGTCTGACTGGACAAACGTATCTACAGTTTCTCAGACATGAGTTGCTGCATTTACTTGATGATGTACCGCTAGACGTCATCCAACGAATGTGGTTTATACACGATGGTGCTCCACCGCATTTTACACGAATAGTTCGCCAGTTTCTCGATAACCAGTTTCCGAACAGATGGATTGGTCGCGGGGGATCCATTGCATGGCCTGCCCGATCGCCAGATTTGAACCCAATGGATTTTTTCCTTGGTGTATTCAACTCCCGTACCCAATGTCGATGTTCTGAGGGAGCGTATCCAACATGGATTTGACCAAATACGGAACACACCAGGAGTTTTCCACAACGTACGGCAAAGTATGAAACGCAGCCTCAGGGAATGCATGGAAGCAGTAGGTGATCACTTCGAGCAATTTTTGTAAATGGCAATGTGTTTGGTAAATGTATCATTTTTGTGCCATGAATATTAAAGTCTTTCATACATGTAAATGTGTTTGGTCAATGTCTCATTTTTGTGCCATGAATATTATTTCCTTTCATACCTCCCTAACGAAGGATTTTCGGACCCATGTTCATATGAACTTTTTGTTATGTTTTGATGTCAAGAATAAATCCCTAAAGTTTCTGACACATGTTTTTATACACCCTGTATATTCCAAGACAAACAATTTAACAATTGCTTCTTCAACTTGGTGTGTTGTACGGACTGTGAATAAGAAACTCGACAATGTTGCATTTCGCGATTTTCAGACAAGCTTTGTTGCGCTGGTAGTTAAACACAGAATAAGTACCGCAAGATAATATTCAGACAAAACAGAAATTGTTGAACTTCTTATGCTTCAGCATGCAATGACACAATTTTTTTAAAAAAAATGACCTAAAAATGACGCAAAATTTTAAAAAATGACCGAAAAATAAAAAAATGGTAAAAAATTATCAAAAAATTACCCAAAAAAATTACATTTCTTCAACCTGAGGAGGGTGTTCAAGATTGCTGTACTACTTAGCAATGTCTACATTGCACCAGTTAAAAGATGAAATGTCATCAAAATCCGGACCCTGAACTCTTCTGCATACTACGCGTTGTGCTTAGGAAAGTTGTTACGTTCTAACAACTGCGGGTTATAGTAAAATGTGTAGTTTGTACATAAGTAAGCTTTGACAAATTATCTAAAAGATTCTGATAAATCTTTTTGAGTTAACAAATATTTGTACATTAAAAAGTCAACTCAACTCAACTAAGATTTATTGGACTTGCAGCTTTACAGGTGGCTGTTTATGCCCAACATACATTATAAGTACATAAGTTACAATTTTAATATAAATTTTACACACAAAGTTCATAAACGCTCTTAAATACAATTTTATATAACTACATTAACCCATTCAGTAACAGAAATATATTATAATTTTATGTCAGCTTTTCTCAAAAAAGTAAGTATAACATATCCAATTCTAACGTCTGGAGCATACAACATTGAAGTCATATTAATGGGAAAAGGAACATTAATTTTTGACAATGTTTTGTATAAAGTCTTTCTTCTCTCTGAGTGAATTGGAAATTCCAAAATAATATGATGAGCATCACCCCTTAAATCACCAAGTCACAATTCGGAGATTTTAAAATGTGTATTTTAAATAAATGATGATATGTTCTCGCGTGACCACTTCTTAGTCTATTTATTAAAACAATTACATTTCTTGAACCTTTAAAATTATAAAACCAAGGTTTTTTCCTAGTGTAATCAACATAAGGACGATAACTTTCACCAACGCTTTCAAATGCATTATTACACCATAAGTTCCATTCTTCAAAAATTTTCTTCTTAACACTCGGCAGAAGATCTGTGTAATGCAATGGTAACTGGATTATTTCATTCATCTGAGCAGCTTGTTTTACATATCTGTCTGCTTGTTCATTTCCGTAAATATTAATGTGTGATTTTACCCACACATAATGAACTACCTTTCCATTGCTAATTAAGCTATTAGTTGCACGAATACAATTGATGACATATGGTGATATTTTAAATAAATTTTTATAATTAGATTGTATTGCTTGTAAAACACTTTGCGAATCAACCAGTATTAGAAATTTCTGTTCAGGAACTGTACCAATATAAATCAAAGCTTGATATACCGCATATATTTCTGCTGTAAATATGGATGCCTCCACTGGTAACCTAAACATTTTTGATATATTTCTTTCAGTATCATAAAAAGCTGCTCCTACTCCACTTTCAGTTTTACTCCCATCTGTATATATGTGATAAAAGTCTTCCCAAGATTCTCTAAACTCAGCTGAATGATTATATTTCGGAAAATATATATTTTAAATTGGTTGTGTGGGAAATTCTAACGAGTACACTGGCAATGTTCTTGCTATGAGTACTTGACTACATTCATGATGATATTTACTAAATAGTTGTACCCAAAGCGTAGCTGATTTATCATTGGTTATTCCTGAATCATGCAGCTCTAAAATATTTAATAAAACATCATTGCAAGGATGCCATGGTGTATGTTGAATTTTAAATAACATTTTTATTGCGATTAACTTTATCCTCACAGAAACCGAACATTCTACTGACTCCATATATACCACTACATTTGGAGTACTGTTCATTAAACCCAAACTTTTTTTAGGATTTTTCGTTGCTGGACTTCTAGTGGAGAAAGTTTTGTTACTGGAAGTTTACACAAGACCATTAATCCATAATCTAATACTGCTCGATAATAATTCTTATAAAACAGAAGCATGCTGGTAGGATGTGCTCCCCATTTGGTATTCACCATAGCTTTAAATAAATGAAATATTTTATGGGGTCTATTTTTCATCATATTTATTTGATACTGCCATGATAATGAAGCATCAAAGTATACACCTAGATATTTTACTTGTGAAACAATTGAAATTTGTAATCTCCTAGGAAAAATGTTGAAAATATTTTGAAGACCCTTTGCTTAAACACTACTACTTTGGACTTTTCTAAAGATATTTATATTTTTTTCTGCTTTAACCATTGGTTAAATTCTATTAATTTATATTCAAACATTGAAAAATCTTTTAAGTGATATGTTTGAGTCTAAATATATACATACATCATCAGAATATTGTAGAAACTGAAATGGGAAATCTATTATTGTTTTAATATCTGATAAATAAATATTAAATAATAATGGGCTAAGAGGACTTCCCTGTGGTAGTCCTTGTCCAATATATATTGGACCTACCATTTCTGAACCAAAATGAAAATAAAATTGTCTTTTATATTACAATTTCCATGTCAATATGAGTATACAATGTGGAACTTTTAGTAATTGTAGTTGTCTCAATAGAACAGTAATATCTACGTTGTCATATGCACTTTGAATATCAATAAAGGCTGAGAGTACTGATTGGTTTCTTTTAATAACGCTATAAATATGAGAAGATAATGTTACTAATGCATTCTGGGTTCCATAACCTTTACAAAATCCCATTTGTCTGGGAGAAAATACCTTTCGACCTTCCATAAACCACTCTAATCTTTTTAATAAAAGCTTTTCGAAAATTTTCGCCAATACGGAACTAAGAGTTATTGGGCGATATGACTGACCCAAGGAAGGTTTTTTTTCCTGGTTTTAGAATTGGCATAATAATTTGAGAGGTATATGCAACGGGAATTTTACTCGATAGGAATATTTGATTGTAAATTTTACATAACATGCTTAGTGCATTCTGTGGAAAATTTCGTACCATAGAATACGTAATTCCATCAATGCCAGGAGCAGAATCTTTAGACCCTTGAAGAATTTCATGAATTTAATTTACAGTGATAGTGGATGTGAACCCCTTTGGGTATTTTGATGTAGATGAGAACGTGTAGAATATATTAGGAGGTTTGCAGGCTGATGTAAAGGGTGTAGGAATTACTTTATTAATAAAATCTGTTTTCCATTCGGTGAACAAAGGTAAAGTCCGACTTACATGTGCTTTTCTAAGTGATCTGAACTTGCGCCATATAACGTCTAATTTTATGTTAGGGATTATTTCTTCGCAATATTTTTGCCATGAAAATCTCTTAGCCTTTATATATACTTTTCTAGATTTTGCGGTAGTTCGTTTAAAATTTATCAAAGTTGCAGGTGAAGGAGCACTTACAAATTGTTTCAATGCTTGTAATCGCTTCCTTTTTGCTTGAAAACATTCTTCATTCCACCAATCTATTTTAGGAAAATTTCGATCATATTGCGGTTTCAGTCGGAGACAGGCATAATCCATAACTTGAGTTATTATATCCACAAATGTTTCATATTGTACAGTATATTGGTTTTGATATTCTTTAGCTGAAAATTTTATGTCTAAAACTGAATTGTATTTCATCCAATCTGCCCTCTTTACGCTCCACTTACGAATTGTTTTTTGTTTTATTAATTTTGGAAATTTCTCAGATGATGTTAGCGTGATGAAACATGGAAAATGATCACTAGTTCGTAAATCAAAGTCTATTTTCCACACAAATTCAAAACACTGATTACACTGTGCGACAATGAAAATTGCCGCAGAAAAAAAACATGTGATTCCTATGGAGTTTAGTGCCCTGGTGACGATAGTGAAAACCGTTTTTCGCTATCACCTAACCTTTTCTCTGGAAATGCAATTTTATCAGCGCACGACTGCATGTTATTGTTGTCGCGGCACTTATCAGTCAATCCTGTTACTAAGGCTCAACATTGCATAGGGTGGGAGATGGAGAGGATAGGGATAGATAGCCACTTTGTTGAGGAATAGTGGAGTTGCAGTTATTTGCATCAGTCAGTTGCTAGTGTTGCTACTATCCTGCCGTGTGTGTAGTGCAAACCCCTAACGTGAAGAATACTGTTTGTGCGTGTTCGCGTGTTTCTTGTGTTCAGCGATGTCTAGGAAGTGTGTTAATTCACCAAAACTTTTCTGTTGTGTGTGGTGACTTTACGACGATGTCCCAAAGACATCCCATTTCCCCGTTCGTCAAAGAGGCGTACGAGTTGTATTTTGTAAAGGGATGAGGGTAGTGTTGGGCACCACAGAAATGTTGCCCATGTTGCTCCCGCTTCTTAAGATGATGATTGCATAGAACCCACCCATCTATGCCATTTGCCGTACCAGAGTTGTGGAGGGAACCTAGAGACCACATAACAGATTAACGAAAGTAACAGGAATCTCAAGTAAATCAAAAAACACAATTTCTATCCAAATTTGGAATCTGCAATGTGCCTAGTTCCGCATTCTGATTCTCTCTTAGTTCCAAAACCACCAGCAGAATGGACACTGGAAGATGAAACAGACGATGGAAGTGACCAACCAATAAATCACGAAGATCTTGATTTCACGCTATCTACATCACAGCCCCAACCACAGCCATTGTCACAGGCAGAATTGAACGATCTTGTAAGAGATCTAAATATTTCAAAAAGGGAAGCAGAATTGCTTGGGTCTCGTCTTCAAGAAAAAGCCTGCTACAACCAAACACTAGTATATCAATCCGTAAACGAGAGCTTGGTCTTTCCACTTTTTTGTCAAGGGCAGAGAGTCTGGTATATTGTAATGACATAAATGGGCTGCGTACAGAATTTGGAATGATTTACAATCCGGAAGAATGGCACCTATTCATAGAATACTCAAAACTAGTCTTAAAGCTGTTCTCTTGCATAACGGAAATGAGAAACCATCGATACCAGTGGCCCATTGCATTCAGTTAAAAGAAACCTACGAGAACATGAGACTACTTCTGAAGTATATTGGCTATTCGAACCACAAATGGAAAATCTGTGGTGATCTCAAAGTTCTGGGACTTGTGCTGGGAATGCAGACTGGTTATACAAAATTTTTGCTGTCTCTTGTGTCACTTGGACAGTCGGAGAAGGAAAGACCATTAGATAGTGAAACAGTGCTTTCGAGAGAAAGCTTCAATCCAGGTGAAAAAAAATGTTTCGCATGAACCCCTTGTTGACAAAGACAGTGTGCTGTTACCACTGATCCATCTGACATTTGGCTTCATGAAGAATTTTGTGAAGGCAATGGACAAAGATGGCAGCTGTTTTCAATTTTTTCTGTCCAAATTTCCTGCGATTAGTACTACAAAAATTAAAGAAGGTATTTTCATTAGGCCTCAGATTCGTGACTTGATGAAATACAACTTCTAAAGAGTTGCTGACAGATACTGAGAAGGCAGCTTGGCTTGCCTTCAAAGATGTATGAAACAATTTCTTGGGTAACGTCAGGTCTGACAATTACAGGGAACTGATTGAACACATGCTGGACTGTTACAAGGCTATGGTGCGCAACATGTCTTTGAAAATAGATTTCCTGCATTCTCATTTGGATTTTTCCCCACCTAATGTCGGAGATGTGAGTGACGAACATGGTGAGCGATTTCACCAAGATATCGCTGACATGGAAAGATGATATAAGGGAAGGTGGTCACCTAACCTTCTGGCAGATTACTGTTGGACACTCTTACAAGAAGTTTCACCATCCACCCATAAACGGAAAGTTTCCAGGACACGTTTGTAACTTATAAGTACATTTCAAGCTTTTTGCAGCTTTCTCGTACCTTTTTTATGTATTGTAATACAAACAATTAATTTTGTTCCATGATCTGTATTTTATCTAGCTACAGGTTCCACCTGTACAGTAATAGAGTCGTTTCCAAGTGTCGCGTTAGTTGCTACTTTGTTTTTCATGAATTATAATATATTGCTAACTATATTAAATATAGACTAAGTGGTACATGTGGCATATCTTTTCCAGAAAAATTGGTACTTGATGGAAAATTTCTGATTTCATTCTCGTAATCAGCATATTTGATTTAGTAAAGAACACCTTCTTTCATTTCGAGGAAAGACACAAAGTTCAAATTTGTTGTACTGTGTTATCAGATATTAAAGTTAGATCAATTGAGGACATATTGTTTCCATTTGGTGGTACATGTGTTGGAAATCCATCATTTATAACTGTCAAGTTATTATAATCCATCCAATCTTCAACTGTCTTTCCCAAAGTATCAATTCTATGATCACCCCACAATGTATTATGACAATTAAAATCTCCTGTTATGATAAAGGGATGTTGAAAGCCAGACAAAAGAGAATTTAGATGAGAGCTCTGTATTTGTTGCGAAGTATAATGAGATGGAATACACAAGCTAATAATATTATAAAGTAAGTTGTTTAACTGAATTATTATACCGACCACTTCTACATTATATTTGGAAAATAAATCATGTGTTGAATTAAACTGAATTTGTTGAAATGGTACACTTTCATGAACAAAAATTCCCACACCTTTATTTCCCACATTATAATCATTTAATATAATATGATAGTGAGCAATATGAATATTTTCTGATTTTATACCCCATACCTCACTAACGCAAATAATAATTAACGGGTGACACTCATCTATTAATTTAATTAATTGCAGTTTCCTTGCAGAGAAGGATCTTAAATTCCATTGTATTATTAATAGCAAGAATTTTCTTTGCTGGTAAAACATTGTTGTTTTAAATTAAGGGGTGTCCCCGAAATCTTGTAAGTCTTGAATTAGTATTAAAATGTGTACAGAAATGTTGTTACATTTTAAGATTATTTTCCTAATATATAATAAATCATCACTCACTGAAATTGTTGTGGTAAGTTCAGCTATTAGATGTAGCAGATTTACTAGCGATTCTTTCTGAGAAGGACTCTCCGATGTTGTCCGGCGTCCAATCGAATCTGATTTTCTATCCTGTTCCTTAGAGGAACACGTCGTGCTCACAGGTTCACTTGTATTAGCCACTGCTGCTGATGTTGACGCAATTTGTAGATCCTTGTGTTTATTTTTGTCCTTTATCAAAACAGGTTTAATTGTTTTCCTCAATTGTGAAGCAAAATGCAGTCTAAAATTTTACCCGTGTTGTTTTCTAAAACTTTCATAAGACCGGTCAGATTCTGGTGGCACTTTCTTCCAACAGAGGTTACTCAGATATGTGTCATTTATTCTATTTTCCCAATCTGTAACAGAATTAAATCTGTTTGTAGTAGGATTTTCTGATGTGCAAGGGCTTTCCTTCTTTATTGATTCCTTTCTTATCTCTAGCAATTTAGGAAAGTCTTTGCAGAGGTCGCATATGTTCGCTGTTCATTTCGTGGATCAATTCCAAAAAGTACTTGTTTCCTTGCATCTTGATAGGAGATGTTGTTATAAGCAATCAGCCTTTGTATTTCTCTCTCTTGCTCCCAGCTTACACAAGACTTATCGGTAGATAAGTGGTTTCCCTTGCAATTAATACATTTAGGACTGGCACTGCAGATTCCATGTTCCGCTTGACCGCATCTATAACACACGGGAGAGGATTTACACTGTGTTTGTGAGTGTGAGAAACGGAAACATTTCTTGCATAAAATCACAGATCTTACTTTTGGCTTCACTTCAAATATTTGGCTCCACAACTTCACTTCTTTTGGTAACTGTTGAGATTGGAATGTTACACTAATCAGTTTAGAAGGTTCTTGCCTTACTTCCCCCTCTTCATTGAAAAAAGTTTCCTTCATCCTTATTACATCTATTATTGGAACTTCAGCTCTAATGTCTTCGATTATCTCGTCTACTGGGATGTCGGTAGGTACACCATATATTAATCCTTCTCTCACTAATAGACCTTTAGGAATTCTGGCTTCTAAATGGTATTTTTCCATGATGAATTCATTTTTAGCAAATTTATTTGCATCATATGCTGTGCGAAATGACAATTTTGCCTGCTTCAAACCACTTTGTTTAACGAATTCAACATCAACCTTCTCCTTACACAAATTATAACCTAATTTTACCGTATTCAGGCTCTGTGATCCAGGTAATGTACTGTCCACCAACACGATATATGGGCCTTGATGTCCCTCATAATATAAAGACATATCATATGTCTCATTTCTATATTTAGCAACACCAACCTTTGTACTTGCACTTACTTTCGGATTTTTTGGGTTTTTCTCCACTTCAGGTTCCGAGCATTCTCGATTAGATCGACCTCTTTTGAAAGAAGTCTTATCATTAACTTCCATTTCCGCTAACTGTTCAGGTACAATCACATTCATATCACTCTGGATTGCTTGCATTACATTTTCTTCATTAATCTTCACATCCTGAGCCATCTTGGGAAATCACGAGCGTTTTTATTTCGCTTTTCTCTTTCACATATCAAATGTAAAATATATAGAGAGATTTAATCTTGTAACTCTAGAACTATTATTCTCAAATCAAACTTCAATTAATTAGATCTCAAACTAGAAAAACAAACAATTCAACACGCTATTCACACAGAATCCAAACGATCTCCGTGAGAAGGGTATTCTTCACATTAAAAAGTATAAATTTTAAACTTCTTCTTCTTCTTCTTCTTTTTCTGACCCTATCAACTGGTAGTCAATTTTAGTCATCTTCCTGAGTTTTTTTTTTTTTTTATTATTTATTTTTTTTTTTTTTTTAAGTATTTAGTTCGCTATTCACTTATATTTCACAAGAATGAAAAAAAAACATCTATTGATATTTATTTATACTGTTTGTTAGATCGTCAAATTACATCTTCTTGCATATCCATAAAGAAGCCATATGGTGGGAGGAGTAGGGTCCGTGAGCAGGGCAGTAAGAGATGTAGGGAATGGAATTCTATTTCGACGTAAACCACTATATAATTTATCTCGTTCTCTGTCGAAATTGGGACATTGTAAAAAGAGATGTGTAGCATCTTGATTATCTTCTCCACATGCGCAGGCTTGTTTTGTTGTAATATGTAGTCGTGATAAATGATCATTAGTGCGAACATGACCTGTACGTAGACGTATTATAAAAGTAATAACTGATCTTGGAAAATTATATGGGTAGTACCAAGGTTTGTTTTGTGAATGTTCTGCAAACCATTTATATGTGTTGCCCGTGGATTGAAATTGTTCTATACACCACTGTTTCCATTTTTCTTGAAGTTTATATTTAACTCTTGGAAGAAGGTCCGTGTATGGAAGTCTCGCAAGTGAGGTAGTTTCCGATGATCGAGCGGCTTTGGCATATGTGTCCACACGTTCATTTCCCGTGTTTACTTGGTGAGCCTTTACGTAACTAAACTGGACGTTGATATTTCTTCCATTAGCATACTGAGTTTGTTGGATTATAAGTATGATGAATAAAGGATGTTTACAAATCTGAGGATATGAGGAACTCAGCGCCATTAATACGCTTAAAGCATCTGTTATGATGAGAATTTTTGTGTAATTATTATGGATAGCGTATGTGAGAGCTTTATATATTGCATAACTTTCTGCAGTGAAAATAGAAGTGTCAGGTGGTAAACGGAATTGTTTGTTTATATTTTGATCTGGAATGAAATAAGCACAACCCACACCTAGGCGGTCTTTGGATCCATCAGTATATATGATTAGGTGTGTTGGCCATTTCTCTTTATACATGATATGTCTTCCTAAATCCCTGAAATGGATATTGCATTGGGTATATAAGGGTATGTCTAATTGATAAATTAAAGGATGTTGGAAGGTAAAAGACTTTGCACGTGATTCCAGGTCTATGTATTGGCAATATACAAAATAAAAGAATGTGTGTTTAGGATCTATTGCTTTATTTTCTGTCCATTGTTTTTGTATTTCAAATAATTTATTGAATGGGTGCGAATGATTTTCCCAGGTTTTGAGCAGAAATTTTATTGTTAATTGGATCCGTCTATGTGTCAAACTAGTTTCTCTGCTTTCCATATATACACTGACATTAGGACAGGACTGCATGACACCTAAGCAGGTCCTCAAAGCTTTTCTCTGTAGTATGTCTATTTTGTCTAAAAGACTTAATTTTGCACCCCCATAACTAAAGGCTGCATACTCAAAGTTTGATCGAAAACAATTCCTATAAAATAGCAGTAATATTTTGGGGTGGCCACCCCATTTAATTGTTGTGATACTACGGAGTATATTTATTATTTTACGGCCTTTATTGATTAAATGCGTGATGTGTGTATTCCATGTGAATCGCCTGTCAAAATGTATACCTAAATATTTATGTGTTTCTATTACTGGGATATTAGAAATGTGTGGTATATTGTTAGGATGAGTATCCAATCGTTTATTATTAAAGCAAATAATTTTTGATTTTGTTTCGCTGATGGATAATCCTTCTTTGAAAAACCACGCTCTTATGATGGCGATTAAATTCTGCATTGCTATTATACCTTGAGTAGCATCATCTGTAATGTTATAGAAACAGAAATCATCTGCATACTGAAGGGGATGAAATGGTAGAATTGGTAATGCATGTATCTCATTCGTATAGATATTAAATAAGAGAGGGCTCAGAGGTGAGCCTTGAGGTATGCCGATTGAAGTGGAACGAGGATCGCTTAGTTTGTCGGCGAACCATCCGAATATAATCCTGTTGGAATATAGATTCCACACAATTGTTGAAAGTTTTGGGTGTATATGAAGATTCTCTAATTTATGACAAAGATTATTTAAATTTATAGAATCATAAGCTTTTTCAATATCTATAAACAAACTGAAACAGTAGGAACGTGTAATTTTACTATTTTGAATTGCTGCTGTTAGAGTGGCTATAGCATCTTGACTACTAAGATTAGTTCGAAATCCAAATTGTGTGGAATGAAAAAAATTTTCGCGTTCTAATAACCAGGATAGTCTATTTTTCATTGTGCGCTCAAATATTTTTTCCAAAACTGAAATTAGTACTATTGGTCTGTATGAGGATGCATGGTCCGGAGATTTGTTTGCTTTTAAAATTGGAACAACTACATGATTTTTCCATTCTAACGGAACTATGCCGGTTTGATATATATTGTTGTAATGTGAAACAAGAATATCTGTTCCGGTATTCGGTAAATGTGTTATGGCCTGGTACGGAATACCATCAAGACCTGGTGCTGTGTTTTTCACATTTTTAAGAATTGTTGTTAATTCCTCTCGGGTTACAGGTGGAAAATCTTTTGTAAATTTTGAAGGGAGATTCTCGTTATTATCATAATGTAGGTGAAAAGATGGTGGAGTTAATTGGGAGAGAAATTGATGTTGCCAACTGTCATCTATCGGTCTTTTTTGAGGAGAACGTGGTTTGCGTAAAGAATTGAATTTATGCCAAATATTTCGGGATGATTCCTGCATGTCTATCGAATTGCAGTAGTTAATCCATGCTTGTCGTTTGGTTTGTAAGTATATTTTTCGTGCTTGAGCTACGGACTTTTTCCATGATATGAGGTTTTCAGGATTGGGACATGAGGCATATTGTTTTTCTCTGATTTTTCTATTTGATTTTGCCTCTTCACATTCTGTCGTCCACCAATGTATCTTTGGAAACATTGTTTCACAATGAGTATTTTTACGCGAGGTTAGTATATCTAAAGCTTTAGTAATATATTGAAGTAGCAGTGAATAAGATATAGGCTGGGAGGAAGTAAGATGTTTTCTTAAAATAAAGGAATCTATTAATATTTTATATAATTCCCATTTTACATTGTTAGTTTTCCAACGGAGAATTGGTAATTGGACGGGGGGAAAAAGTTGGCTTGGTAAAAATTGGGCACGAATATATATGGGAAAATGATCGCTACCATGGAGTTCATCCTCTATGAACCACTGAAATTGAGGGAATAATGAGTCCGATGTTATAGTTAGATCAATTGATGTTGGATTACTTCCATTTCGAGGTATATGTGTTGGTGATCCATCATTTAAAACGATGAAAGAGTTGTCGTCCATCCAATCCACTATACTAGTGCCAAGTCTATCTGCTGCATGCATACCCCAAGCATCGTGATGCCCATTAAAGTCCCCGACAATTAAATAAGGACTGGGTATGTTGAATGTTAAAGCTTGTAAATCAGTTTGTTTTATATTTTGAGAATTGTAATTGGAAGGGATATACACATTGATTATCGTAATTTTATATCCTGCTATGTAAATTTGGATTGCTCTTGCTTCTACTTTATAATTCTGGAATAGTTTTTTATGTTTATGTAATTGTATTTCCTGGTAGGCTACCTTTTCATGGACATATATACCAATTCCCCGTTCCGTATCTTTGTATGGAGGTCCTATACAATGATAATGGGAAATTCTATATATTTCTTGCTGACGACCCTTAGTTTCTTGTAAACATAGTATTAAAGGGTGTCTTTCCGTCACTAGTTTTAGTAGATCTGGTTTACGTGCAGAGAAACTATTGACATTCCATTGAAGTAATAATGTCATATTAGTCAACTTTTATATAATTGATTTATTATGAGGTGAGATTCTGTAAAACGGCCAGCAGGTTTGTAGATAGGGTATTAATATGTTGTAAAAGAAGTTTCTGTTGCTGTAATTCTTTTATTTGCACAAGAGTAGACCATAGAAGCGGTATTGTCTTTAATAATGAGGTGTAAACCTCTTGAATATTTCCGGATGGGAGATAAGAGGATGATTGTTCTAAGTTTTTATCTATTGAATTAGCATGCTGTACCCTTGAGGAGCTAGAATTAGAATAAGCATTTTGTGCTATATTTAAAGAGGTCTTGGGTTCTGATTCAGCAGAAGAAGTATCTGTAATTGATGTTGTGGAAGGGTTGGATTGAGTATGTATCCTTGGTTTCCTAGGATGTTTCCTTTTTTCTTTTGGTGTCACTCTGATATTTTTATGTACTTCTATCGTCTTCCCTGATGTATGTGGAATAGGATGATGAAACGTTAAAGCAACTGGAGTTAAATTTGATCCAACAGAATGATTTTGCCATTTATTAATGTTGGGGCTGTGATTTGCAATTATGATAGGTTTAGATGTAAGGGTAGGTTGTGCATTATGATTTGGAATTTTTGAGCCTCTAGGTGAAGTATTTAGTCGGGCACGAAACTGAATAGGAGGAAAATCTGTTTTGTTAACAATGGGATTCAGAATTTCCTCTATAGATGGTGGTTGTATATATGTGCCTTCAATAATTTCTCTAACCTCACGGTAAGAGAGATTATCATTCGCCATTCGCTCCTGTATTTGTTGTTCTCTTTGCCACATTGGACAATTTTTATCAAGAGCTGAATGAGCTCCTTGGCAATTAGAGCATTTTACTGGTAGGTTACAGGAGGAACCATGCTTATTATCTCCGCAGGTTGCGCATTTTGGTTGGGAACGGCACTGAGTTGCCGTGTGTGCATATCTGAAACATTGTCTGCACTGAAGAACAGCTTTTTGCCTTGGATTAACTTCATATATCATGCTATTTATGATTAGTTTTTGGGGAATTATACGCCCCAAAAATGTCAGACATATAAGTTTTGTATCTCGTAGCAAAAATGTTCCATCATTTTTCCACAACTTCTTTTTCATGCGTTTGACGTCAATGACTGGGATAGGCGATTGAACGCCATCAAGTACATCCTGCTCGCTAACATCATATTCTATCCCGTAAACTAGTCCTTCTCGTTGAAGTAAAGATTGCGGTATACGAGATTTGATCGAGAGCTCAGCTTGAAATTTTGTATTTTTGACGAATTTGTTTGCCTCCAGAGCAGATTTAAACGTAATTCTAACTCTATTACGACCACATTGATCAATATGTTTCACTGGTATTTCTGCCTTCCTAAATTTATTTCCTAGGCTTCCCCCAGCTAGATTTCCAATATTTTTCCCTATACCCTCTATCAAGACAATGTATGGGCCAGAGCTGTCGAGTTCATATAAATTCTGATAGGGGATCCTTCTGTTCTGAGATTTGATACAATTTTCTGTGTTTTGAGACATTGATCCTTCTTGTGAATTATTACATTGATACTCCTCACTATTGATGTTATCCACTTCGATATATTGCGCCGGAGAAGGAGGAACATTGGGATCCACATAACTAACTTGAACACTAGCATTTTCATGCATTAATGCAGCATTATGACAATCGTTTGAGTCTTCTTCCATTTGGACTCTGTTTGTAGACCTTAAACGGCCTTTTACTTTACTTCTTACTTATATTCTTATATATCTTCTCGAAGATCACACACGCTTAATTGACACAAATTAAACACAATTTCAATCCACCAAATCACACAATTACACCAACGAACTCTCTCTCTTCGGATGCGTTGAGTCTAAAACCTTCTCGCCGATTTTAAACTTTCCGCCATGAGTTACATTCATAAAGGTTAGTACATTAATATCTTTCTAATTTTTAATTGGCGTTCATTCATTTACGTCATAATTTTTAGTACATCGGAACAATCAACTCTTCGCGTTTGCTCATGACAAATCTTTAAGTTTTCAACTTTTAGACTTTGCACCTTATACATTTTTCTTTCTTTCCTTCAAATTGATTTAACAAATTTTATCAAATACAGCAAAGACCTAACAAAGTACACTGATTAACCAGACGTTTCTACGTACGTCAGAACTGTTGCTAAGAAAATAGTATTTTCAAACTCTGAAACGGCCGAGATGATACTTATGTATGGCGAGTGTAGGAAAAATGCAGCACAAGCGTGCAGGCTGTATGCACGACGGCATTTGCGCTCGGCTCTGCTGACAGGCATAGTGGGGATGCATCTTCTGCACTCAACTTCACGTTACAATTACTTGAGAACCACTTGACGTAATACAATGTAAAAAACGCCATTCTTAATGATATTTTCCGTACTTTCAAATGAGCTAAAAATAAAATGGAGTTTCCATTTTTTAAAAAACTAAGTTTACGTTGAAAGCCGTATTTCCTTACGTAATTAAACGTATTGTGTTCATTAATTTCATGAGCCCCTCTCACACCTAAATATCTGCGAAAGCAGTTTTCAATATATATTGTTGTTTACGAAATATTTCCGGTGGTAATTTTAGGTGACTCACCCTTAACATAAAAATGGATGTATGTGTGTTTGTTCCAGCATAACTCTCGAACGCCTGAAGCAATTTCAACAAAACTTGGTACACATATCACTTGCAATTTGGAAAGAAATACTGTGGGGGTAAGACACCCTGGCATCCCTAGGAGTGTGGGTGGGAAGAGGGTGACATGGAAAAGAACCGATATTCGTTTGGAATCCATAGTTTTCGGGGCCGCTAAGATGAATGGTGACACTCCCAATGCCGTTCAACTCCAAGTTCATTTTACACTATACTTAGAATTCATTATTTTCCTGTCTAATAGAAGATTGGGATAAATAAATACCCGGGCAACACCGGGCAATCAGCTAGCATAGAATAAATTCGCAACTTACGTTTCTTCGGAATAAGTTTAAAAAATAGTCATATTTATCAATCGATAGCATCTCATCTAATCTGGCGACCAAAGTATATAAATCTCGTGAGGAGTGAATACAGGATTGGCCTTTATTTGCACAGGATGCAATAATTTGAAGTAGACCTTTCCTTCACACCTAAAGCTCTTACAAACTAAAGTTAAGTAGTCTTCTAAAATAAAATTGAAATAAAAAGTTTATTTTATACATGCTAATTTAGTTGAGGTAATGTAAAAGAATAATAAGCGACTCTGAAAATCGATATCGAATTTTAGTTGCAATGCTAGGCCATCTATGAAGTGAATATTCAATTTTAATATAAGCCAAGAATAATGGGCTTCTCTGCTGTTGTTTTTATTCGTATTTCTGAGAAGGGCGGAAATGTTAAAAAGAAACTTCTTGGAATGATTACAAAAACTGGGTACGATGCTGAATGCAGAAACTTTTCGGAGTCCATGTTTACGTCCATTCAACCTGTCATGTTGCTTGAAACAAAATGTGGAAAATTTTCATAAAATTTTCATGTTTGTAAAAGGAGGAAAATAATAGCAACCTCTTTTATTATTATTTCTCCGGAATCAGCTTTCCTTTCCATCCTGGAAACAAGTTAACGAATATTCTTCGAAAAGGGGAAACTGATAAATTTTTAATTGCTCTTCATGGTAATAATTCAGAGGATGATGCAACACCATTTGCCTTTCCACGCTGTTGCTTATTTAATCTTTTCTTCTTCCAAGTGAAACGCAATATTACAACCCTCGGTTCTTTCAGTGACGTCAGCCATGTGAAAATTATCCTCAGAATTTCCATCCTTTTCAACTTCGTGTCTGTTTCCTCTCAGCGCGAAACAATCCGGAACACAGTAATTGTGAATGTAAAGGTTCCATTATTTCCCTCCTGCCGGTGCAATCCAATTCATTTTAAGCACAATAACAACGGGTTGAATCACTGAACAAGGCAATAAGACTCGCCAAGTTTACAAGTTATGCCACTAGAGACCACTAGCTTCCTTACAGGATATGTGACGCCATTATCAAGGACTTGATGTTGAAACTTCGATGTACGTAGTGTGATAATATTGCAGGGCCAGGTCCGGATTAAGGTGGGTGCTATTGATGCTGCAGCATTAGGCCCATTCCTGAAATAGGCCGAGATGAAAACAGACGAGAATATTCCGAAAGCTCAACAGTTTTCTTTTGCTACATTAAACTGAAAAGAAATCTTAGAATGAAACTTGGAGCCACAATTTCGGACGCCTAGATACAGCGTTACTTATCATACAGTTACTAATATTCTTTGCGCTGTGACGTAACTATAACGTCGTTGTGTTTATTGTTCACCGAAGATTTCAAGCATCAGACCCAATTTCGTCTTATTCCGGCCCTGTGCAGGGCCCCACATTTTGACTCTCGAGCACCCACTATACAGTCTTGACCTGTCACAGTAAATCGCTGTCTCTTCGTATGTCTGTGGAAGCTGCTCTGAAAAATATTTCTTCTACAATGTAACTGGTGTATTTGTCTATCTATGGAACAAATACGTGAGGCAGGCCCGTACCCAGAGGGGGGTGCAAGGGTGCCATGCCCCCTGGAACCGAAATATCGTAATATTAATTTATAGAAACCTACGAGAACGATAGCAACGATTTTTTTAGATTTTGCAAGAATTTCTGGTTTTGTCATTGCTTAAATGAGTGGGTTGTTTCTGAAAAGAGGCAGGCTCCAGGAGCCTGCAGTCTACAATATTCTATTTTCTAAACATAGAATCATCATGGCTATTCAATGCTGCTGGTTACAAAACAATAAAGAAAATTTGAAAGCATTGTCAATTTAAGAAATGCAGTACTGTTCAAATACTTAAGAGATTTGAATGTAAACAATAAGCACCAAGCTCTACTCCGTGTGACAAAGAATCATGATAAAGGATTTGTTTATATGATAGCCTTGTCTGTAGGCGACTGTGTGGCTGATTCTCGGGTCAGGCAGGTCTATTGGTAAGAGTTTTCTATTTACTTTGAACCATGATACAGTAAAACCTCGTCAATCCGGACTAATGGGGGGATAAGTTGACCGATTTTACGAAAGTCCGGATTAACTTAAATAACCTAAAAGAACAGTAGAAAGTGGATTAAAACTCCGTTTATAGTAAAAACACACGTTTATTATGGTGCATTTAAAGGGCATAGGCCTAAATGCACTATACAGTACAGTACAAACTCTGCGGGAAACATAATTTCATCAGTGGTTGACTGCCTTTTCTTTGGGAAGTTCTCTTGTTGACTTCTAGCCACATTCAAAACCTTGCATTCTGCTTCTTTTTTTTTGCGTTTTACCTGTCCGTATTAAGCGAAGTCCGGCTTATCGGGGTTCGGAATAACGAGGTTTTACTGTATTGCAAATCTACAATAGTAGTCTAGCTGTAATACTGGCTTAGCCTTGGTGGTTACAACGAGGGTGCAAAATCCCGGGGGACGGAGGGATTCCCCTTCCACCAACAATCTTGTTCTAATATTTCCCCCACCAAAATTTTCCAGGGGTAGAGTTTTTGTTATAACAACAAAGATAAACAATTTGTTTATACTTTGCTATGAATAATATAAAAAAATCACATGAAGAACAGAAAACAATGCCATTCTCTGTGTGAGCGTTGCATGCATTTCCCTCCCCCCCTCTCTCCCTTTCTTTCTTTCGTTAGGCGTCTCCTGAACGCATGCGTCAATTGTGGGAAAAAGGACAGCTTGCTCTGCTACGACATTAATGAGCATTTATACATTCTAATTTCTTCATATAGGAGAAGTATTTATTTTACACAAGAGCGCTGAACTAAGCTTATTGGATCTGAAGTGAAAGAAAGTAATAATTATTTTCCCACAATTGACGCATGCGTCACTTCAGATCCAAGAAATGTAATATAATCTTAGTTGAGCGCTCTCGTGTAAAATAAATGCTTCTCCTATATGAAGAAATTAGAATGTAGAAATGCTCATTAACGTGGACCCAGAGCAAGCGGTCCTTTTTCCCACAATTGACGCATGCGTCCAGGAGACGCCTCTGGTAGCACTATAGTCATAGATTAGATTTTAAAGTTATATCAAATTGGACTAATAACAAACGGAGCAGTAGTTGCGAATGGGGCTTGGAATGGTCAGGGGGTGGTCGCCCCAGGCACTCTAACACTGAACCCTTCAATCTCAGGAACACAGAAATTAGCCCCACCTGTTATTTCTTCTCCATTTCTCTTCTTATTTCGTCATCTAGCGCAAAGTATATAAATATGTAAATACAAACATATAATAGTATTTATATCGTAACATACCCCATCGGTACGAGTAGAATCCTGCCCAGACTTGTCAGAACTTGTTTCTAGATTTTGTTGAGAAAGAGGTTTTTACACAGGAAGCGGCCGAAGCTCACCCTAGGGGAAGGTGAATGAAGTTCGGGGCAACAGGAACAAAACCAGGTAATGTAGGAAGCAAGGGGTCTTTTGATGGTCATCGCTGAGAGGAGAAACACTGCTAGGAGAGGAGAAAGTCTATTCGTACCGAACGGGGTAAGTTATCCCTTTTCCTGTAACATGCCATTCTCAGTCAGAAGGATTGGGACTTAAACATCTGTTATGTCATTTACACGTCACATCTGGCCCTTTAAAGGCCATCGCAGCCAGCAAGTGTTGTAATTCAAGGATGAGCTACAACCCCATTGGTTCGATCCCCAGTTCTACAGGGTAGAACGCTACGATATGCTAATTTTCTAAAGAAAACTTATATCTCTTAATGTCTTTGTCCCCCACCTAGTTACATATACAGGGAGGTTATTTCAGTCGTTTACCGTCAGAGCGTCGGCCGCCGAGCGCCCCCTTCATGCAACAGTTCCCGGCAAATTGACTTGCAGGAAGTCCGTAACAGAAACCGCTTGTTTTGTAATGTTTCCTCTTTTCACAATTACAGTTACAATTACAATTGAAATAAGCACGTACCTTGTCGCAAGGATGCTGGAAAAGGTGTCCTCCCAAATACAAATATTTCTGGCACCTTATTTCTGACATCTAATCTTAGATTAGACATCGCTACTTTATCCTCAGTTGTCGCGACAGCGCCGGCATCTTATCGGGGAGTTGTCAGCCGCGAGAGGGCGCTTCATACTGAACGAACGCGACACCTGTCGCCAGTGATGCCAACCGTAGGGACATCTCCCTACGCATAGGAACTTTTCACTATATTTTGCCCCGCGTAGGGACAGATTTTACCAAATAAGGGAAAACGTAAGGACTTTTTTCAATCTTGGAAAACAACATTTTATTGTGCACATAGTTTATCTGGATACTTTAGCGAGGAGGAGAAAAAAGAACTAATCAACAAATCTCCATCAGAATTTTGAAACATGTTATCGGTTACCAAGAACTTTCAAGGCAAGTTATTTTTTGAAAACATTTCCACTCTCGCGAAAATAGTGCTAACATTGCCACATTCTAACGCGGAAACGGAAAGAATATTTTCAATGTTAAGTGATATAACAACAAAAAAGACAAATAAAATGGGACAAGAATTGTTCAAGACTGCAAGAAATACAGCATCACCAACCAACATCTATCTCTTCACAGCAGCAGCATGTATGACTTAAAATAACATAATCAACAGTAAACGACTCAACGTTATTCATTAGGGGTGTGCGGGATCCCGAAAAGTCAGGACCGGGATCGGGAAAAAAATTTCCCGTCCCGATCCCGACTTTTCGGAAAATACCGAATGGTCACTTTAAAAAGTCGTTAATGCTCGACGTTTTCTGCATTGTAAGTTTCTGGAACTTATCGGAAATTGTAAGTTTTTATTCTAGAAATGAAAAAACAATCACTTAAAGTGAAAAGCAAATTTTTTCGTCCCGAATGTCGGGATTTACAAAAATTCCCGTCCTGACCAAAAAATTCTGTCCTGCACACCCCTATTATTCATTAAGGCAAGAATTTACAATACCGGACCATTCTGTAATTTCTATGCTACGTCTTATACTCACGAAATAATTAGTCCTGATGATTTATCTCAAGTTAACATGTTGGGGTGAGGTGAAAAAATTGTTCACTAACGTGTAGAAGTTATAAAATAAGCTTTTCAATTCTCGCAATGATTCTCCGTATACAAGTATGGTAGCCATATTTGTTGATATGAACAATTGACGACGTTCGCAATTAGTTACGCTGTCTACAGCGTTGCCACACTGTTGATTTCCTACTTGGAGATCATGGATTGTGTAAGAATGGCGGAAGAGAGCAGTAAAAATGTTGTTAATGTTGTACAGATTGTTAGGTGGAGTGTGCAGGAGGATGGCCGTGGGCTAATTAATAAACTTATATTGCCCAAAGAAGGTGCCTAAATGTGACATCGACAATCACGATGTAGAAGAACATGTGGAGTGTGGACTGATTTGATTACAGATAAGTTTGGCAATAGTGCATCGATCGTAAAATTGCAGGATACAAAAATGGCGTCTTTGATGATGAACGTTTGCCGTTAAAGTGCTACGAAAATAAGATTTTTTCTCGGTTCATAATCACAATTAACGCAAAACTATTCACGGATAGCCCCACTGACTATTCTAGGTAAGGTTAGGTTAAGTTAGGTTAGGCAAGGAAAACATAGTTAAAATTTGGGGTCGAAAAACCATGAACGGGTAGCCCCACAAACCATTGACGAATAGCCCCACGAACCATTCAGGTAAGGTTAGGTTAGGTTAGGAAAGGATAGGCAAACATAGTTAAAATTTGGGGTCGTAGTAATATCAGGAATGTATATTTTGTTTTTAAGTATTGGAAACACAAAATCTTCCAGTAAATAATGAGCAATCGTGCCGATCGCGGACCACTCAATTTCACTTATTTTGCAATTTCTACACGTGACCCCCAAATTTTAACTTCAAATTCGTGATTAGGAGGCCTCAATTAGTGAGTATGCGAAATATTACAAAAATCGGGGAGGGGTCCTGTATTGTAAATTCGCTCCTTCATTAATTGTGGAAGCACCGAGCAGAAAGATTTGGTAAGTAAATGTGTATATTTTATCTTCTGTTTTCCATCCTCATGAGGTGTTGTTTTTTTTTAGTCGCTTTACTTGGCTTAGGGACATTTGGTCAGTTGTAGGGACATTGCCGAAAAATGGTTAGCAACACTGTCGGCTACCAGACGTAGTGAGTGTACCGTACCTTCATGCTAACTTCTGTTTGCGTTTATCAGTACACGTGTTTTTTATACTGTGTTATTGAGTTAGTGATATTCAGTGCAAGTGCTTTATTGTGTTTTAATTGTTTTTCATTCATTAGTTATGCCGCTACACAAATATAGTCTTGAACAAAGAGTTTTTATGTACGATAATTACGTGAAAACGAATTCTTGCAGAAAAGTGGTCAGGCAATTACGAGAGACAGGATGTCTTGAACCTGAGAAATGTGTTGTATTGCTTTTAAAGGAGGTCATTTTCAACATCTCTTATAACACAGGATGTTAGTGATCATTATTATTACTTTTAAATATCATTTTACGCTTTCGGTTTGCTTTATGCGCCGGGATGCTGTCTTCCCTTTCTGTCAACTGAGGATAGAGTAGCGATGTCTAATCTAAGATTAGATGTCAGAATTAAGGTGCCAGAAATATTTGTATTTGGGAGGACACCTTTTCCAGCATCCTTGCGACAAGGTACGTGCTTATTTCAATTGTAATTGTAACTGTAATTGTGAAAAGTGGAAACATTACAAAGCAAGCGGTTTCTGTTACGGACTTCCTGCAAGTCAATTTGCCGGGAACTGTTGCATGAAGGGGGCGCTCGGCGGCCGACGCTCTGACGGTAAACGACTGAAATAACCTCCCTGTATTTCAAAGCATTAGTACGTTAGAATCTTCAAATTGCAATAGAATTTGCAGATAGCAATACCACGCAACTCTTGAATGAAGATGAAGTGAGCTGCACAACCGACTGTCCTATCAAAGTTTTCTTTTCATCGGCTTCAAAGTAAAATAGAACATTCGCACGTAACATTTCTGTAATATATAAATATGCCAGCTACATCTAGGTGGAGGAGGTGCAAATTCAGTGTGAAAATCAGTTCTCGTCCTGTGCGCTGAAATCTCTAGCTACAGCTTTGATAAGGCAATATTTCCTTTCGAGAGACCATTATTATAGATATACACCGTGATTAAAAATATTAATCCGATTTCAAAGTCATTTAACTCAGTAACCGTTAGCTAAAACAGATCGAACGACGTACTGTTAGGAAGAGGATATTCGTGAGTTTCACATGATTGCCGCCAGGTAGCAGTAGCGCCCCTCCCCGCGCTCCCTTCAGATTCAAGCAAGATGGCGACGTCGCAACAAGAAGCTTTGTGCGTACTGCGCTTTGAAGTGTGTGAATCTGTTACAACAGTGCAGCGTGAATTTCGGCGACGTCTGATGTTTAAACATTATAAGATTCAACTACTTCCGACTACTATGGATGAACTGCGAAATCGGATCACAGTAGCAGTCGCAGCAGTGACTCCAGACATGCTCGCATCTGTATAGGACGAATTCTCCTACCGTATGGACATATGCCGAGCGTCCAAGTGAAGTCACATTGAACACTTATGAACATTTTTTATATAAAAATGTATGTATAGCCGTGTAGTTTAAAAGCAATCCCAAGTTCCTGGTTTGATAAATAAAAATATATACAGCCTTTTGAAATCGGGTGATTCTTTTTTGAACACCCTGTATTAATGTGTAAACCCATTTTTGGATCTGGCCCCTCCCCCAAAAAAATCCTGGTACGGGCCTGACTTGAGGAACGTGCTGCCCCTAGAAAACATTCCGCTCCTGTCTTCTCCCTCATTTTCGTCTGGCGTCGTCACTGCCCTTGCTTTTCAGCGTCGTCAAGGTCACATTCGTCTGGAAAGAACAGGAATTACAATATGAAAGACGTTCCTGTAAACATTTCCCTCGTAAAAACAAAGGAGTGCATCGAAATCTCTGCTTTTATCTCGCATGACGTATATCTTTTGTTTGAAAACAATGGAAATAGAAAAAAACTGGACGACTCCCCCTCCCCCCCCCCACTCCTTCTCCGTGGCGACAACATGGCAGCCCTCCAAGATTTCTCTTGAAAGTTGCGGTACCGAAACTACCATTTTTCCGCCCCAAAGATTGAAGCGAAGGGATGGGGAAGACATGTCCTTAACTCACGACTAACCCAGGCCATCTTTCGGGAAGATTTAGAACCAAAGTAAGAAACTGCAAGCAGCCGGTAAATCTTCGAACGTATATACCCGCAGCTTTAAATAACCACCTTCCACCCAGGAACGAAAAAAGGGAAACTAGATGGCAGCAGTTGCCGGTTAAAGATGGCGGAGATGTATCGCAGCGGCTAAACTCGTTGGCTGGCTCCCTCTGCAGAAGTTGGGCCCCTTTTATCTGGAGGTAACGTGAGTCATGGGTTTCATTTGCGAAACGCAACACGGTACCTGAGTTTCTCGTTAAGATGCAACAGATGTTCCAAATAGATGGCGTATTTTTTAAAGCTGCATGCCGAAATAATAAGATGCCCCATTTTGTATTATAAAGCATCTCTTGAACAGGTTTCTTTCCTGGAAAATATAACGGCATAAAACTTCATTTTATTAGCATCGTCTGATGCTCGGTAGATGGTGCTTGAGAGCTGAGGTAATGAAAAGTGATGTCACTCTTTCATCAATGACTTGATGGGAACAAAGTTTCCTTATTTTTCTCCTTGAAAAATCCTACTTCAAAGGAGGCTTTTCGCTTTTACAGACATCGTTTACTGTTTCTGAAAAGTTCTTTTCTGCGTGGAAACCTAAGGTGAAACCATACAGATGGGATGATTTACTCTGGTACACGTAGCCCAAAGCACGATCATGAGAAGTGAACGTGAGTTTTGTTGGGACAATCTTTTTGAGGAATTTAGGGTATCTCACCAACCCAGCGGTCTGCAGTACTAATAAACAATCCATATCTCTTAGAACAGTAGTTTCCAACTTCAAAAGGTCCGAGGGCCAAAATTATATCCAGCAGTTGATTGGCGGGCCGCATTTTTTTTGGAGGGGGGGGGGGGGATTAAAAATTACAAAAATTGTAAGTACTGAACTGAAAATATAGTACTTTCGCATGATCTAAATTTCTAAAACTGAGGCAATAAAAACAATGGAATCACAAATCAAAATTGTATAATTACAATTTATTTCACAAAAACCCAATACTTATGGATGAATTGAAAGAATTGAAAAACACACCATACAAATAAGAATCCTCCATAGTAAGTGTTCAATGTGAAAATTGAGGCCGATCTGCTTCTTTTATTAAAGTTGGAATGTCCACTTCAATTTCTGTATTTGAAAGTCTCAGAAGGTGAAGCAGTGAAGAATCTGCCAGTCGACTTCTGTAGCGGTTCTTGATGAACTTCATTGAAGAAAAAACTCTTTCACACGTGTATGTGCTGCCGAACATCGATGTCATTTTTGTCCAAAACTACGAAGGTTTGCAAAGCGTTCCTTTGAAAGGTATTTGAAAACCTCTGGCCCCTTTTCCTGCCTAGTTTGAAGGAACACATCGCCTTGCAAATCACACAATTCAAGTTGGAGAGAAGCTATTTTCATTTTCAATCTTACGTTTTTTGGAGATATTGCTCATTTCGATATTTGCACAAACTTGAACAATCAGTCGCAGTACAATCCGAGTTGGAACACTGGAAATCTCTTCGTACTTCGTGCGTAATAAAACAGATCTCTATAGCGCCGCTCTGCAGTTTGTTTCTAAACACAAAGAGTGAATGAAGCATTCGCGGAAGCTGTGGAGTTCATTCCGCATAGCAAAGGGGTGGAATGCATGGTGTGAAGACAAAGTTACGTCACTTCAGATTCTTCTGATGATCATTATTGACTGCCAAATCAATTCTACCTGTGATATTGTCTTTCTTCACAGAGCTTTCGTTCCTTCAGTAAAAATAGAACGTATTTTAATAAAAATAAATAAAATTAATGTTTTTTGCAAACTGGTTTCGCCGGCCGCAAAAAAGACAACGGGGGCCGCCAGTTGGAAACCCCTGTCTTAGAACATGGAGTGTCCAGGCCACATTAACGAGGGTGATTCAAAAAGTAAGGTAGGAAGAGCTCTCATGGGTATCTCTCCCTCCTGTTCTTCGAATTTACCGCCAGGTTGGCAACAGAAGAGCACAGCTTTATTACACAGTCCTTAGATGGTGCATATTTCAAGTTCGATGAACGACATGAAACGCCATTAACGGTATTTGAGGATAGTAATCAATCCCCCCAAAAACACGACACTAATTCTAACATGTCACTAATCAAAGCCAGGTCATCAAGATGACATGGATGAAAAGCGGGCATCTTCCACCACGTAACGTAACCCTCGGGTACGCCACTCGCTTAGCACGTGTCACCCAAAAGGGACTGCGATGAGGTACACACTTGACCAGATTAAATAAACGAAATGAAATATGTTTATGAACCCATATACGTCATGATTGAGAATGACAGACACACAAGGGAAGATGGAACTTACCCTGTTCCGGCAAGCAGAGTCTCTAACCCCTCTCTCTCAAAACCTCCAGTTCTTCTCTCTCTCAAAGCGATCTGACCCCCTTTCCGGACATTTACCTGAAAAACTTCTGTCTCATCATCTTTGAGTTGCGAGACTCATACCTGCACCGATAGACATTCCACGATATGTTGCGTCAGACCCTCGAAATTGTTGGAAGATGGCTGCACTCACGGAAACATGGTCAAGCGTGGAAGTGCGTAGCGTGATTAGGTTTTTGCGTCTAAAGGGCACCTCACCAGCACAGTATCGTTACAGGGGAAGAAACGGGGTGCATCACCGGACACGAAGCAAGCATCCATGTCATGGAAACCCACATCGTCCCCACCTTACAAGAAATTCAGAACAGCTCTATCCGCAAAGAAAGTTATGACGACGGTCTTTTGGGACCTCAAGTGCGTGCTTTAGGTTGATATCCTCACCAGGAGAGCAACAGTTAATGCTGCCAGTTATTGTCACACACTGAGGCGGTTGCGGGAGGAAATTCTCAGAAAACGACCTGGACTTCTCTCAACACGACCACACTCAGCCAACAGCACGCGTGAATTGTTACGGCGCTTCCGGTGGAGATACTGGACTATCCTTCCTATATCCCCGACCTGGCACTAAGTGATTTCCATCTCTTCGGACCATTGAAGATGCAGCTGGGTGGTAGGCGATTCACAAGCGATAAGGAAGTTCAGCATGCCGTCGTGACGTGGCTTCAAGGACTTGACGCATCAATGCCCTCTTGTACTGTGCTAACAATTTGTTTGGAAAAACATGGTGACTATGTTGAAAAGTAATGTGTATCAGTGCAATACTACTGTGTATCAGTATGTCTGCCTGTGGACTAAAGTTTGTCCATGAGAGCTCTTGTTACCTTACTTTTTGGATCACCCTCGTATTTTCTGACATCTCTCCTTAGAATATCGATATCTTGCGTAAATATTCTCAGAGACCAGCATTCCACTAGGACAGCACTCTGCTCACAGCAAAGTTTCCATACCACTTCAAGAATGATGTCTTCAGCATAAGGACCTGACCACGATACAATGAGAACAAGTTATAAGACATTGAAATCAGCCAGGGCAGAATTCTCGCAATCTGTCCTAATTTTTATAACTATCACATCTTAATTCGTGTTTCGTGTCCTTCTCCCTTTTCCTTTCTTTTTCGTTTCTGTCTTCTCTCCCTCACTTCTTCATATCATTCTCTCTCCCTCGCTTATTTTTCCTTTATTTATATCTTCCCTTCTTCTCCTCTTCTCCTCTCTGTATTTGGATGCTAACACTGTTAAGCCTTGTTTCCATGTTTAATAAAATACTCCAACGCCGACCAAGGCATAATTTATTGTACAGGGTGGCTCAATAAGTCACTTAACACCCCCAGTACAACGCCACTGCGGCATGGAACGTGAAAATGGCGATGACCAATCGTTATCAGGCCAAGGGGTAAGCACATTGACGTCACATGCATGGTCGGCAGCCATCTTGATGTCCGCCATCTTGAATTCAACTTCAGAAATTTAAATGGGAAGGGGGTCGTGCGACATATCAAAATGGGCTAGAATTTCACCAGGAAAACAACTGTGACATTTGTTTTCACCTAACTTTAAATTTAAGGGCGATTTACGCATGGGAGAGTGACACGTCCTTTCCTTTTTGCTTAAATGTTTATTGTTCAAATAATCGTTAGTATGTGATTGTGTGGTATTTATTGTTAGACCAATCACTGAAAATGTCCGGATATTGACTTACCGGTATGTACATATCCTGTAGTATTGGTTGGCATGGGAATTACGATTGTGTTTTGTCTTTACATAAAAGTTTAAAAGAGTGATGATGTAAATTGATCGTGTCAAGAGTAGCATATTTCCTTTTTCACTGATCTGAACGAAAATGCCACTAACACGTGAGGAACGGATTGCCATCATATTGATGTCAGGGGAGAGAAGTACGCGTGACATTGCCGCAGACTTCAATAACCGCAATCCTGCAAGACAACCGGTGTCACATGTGGCCGTCAGCCAGTTGCTGGCAAAGTTCCAAGATACTGGATCTGTGGATGACAAGCCGCGACATGGACGTCCGAAAACAGCCACGGATGAGGGTACTGCTGTAGCGGTGATGGCATCATTTGCAAAGTCCCCAACCCGTAGCACACGGAGACTGGCGCTGGAAAGCGGTGTCAGCAGGGGTTCAATTCAAAGGATTGTACGTGACCACCACTGGCATCCGTATAAGATACAGCTGCAGCAGCACCTTAGTGAGGACGATCCAGACAGGCGTTTGCAGTTTTGTGAGTGGGCTATAGCACAACTGCAACGTGACCGTCGGTAGCAAGATTCTGTTTAGTGATGAGGCTAATTTTTATGTGTCGGGAGAGGTGAATAAGCAAAATCTGCGGTACTGGTCACCCGAAAATCCGCATTGGACAGATCCCAGCAAGGTGACGGGAGGCGGGAAGCTAATGGTGTGGTGTGGTACTTGGGGTTCCCGAGTTGTTGGTCCATTTTTCATTGAGGGCAACTTAAATGCAGAGGGCTACTTGCTTCTGCTACGGGAGCAGATCTTACCATCCTTACTGTCCGAGGATGGGAGCTATCCTGAATGGTTCCAGCAAGATGGTGCTCCACCGCACTATGGGATGATAGTCCGTCGGTACCTGGATCAACAATTCCCTCACCACTGGATTGGTCGCCGAGGGACTGTGGAATGGCCTGCACGCTCACCTGACCTGACACCATTGGACTTTTACCTCTAGGGACACCTGAAAGCCATGGTGTATGCTACGAAAATCAGGGATCTGGCCCACTTGCGCACACGCATTGTGGATGCCTGTACTGCAATAACTCCTGAGGTTCTTCAGAATGTGGTAAGGTCATGGGAGAGACGATTACATGTGTGTGTTGCGCAAGAGGGACGTCATATTGAGCATATGTTATAACTTTGTGCATGGGCGTCCGGAAGGGGGGCAAGGGGGGGCCGTGGCCCCCCCTGGAAAATGAAAGTCAACCAAAAAATATGTATTTCACACATATAATTTCATTTTAGCCACAATAATTTGTGTTAATTATTGCATGAACACCACAAATTCATATAAGTAATGTTTCTTAGAGAACAACACTATTTTTGGGGAAATTTTGCCTTCGTTTGCCCCCCCTGGAAAAAATATCTTCCTTGCCCCTCCCTGGAAAAAATCCTGCGGACGTCCATGACTTTGTGGTATTGTTAACTCTGCAACAATTAAAGTTAGGTGAAAACAAATGTCACAGTTGTTTTCCTGGTGAAATTCTAGCCCATTTTGATATGTCGCACGACCCCCTTCCCATTTAAATTTCTGAAGTTGAATTCAAGATGGCGGACATCAAGATGGCTGCCGACCATGCGGGTGACGTCAATGTGGTTCCCCCTTGGCCAGGAACGATTAGTCATCGCCATTTTCACGTTCCATGCCGCAGTGGCCTTGTACTGGGGGTGTTGTTACCCTGCCCCCGTGTCAGGGCAACAGTGTTTTTTTCCTTATTTAAAAATTTATTCATATGTTAATTAATTGGGTAATTACGTGTATAAACATATATATGTGTTATTAGTGTAAATCAATTTATTATGCATTTTTAGGTTCATATTATTCCATGTATAAATACCATGTAGCTCTCTGTTCTTGCTCAGTGTTTTGAACGTTCAGAAGAAAGGCGGGCAGTTTAGCTGTTAAAGATTAAAAATTTTGAAAGAAGGGCGGTTGGCAACAGACGCCAACCAAACGTATATAAACTCCCAGATGAGAGTAGAGGGGTCGGCTGTTGGATCTGAGACTTGGAAGGGAGAGGCTGTTTTTGCTTCGGTTGGCTAGGACCGGAGGACAGATCTCCCAAAACGGATGCTGTAAGAGATTGGATTGCCGGGCAAGCTAGTGCCTTGGTGTCCGATTTACAGGTAAAAAGGTAGTTTGTACTGGATGTTATTTTGAAATAATTACGGTGCGCCGGGCAGCCTAGTGCCTTGTCACCGTGGAGGTTGAGAAATGTACACGTCGGGCGGCCTAGCGCCTGTTAAGACGTTTTCTTGGAGTAACGCGAGTCTACCTTGTGACAAGCGTACTCCTGATGTAATTCATGAAATGTAAAGCATCCAGGTACAAACAATAGAGATTCCAACATCAAAATTAGAGTTTTGGCCCGATAAATAATTAGAGAAATGAACGTTCGGATACGACTTGTATATACTTTAAATTTTACGTTAATTAAACTATAGAAATTAAACAAAATTTCCGTTTTTAATTTCACACATGCTGGACAAGGTAATTTATCCCCCTGATCATAAAGGTTTCGCAAAGGTTATCCGTTGTCTCTTGTAGTTAATTATATAATTATGTTGACTTGTAGCAACCCACGTGCATTGTCGTACAAAGAAAGATACCCCTAGACAAATCTGAGCCCAGTACGAAGTGCACAGAACCTCGAGTGCGGAGGTAAAGTGGGGGGGGGGGGCAGGCAAGTAACATATTTATTTGTGGGCTCTGTCCGGGATTGAACTTATTTATTTGGGGGCTCTGTCCGCGATTGAACTTAGTTATATGAGGGCTTGTCGTAGGATATTGAACTAGATTTTTGCTTTGAAAGTTAAGGAGAGAAACGGACGAGGATCGAACCGATGATCTTGCGAAACAGAAAAGGGGAAGTTACAAGAATGTCGCTTGGTAACTCGAGCAGGTCCAGCCCGACCGAGTCAGAACTTTCTGTTGTTGAGGAACAGAGGTGCGTTCCAAGAGTGACAATGGAGGAAATTCGTTTGCCGCTTCCGACATTTGAGGGAAATGTAGGGAAGGAAGATGCTTTTTCGTATCTGGATAGGATTCAAGATTACGCGAGAACGTTGAAAATTTCTGAAGATGATCTTCTGAAGGAGTTTATTCCTCTTTCGTTACGAAATGAAGCGAGGGAGTGGTTTTTGTTCACGGAACCGTTCGGTGATTTTTCACAATTCAGGCATAAATTCTTGCAGGCTTTTCACGGATTGGATTATCAGAGAGAAGCAGAGATATTTTTGTCGCAAAGGTTTCAACTTGCTAACGAGGGATTGGCGGAATACGTTCGCAAAGTTGACAGGCATTTTAGTAGGATAAGGAATTCGGCTTCTGCGCAGGAGAGAATTGACTTTGTGAAATCGCACTGCAATCCGGTATTTAGGGATTATTTGTACAACAAGACATTCACTTCTATGAGAGAATTGAGCGAGTACGCCCTGGAACTACAAACGGAGTTTTTGGAAAGGCAGAGATTCAAGTCTTTCGTTTCTGAAGACGAAATTCGCAGCTGGTCGCTGAGGCAGGAATTCGAAGAGGAGAGGGGGAGAAAGAAATCTGATATTTTCTTGGACCCTGTGAGCATTGGTTTTGACCGCCCGAAAGTCGAGCGCCTGAGGGCTGAACATGTGGTTTCACGCCCTCCACCCTCGCGGCTTGCGGTGAGGGATGAAAACAAACAGAACCGCTTTTCGAAGGAAAATTGCCAGAGAAATAAATTATGCTACACTTGTGGACAGAAAGGTTGCAGAGCTTCAAATCACAAATCAAATCAAAACAAGATTAATGACCGTGGGAATGTAATAACAAAAAACGCGTAGAGTCGCCACGAATTTGTCAAGTTCGTGGCGTGGAAACTGCAAATTTTACACAGAAGGAAAATTTTTCACCTCACAATTTAAATGTAAAAGACGTAAGGGAACCTATCGTTTTATGCAACGTGGCTAATGTGGAAGTGCACGCATGTATTGATACGGCGTCGTCCAATAACTTTGTGTCTTTGGAGGTCTTCGAGAAGATGAAGACAAATAGAGTAAAATTGAAGGGTTGTAAAACAAAAGTAATACTTGCGGAAGGAAATGTGGAATCTTTGGGGAGCGCTTACGTGAATATTAAGTTTCACGGACACAAGGCTCGGGATCAGATATTTGTGTTATCTAATGCTAATCATGAAATGTTAATGGGAAGGACATTAATGGCTAAGCTGGGAGTTATACCCATGATTCATCGTAACGGGTGGGCAATTGAGCCTGATCTTTCGAAAATCGTGCCTTTTGATTCGCCGCCGACACGTGACAGCGTTGATGCTGTCGGTTCTAGGGGACTGGGTTCGACCACGGATGGAGTCGAAGGAGTCCGAGAGAACGTTTCTGCTTGCGGAGCGGAGACAGGTAGCAGCGACATCAAAGGGGAGGGGGTTGACGAAGAGAGAAGGATTGCCATGTTGATGGAGGGTACCGATATCTCAGAGGAAAACAAGCCGAAATTGATTGCCGTACTGAGAAGGCATATTGATGTTTTTCAAGATAAACCGGGATTAGCAAAGGATTACGAGGTTCGTTTGGATGTGAATAACGAGAAGCCGGACCGAGCGAAACCTAGGCCACTTTCTGAGCAAAAGAAGAAATTCGACCGGAAACGGAAAAGGAAAACGGAAGCGATGTTTACAGATGCAGCTGGCAACACTGTAAACGGAAGACAGAGGGACGGACAGACAGAAACTTCGCCGCCCGTAGATCTTAACGATAAAGAAATGTGGAAAGGAGAACAACAGAGTGATCCTCATTTGTCGAAATTAATTGAATGTTTAAATGGAGAAGAAGTTGAAATAAAGGATGCTCGAGAGAAGAGAAAATTTGACTTTTATCTGCAACATTCCTGTCTCGACGATGATGGACTGCTTTACCGTTTCGTTGACGAAAACACTGGACTTTATCCACCGTTTAGCTCCAGATGGAAGCTGTGGGTACCAGAAAAGTTAAAGAATGAAGTACTTAAGTCTTCGCATGATGATTTATTATCTGCGCACTTAGGACATGGAAAGACATTGTTTAAGGTCCTAGAGAATTATACTTGGGACGGAGTAGTCAAAGATGTCAGTAACTATTGCAAAAGTTGTATCACTTGTCTTCAGTATAATCCTGACAACAGCAGAAAGATGGGCTTTATGAACTCGAGAAAAGCTACTGCGCCTGGATACAAAGTGTTTCTGGACATTTTTGGACCACTGCCTACAAGTACGAAGGGGAGATACAAGTACTGTTTAGTCATTCAAGATGAGTTCTCAAGGCACATTAGTTTGACACCGCTTAGAACTACAACGGCGAGGACGATCTCGCAAGCATTCTTGAAGTACTGTTTTCAATCAGGATTTCCGAAATACGTTGTCAGTGACAACCAGAGTGTATTTCGAAGCAAACTGTATTCACAGACGTTGCGTTCTGTGAATTGCAAGCCTGTCTATATTACGCCATATAGACCGAAGGGAAATAAATCAGAAGCAGCTATTAAGATAATCAAGCAAGCACTTGGGAAGTTCTGCAAGGAACACTCGTCGTGGGCTGAAAATTTGGACGCGATAGGTTTCGCTATCAATAATGCAACGAATTCGATGACTGGATTGAAACCGTCATTCTTGTTCTTTGGACGTGATTTGTACACACCGCATGACACTCGGAAAATAGAGCTTCAGAGGGAAGATGCAACCGAGGAAGACGTCACGGCGGAGAGACAGATGGATTACGTCATGCAGTTAAAGGAAAGAATGGGCGTGGCTTTCGAATTTGCAAGAGAAAAAGAAGAAAAGACGAGGCAAAAGGCGTCAAGGGCCTACAATAAGGGCAGAAGAAGGGTTAATCTTCGTGTCGGAGATCGAGTATTGCTTCAAGAGCATAGAATTTCGTCTGCTTTTAACAAGCAAACTGCGTGCTTTTTCCCGAAATTCAAAGGGATCTACAGAATTCTGAATTTCACTACTCCAAATAATGTTGTTTTGGAAAGGGAAGGTGAGGGGAAGAGAGTTCTGGCTAACGTTGACCAGCTGAAGGTCATTCCGAGAAGAAATTTGAGAAGTGTGAGGGAAAGCACTCGTCCCTAAATTCTACCCTGAGAATCCATCTCAAGGGGAGGGGGTAGAAGGGCTGAGAAAAATGATGAAAAAGAAGCCGAAAAGTCGACTTCTAGTTTTTACAGTTAATTAAGTTCCTGATTTATTGTCTCTACACATTTGAGTTCTGGTAAATTTATTTCATGTGAATGTAAGATTTAAAATTACGGACTGTTGGATTTTATGTCAACCTTTTGCCGATAAAGGGTGGTGACAATTGTGAACATGAAGACATGAGATTTTCATCGCTAAGAGAATGCTGAGGATGGCAGTTCGATGCCCGGAAAAGGAAGGGAAAGAAAGTTTTCTTATAAATGAAAAATGTGAAAGCCATTTTAAAGTCGGGTCGTGTGATCGAACGATAGAACCTTGGAAAGCATTTGAAGCTGAAATTCGGCTGGAGTCGAACCGAGTACAGAGTACCAGACGCAAGGACTAGGGGAGTAAGGAGCCGGGGGTTCTTCGAATGGACCGAGGGGGAGGCTGAGTCGACCCTAGAGCGGGAGCCGGACGTGTTCTTTGGGAGGTGGAGGAGCTGAATCTGTCTACACCTGGGAGCAGTCCTGATGACCAGATGACCGAGATGTCCAGGAGGTTTCCAGGATTCCAGGAGGAAGAATCCGTGTGGAAGTTGGATATTTAGTGCAGTGAAATCGAGACTTTTCTTTTTCAGAGAGACGGTTGTGATGTGTAGTGAAAGAAACGTTATCAGTGAACTTTTCTTTTTCAGATACAGTGCTTAACTTTTCTCAGTGACTTTAAGACAATTCACACAGACTGAAATTTAAATTTCAGATTGAATTGTAACGCTGGGGAGGGGGAATCTGTTACCCTGCCCCCGTGTCAGGGCAACAGTGTTTTTTTCCTTATTTAAAAATTTATTCATATGTTAATTAATTGGGTAATTACGTGTATAAACATATATATGTGTTATTAGTGTAAATCAATTTATTATGCATTTTTAGGTTCATATTATTCCATGTATAAATACCATGTAGCTCTCTGTTCTTGCTTAGTGTTTTGAACGTTCAGAAGAAAGGCGGGCAGTTTAGCTGTTAAAGATTAAAAATTTTGAAAGAAGGGCGGTTGGCAACAGACGCCAACCAAACGTATATAAACTCCCAGATGAGAGTAGAGGGGTCGGCTGTTGGATCTGAGACTTGGAAGGGAGAGGCTGTTTTTGCTTCGGTTGGCTAGGACCGGAGGACAGATCTCCCAAAACGGATGCTGTAAGAGATTGGATTGCCGGGCAAGCTAGTGCCTTGGTGTCCGATTTACAGGTAAAAAGGTAGTTTGTACTGGATGTTATTTTGAAATAATTACGGTGCGCCGGGCAGCCTAGTGCCTTGTCACCGTGGAGGTTGAGAAATGTACACGTCGGGCGGCCTAGCGCCTGTTAAGACGTTTTCTTGGAGTAACGCGAGTCTACCTTGTGACAAGCGTACTCCTGATGTAATTCATGAAATGTAAAGCATCCAGGTACAAACAATAGAGATTCCAACATCAAAATTAGAGTTTTGGCCCGATAAATAATTAGAGAAATGAACGTTCGGATACGACTTGTATATACTTTAAATTTTACGTTAATTAAACTATAGAAATTAAACAAAATTTCCGTTTTTAATTTCACACATGCTGGACAAGGTAATTTATCCCCCTGATCATAAAGGTTTCGCAAAGGTTATCCGTTGTCTCTTGTAGTTAATTATATAATTATGTTGACTTGTAGCAACCCACGTGCATTGTCGTACAAAGAAAGATACCCCTAGACAAATCTGAGCCCAGTACGAAGTGCACAGAACCTCGAGTGCGGAGGTAAAGTGGGGGGGCCAGGCAAGTAACAGTGTTAAGTGACTTATTGAGCCATAACTTTGTGGTATTGTTAACTCTGCAACAATTAAAGTTAGGTGAAAACAAATGTCACTGTTGTTTTCCTGGTGAAATTCTAGCCCATTTTGATATGTCGCACGACCCCCTTCCCATTTAAATTTCTGAAGTTGAATTCAAGATGGCGGACATCAAGATGGCTGCCGACCATGCGGGTGACGTCAATGTGGTTTCCCCCTTGGCCTGATAACGATTGGTCATCGCCATTTTCACGTCCCATGCCGCAGTGGCCTTGTACTGGTGGTGTTAAGTGACTTATTGAGCCACCCTGTACATAAGAAATACAGTATAAACGTAACCTTTCCACACTCTAACAAGGTCTTCTTCAGACAAAGATTCACATTAATTGAATTTATTGTGAATCTTTGTCTGAAGAAGACTTACGTTTATACTGTATTTCTTATACAATAAATTTTGCCTTGGTAAGCGTTTGAGTGTTGTATTTGGAGGTCTTGTTTTTCGGATACCACTAAACGTAATCCCCTTGGAAGATGTTTTGTAGGCTTCTTTACATACGTAACACAAAACAAGTGAAAATCAAGTGGACAAGTTACACCACTGGCAATCCCTTAGAGTGGCAATCTGCTTGAACAGAGCTGGACAAGATCCGTTTCATTTCATTCAATGGATTCTGTAGGTTTACCCAGATGTGATAAAATCCTGAAAGGTGATTCCTGGCCGTGCCTTAGATAAAGAAGATTCATGCATAAAATTAGTTCGTCACTACCTGATGAATTGTGCCGTAAACTGCTTCGTTCATACGTTATTTAAAAGTGACTATTAAACTAAATGAAAGGGATGATATGAATTTTTCCAACATTATACACAGTGTTCATATTTGCGATGTAAGATATAGAAATATCGTCCCCATAACTTTTTGAACAGTCTGTTTAATATTGATTAATGCATAGTGTTGAACTTCTCATGAACTGTGGAAAAATGTTGCAAGAATGCTCACGTCTCCATGAATACATAGTAAGAAGACAAACTTACTTAAATGATGCAAGTGACTATTCAGATAAAGATAATACGCTTGAGAATCACCAATGATGCTAACATGTAGATTATATGGAACCAACTGATGTTTCAAGTTCAAATCAAACGTGAATTGAATTTGCGGTGACATCAGGTGTTGGTGCAAGAGCTAATTGCTCTTTAGTTTCTGAACGTTCCTCGTAGGTTTTAGGGAATCACTGCACCATTGAAGGCAAAAATTGGCCAACTTATTTCTGAATTTTGAAAATTTATCCTAACCACACTCATATGCAGCAGCTCTGAAAACTCGAAGGACTCTAGCGAATTATCGATATTCCTTTAGTCGTTTATTTTAACCACTGTGCAGTGGCGGAGATTAGGGGGGCGAGGAGGGCAGTTGCTCCCGCACTATGCTAAACCTTATATACAAAGGGAAATATACCGTCTTTGCCCCTCCCTCAGTTTTGGCACCTTGCCCCCCCTTGGTTTTGGAACCCAATCCCCGCCACTGCGGCTTTAAAAATCATAGAAAAATCTTTCTTACGTATTATAGTGCATGTTATAATGTATTATTAGCTTAGAAGTTCTAATGGAACCTTCAAAACTCAACTCTGCTTTGTTCGCACAGACTACTGACGTTCTTGCAAATTTATATTCAACCTTCCTCCAAATTCGGTGTCTTATATTTTTAATTTTCAGACATAAATGTGGTGTATGGTACTGGACAATTCGCACAATACTTTGATGGCGCAAATTACTGTCGTTCCTGCTACTCGAACTCCATTATTTTTTTAACTTTAGGATGTTCAATTACCCGTTCATCTGGGTGAATGTTTACGCTATAATGTTCAATTATTAGTTCATCCGGGTTGATTATGCGGAAGGTTGTTCAAGTATCCATTCATGTGGATGCTAGAATGTCAATTCTCGGTGAACTCGGATGTTTTTTTTTAATCTAAAGAGTTCCATTGTTCCTTCATCCAGGTTCATCCAGCATGTAATCAGGGACGGCGCCAAACAAGTCCATACTCAATAAAAAACCCAGTAAAGCCCAGTGACAGCATTGTGACATGGCGAGGAAGTGCCGCCATTAAATAAGCACTGCCCCTACTGCCTTGTAGGGAGGGGAGGGATCCCCAAAGGCTAAGGGAAGGAACACTAACAGAAAACCGGCCAACGGCTCTAGAGATGGAAAAGACTGTAGAGTCCCAACATCCTAAGAGGCGGAAGAGCTACAACCCCACTGCCTTGCGGTAAGGGTTTTGACCCGAAGGCTATGGGAGCAAACCCAGAAAGAAAACCAAGCAAGGGCAGAGGCTTAAAGGGAGCACTCCTCCCACTGCCCTAGCTTCATCGTAGGGCTAATAACCCACATGAAGTGGAATAATACATATTCAGAGAAACACAGGAATAGAAGCCGAACAGAGTAAACAACGACGCCAATGCAAGGTAAAACGGACTATGAGATTTGGAACCTGGAACATCGCCTCCCTCTCAGGAAAGGAAGTGGAGATTGTAAAGGAAATGGAGAATTACAAACTAGAAATATTAGGAATTAGTGAAATCAAAAAGAAAGGATCAGGAGAGGTTGATATGGAAAAAGGATATGTTCTCAGGTATTCAGGAGTAGAAAGAAGGAGCAGAGCAAAAGAAGGTGTGGGAATTATTGTTAGCGAAACACTGACCACTAGAGTAACTGACTGGAAAGCAGTTAACTCTAGGATAATAAGACTGGATTTGGAATTGGAATTAAACCGTAGGATTGCCATTATACAAGTATACGCTCCTACAGAGGATAAAGATGAACTAGAAAAAGAACTATATTACAACTCCCTCCAGCAAATATTAGATGAGGCTAGAAATGTAACGGAAAACGTTATTATAATGAGAGATTGGAATGCTAGAGTGGGAAATGAAATTAGACGAGGGCATGGAAGTTTGGGAAGGTATGGTGCTGAAAAGACCCGAAACAGCAATGGAGATAAAATGCTGGAGTTCTGTATTGATAACGAGCTCCGCATCGGAAACTCCTTCTTCCCGCATAAAAGAATACATCAAATTACCTTTGAAGCAATTAGCAGAGGAGCACAGAGCACAATAGATTACTGCGTATATACAAAAAACACCCATTATGATGTAATGGATGTAAGAGTTTTTGAGCTCAGTACTCAACATAGACTACTAGTAATGACGACCCGATTCAAACCACTACCTGCACCAATTAAGATAAACCTTACTAAACTTAAAATATCAACATTAGAAACCCAAAATAAAAGAAAGGAGTTTCAGAGGAAACTGAAAGAAAAACTTAGAGAAAAAGAACAAAACCATGGACAAGAATGGAATGTGGAAAATAAATGGAAAGTAATGAAAGAAAGCCTCAATGAAGTTCCAACAGAAATATGTGGAATAGTAAAGATAACAAATAAAAAGAAGCAGACAAGATGGTGGAGCGATAATGTGAAAGAAAAAGTTGCAATTAAAAAGAAAGCATGGCTAAAATACTTAAAGACCAAAATAATGGAGGACAAAGAAGCTTATATACAGGCAAGAGATACAGCAAAACGGATAGTGAGAACAGCGAAGAAGGAAACCTGGGAACAATTTTGAAAGGAAATTGAAGAAAATCATAAATATAATCCAAGAAAATTTTGGCATGTGTTGAAAAATCTGAAAGGAAAACGAGGAAAGAAAATAAGGAATATCAAAAACAAGAATAACGAGGTGAAAACCAATATGAAGGGAATTTTAGATACGTGGAATGAATATTATGCGGAAACCTTTAGAGAAGAAGAAGAGGAATTGTATGAGGAAAGACCCATGAGGGAAGAAAATGAGAACGTGGAAGCTGAGGAAGAAATCAAACTAAAAGAAGTACAAGAGGCAATTAAATCCTTAAAAACTGGTAAAGCACCCAAACATGTACAATTCTTAATATCTATATATCATATCAGTATATTTCGGAATTGTCTAACAGGTGTGTCAAATGATTTTTTATGGAAGACGTCCAAAATCTAAAGAAGCTTTATTTTACTTTCCTGTTTGTTAGTTCCGCATTCGATTACCGACAATTGCATGAGTGTTAGTGATGTTCTCTCATTTGTTTCAACGCTACAGCTATCCTTATCGTTGCAAATATTCGAGAAAGAGAAATAAGATGATACAGAATCAAAGAGTACACAAACTACTTATTCGCCAGGGGTTTCGGATTCGAATTCCGGCCTAGGCATGGGTATTTGTGAGTTTCCCTTCATCAATTCCATTGTATCATCACTCATCCATCTTCGCGATTAGCCAAAAGTGGTACAAAAGCGAAGTAAAATAAATCAAATAACAAACTACCTATTCTTTTAAATGCTAAGAATTGGAAAGATTAAAATTAGGCTCCCATGCCTGATAGGCTAGAGATAAAACTGCTGCCTTGATATCAAGGGACCCCGTGTTCGATCCCGGTGGAGGTAAACATTTCATTAAGTGGTTCGGATTCTGCTAGGCTCTCGTCCCGATTAGCCTCTGTGCATATAGTGAACCTTCATATAAATCCAATCAACTAATTATTCCAATACCGTGCGAGAATCAGCTCGCTTGGGCAAATTTATTTCTCGCATTCCTAGTCCTACATGTTAATTAATTAAAATTTGCGAAGTTAAAAAATAATTTCTGCAATACCGTCATAGTGATCAAATTTGATTCTGTGCAGGAGAATCAATCTTTGAAGCACATCTAAAACTATTGATCCAATTCTGATCAGTAGTGCGTAATATATTCTGAAATAAAATTGTTACCTTCGTACGTGAATTGGTGACGAGAGGTTGAATGCTCTATCTATTCTGTACCTTGAGAAAGAGCTTGAAAAATCCTTGTACGTATTTAAACAAAGCTCATAAAGACAGACGTATCTTATCGTAATTTCTTGCCATTGTTTATTTACTTATTTTAGCAAAAATGTACTCACACTCTTCACACAGAAATCGTCTTACGTATAGCATTTACACGTATATCCAGCTAGTTGATAATGAGTGTATTTTTATGGTATATTTCGTACTGTTCACATGAATAGTAAGTATGTAATATAATTCCACTCAATAATAGCTTAGGAAAATAAAACAATATAAGTATTGGATTTTACTTGACATAAAAGATTCGTGCCTAAAAGTATTTTTTTTATATGATGGAACAAAATGCAACATCTGTGATTTATCTTTGGCTCTGACTGTAAAATATGTCACTGGTAAAATTATACCGTAGTAAAGAATTACGTAATTACCTTTTAACCGGTATTAGTTACCCCCCCCCCCGAGAATTTGACTCCGAAATCTGTATGCCCCCCACTTTTTTCAGGCTGGGGCCGTCACTGCTTGTAATGGATTAAGGTTCACTAGCACAGATTATTGTCACTTTTCTCCTTCCACTTTTTGGCTAATCACGACGATACAGATTACTGTGATTTCAGCTGCTCCAATCTTAGTAGTGTAATTGATGCTACTATTGGCGCGATAAATGATGAACCCCCCTCAGGCAGATTTGGCTACACTTAAAACTTGCTCAACATGCCCATATGAGCTTTTTGCTCAAGTGTGGTACTCCGTCTAATCCAAGATTTTTGTAAAAATGCCCTCGGGAAGTTCCTGTGAAATCACGAGCCCCCTCAGATTGATTTGTCCACACTTACAAAAGGCACTTCTGTCAGATTGTTGTCCATAAGCTTGTTAAAAATATGCCCCTCTTGATATTTTTTTTGCCCACACCTAAAACTAAGCTCTTGCATCATGTTATGCATCAAATTATGATGCAAGAGCTTTTGTATTATGCAACAAATTATGATGCAAGAGCTTTGGCATTGTGCAACAAATTATGATGCAAGAGCTTTTGTATTATGTTGTGCAACAAATTATGATGCAAGAGCTTTTTGTATTACATATCAGTTAGTATTGTGAGAGTGGCTGAGGAGTACAGATGTGTTGTTGCAGTGCTCCTCTTATTTTTTTTAAATATAGCAGATTTGTATAAATTGAATTATAGGTTTGTTTGATTCAATATATAGAATTTTCTAATATATTGAACAAAGGGTTTATATTTGCCCTAGTTTGTTATACAAGATCAATACATGACACATGGTATCAATGCCTTTCCATGCACATCACGACATGCCTGTGCAGACATGCAATTGTGAAAGGTCAGTGCTTCAGTGGATCAATACTTATTCTATCTTTGTGCATGTAGGCTATCCTGTACAACCTGTCATAGGTTTATTAAGTATAGAGTTTTGATTTGAACCCCAAGAAATTTTATATAAATACCAAAGCCAAAAATATTAACACACATACACACATACACACACACACTAAATATACAAAACACACTGCTGAACCCAACTGATATTTTTTATTAAGCATAGAATTTTGATTTGAACCCCAGGAAATCTTATATAATAAACAACAACAAAAATGCCAAATCAAAAATATTGTAATCAATGCAATAAGAATATAACCAGCCCCAATTGGGCCAGGCATCAAAGGAATTGTAATCCAGACAAATGCAGAACTCCCACAAAAATATGCCCTAAATGCCATAGAAAATATAGCATGGAATACTTCACTTATAAACATAAAGGTACTTGCTCTGCACAGTCATCAACATTGCCCTCTCAACCATCTACATCTGGTCTGAAAAGGAAGCATGAAGCACCTGTTAATGCTAGAGCAGCAAAGCAGCCACGCTATGAACCCATCCATAGCAGTTTTAACGGCCAATTAAGGGATCACCGTTTTGTATCAGAGCCAAGATGTGACATTAAGAATTTTTTGAACAGTATAAATCCAGATGTGCAGGCAATTCTAAATGCACAAAATGGCTCTTATAAGCTGTCCCTCAAATTGTTTACACAATATAAGAAGCCAAATGGCACAAAATTTACACAGCCCCACATAACAGAAACTGTACCGGTATATTCAAATGCAAATTCAGACAAAATAATAAGCAGTTTGATAGATCAATTGAATATTAAACACTCTGAATTTGCTGGAAAAGAGTCTGGATGGAGCCTATGCGGATCTTCACACAAGTTATATATTAATATTTCTGAATTCAACCCATTACAAGGATCTACATATTTGCCTTTACCTGCCAATATTAAAAACAAAAGAGCCGTGGTTAACATAGAAAATAATGATGAGAAATGCTTTTTGTGGTGTATTTTAGCTGCTTTGTATCCAGTTTTAAGGGATCCTGAGAGAATAAGTTATTATATACAGCATGAACATGATTTTGATGAAGCAATGGAGGGTTTAGAATATCCAATGTCTGTTCAGAATATTGATAAATTTGAAAAAAAGGCCAGGGATATTAATGGTAAACAATTATCTATTAATGTATTTATTTGTTCTACTGGCCGTGGCAATTGCTTGATAGCACCTCTCAGAATCAGTACATTTGATGATGATTCTGCTGTTCCGATTGATCTGCTCTTAATTGAAGGGGATGATACACACCATTATACTCTGATACATAATCTTGAAGCTTTAGTCAGAAAACAACTAGACAAAACTCATAGAATATTCAAGTTGTGCAGAAGATGTTTGACTGTATTTGATGGTCAAAAAATGGTAAATGGGGTTCGGGAAAAAAATGCAGAAATTGCTAAAAACAAGTTAATTGAACATTTAAAATACTGTGGGAATCATAAACCTGTTCATATGCTTATGCCTAACCCAAGTGAAAATGCCAAATTCAAAAAGTTTGAAACCTTGTTGGAACACCCAGCATATATAGTGTGTGATTTTGAATCAAACCTCAAACCCCTTGCATTCTGCAGCCCAGATCCTGATGAATCCTCAATTACATCATACCAGTTACATGAACCTTCTAGTTTTTATTATGTGATTGTACAGGATGGTGTTGTTAGTAAAGAATATTTATACATGGGAGCAGATGCCATCAAAAAATTTGCACATTGAATAGAAAATGAGTGCCATGACATAGCATCTAATATCTTATTAAAATCAAAACCCATGTTGCCTTTAACAGAGAAACAGATTGAAGATTTCAACAATGCAGAAAAATGCCCGGTATGTGATTCTGAATTTTCAGATACAAATATCAAGGTGAAACACCATTCTCATATAGATGGTAAATTCTTAATGGCCCTGTGTAATAGCTGTAATATTAAGATCCAGAGACCAAAATTTGTCCCTATATTTTGCCAAGGTGCATCCAATTATGATTTTCATCATTTGATCAGGTACGAGGGGTTTGACAAGCAGAATTTAAATATTTTAGCTGAAAATAATGAAAAATATATTGCCATTAGCAAAATAATTAAAGTTAATAGTGTTCCTATTCACTTAAGATTTCTTGATTCATACAGCATTCTGTCTGCTAGCCTGGCTACACTGGCCACTCAATTATCTGATGATCAATTCAAAATCACATGTGCTTTGTTTCCAAATCAGGAGCTGAAATTAATTAGGCGGAAGGGTGTATATCCATATGATTATGTTACAGATTTTTCTAAATTTGATGAGTGTTCTCTGCCACCACAACAAGAGTTTTACAGCAAAATCAGAGCATCTGGAATCACTGATGATGATTATCACCATGCCCAATTGATGTGGAACAATTTAAAATGCCAGACATTTGGTGATTATCACAAGGCTTATTTAAAACTTGATGTGACCCTCTTAGCTGATATACTGCAGGCATTCAGAAAATCTTCCATGGAAAATTATAAGCTGGATCCAATGTATTTTTACAGTGCTCCGGGCCTAGCATGGTCTGCAATGTTTTTAAACACTAAAATGCAATTGGATCTGATCCAGGATCAAGATATGTATCTGTTTATGGAACAATGTATAAGAGGAGGCATGGTGCAATGTTCTCAGAGATATGCCAGAGCAAATAACAAATATATTCCTGATTATGATCCAGCACTGCCATCAAATTATATACTGTATGTAGATGCCAACAGCCTCTATGGTTATGTCATGATGAAAAAACTGCCATATGCAGGGCTTGAGTGGGTCGAAGATTTCAATATTGAAGATCTTCAGGATTTTGATGACAATGACTATGGGCTGTTCTTAGAAGTTGATCTGACAATTCCTGATGATTTACACAACACATTTTCTGATCTGCGCCCAATTCCTGAGGTTAAGTGTTCACCTGGCTCTAAACAGAAGAAATTGATGATGTCTCTAGAGCCAAAACAGGATTATGTCATATATTACAAAAACCTCCAGTTCCTGATGAATCATGGTGTTCAAGTGACCAAAGTTGGCAAAGTTTTGAGGTTCAGGCACTCAAGATGGTTGAATCCATATATTGATACAAACACAGTGCTTCGAACATCTGCAATGAGCCAATTTGATAAATCTTTGTTTAAATTGATGGTCAATTCTGTGTATGGCAAAACCATAGAAAATGTTAGAAAACATACTGATGTTAAATTAATTACTGACCCCAGCCGGAGCAAAAAATTGATAGCAAAGCCCAACTTCAATTACAGAAGAATTTATGATGAGAATATGGCACTTTTCAACATGAAAAAACAAAGATTAAGTTTGATAAGCCTATTTATGTAGGGGCTGTGATTACACATGTTAAAATTGTATTATGATGTGTTGAAGCCTTTTTATAAGGATCGTGTAAAACTGATGTACATGGACACAGATAGTTTTGTTCTTGATATTGAAACAGAAGATGTTTATCAAGATATAACACAGCCTGAATTGTTTAAATATTTTGATACCACTGAACATTCAAAAATTAAACACCACAACAAAAAGGTGCCTGGCAAGTTAAAAGATGAGACACTTGGTGATGTTATTGTGGCATTTGCTGGGTTAAGGGCCAAGATGTACAGTTTTGAAACATGTAGTGGCGCTGTTGCCAAAAAGGCCAAGGGCATTGGCAGAGTAACTGTTGACAAAGAGCTTGAATTTGAAGATTACAAAAATTGCCTCAAATTATGTAGCACAATCAGAACATCAGAATCCAGAATTCAGAGTGTGGATCACTTGTTGACTACAAATATTGTAAGAAAAGTGGCTCTGGACCCACATGATGATAAGAGATGCATTTTATCATGTGGCATACATACTCTACCATGGGGTCATTGTGATTTGAAAAGTGGTAATCAATGCCCAATTACAGAGCATGATTTGAAATAAATAAACATGCCTATGAACTTATTTGGGTTCAAAAAACAGGCTATTATGGACTTGCCAACACCAGCACCCTCTTCTGATATAATATCTAAACTAAGTGCTTTGTTAATTATTCATCTGAACAGCATACTTACAGATGTTGATGATGAAACAGGTAAAACATTGTACATATTTAACAATAATTTAAATCATTACCAATTACCTGTAGGTGGGCAATTACAATTTATTACAACCCCTGAGGATAATGTCAAGATTTCAGTAGGGAGAAATATTTATAGAATTAAGCACTCAAACATGGTTTCTGGCACTGTATATACTGTTTATGCTGGTGACTGCTTATATATTGAGGTCCCGGGATCCTATGACAAGCTTATACCTTTTTTTATAGAATTAAGAATTAGATATTCAATAATAAATAACCACTAAAACAAAAATGCCTAATGATATATTTGGCCATACAAGACATGAAGATCACAGTGATGAGATTCTGATGCTTGATGTCAGAGTCAAGAAATTAAGAAGTGATTTACAAGCTTTACAAACCACACTCAATGCCAGTCTTCAATTAGAAATTACAAATTTACAATCACAATGCATGGACCCTCTTCTTAAAATTGATTCTGAACTCAAATTGCTGCTTCAAAAATATACTGACTTGGCCACATTAGATAATTTTCAAAGTTTAGAAGAGGCTGTAGCAGCTCTTCAAGCCAAATTTAAGACCCAGGCCACCAACTCTGAGCAATTGAAACAACAATTGGAAGAGCAGATAAATAATGTCCAGACACAGCTCCAAACAATTGTCAAAAGCATAAAATCACAAGAAGATTTTGATCTAGTGATTTCCACTCTAAAGGAACAGATTCAATCACTCCAGATACCTAATCTGGACCCCTTGAACAATGCCATAGGCGAGGTTAAAGAAAAAATTGAGACACTTGAAAATTTTATGAACAACTTGCCATCTTCTGATGCTTTGAGTGCAATAACTCGGAGTGTTGCCAATATTAAGCTGCAACTTGAAACATATGAAGATTTTGGAAAAATTCAAAGTACCATAACCCATCTTGAGGGTACAATAGCAGCAGTGCAAAGTGATTTGACAAATGTACAAGAATCTCTAGAATCTCGCCTGCCTGGTATTGTAGACACCCTTGCCAGTGTCCAGCAACAGATCACAAAGCTTGAAAACCTCAACACTCAATCTGAGCTATCTCATTTTCATCACTTGATCGATGATATCCAAACAAAGCTTGAAATTTTACAACAATCAACACCCACTCAGGCTGATATAGCCCTGCTCCAAAATGCTATGCAAAATGTGGCTCATGCTTCTGAATTAAACAATGTGAAATTGGCACTTGAATCTTTGCAAAATACTGTATCAAATCTGCCTACATCACAGGAACTTAAAAATATTAAGAGAGCTGTGAATCGCATATTGAAATCAGAAGATATCAAGAATATCCAGACAGAGATCAAACAACTTACTCAGACAGTGGCCACTCTACCAACTAATCAACATATTAATGAACTGCATGCCCTGTTTGAGGATATCAGAAGACAGGTCCATGATCTTACTGCTCAAAATTCAAAATTGGCAGTTGTTGAAAATTTACAGCAAATTGTAGCTAATGTCAAGCAACAGCTAGGGACCATGGAATCCAATCAAGCAAATGCTTTGTCTGTTTTTTCCACCCAGCTACAAGAAATTGTGCAACAATACAAGAAACTTGTTGTGGACATAAAAATCAAGCCAGGCCATGATGATGTTGTTAGGACTATCAATGAGCACCTTGAATCTGTAACAAGCAGATTGCTTACAGCAGAAAAAGAAATAACAGGCATAATCGAGAATCCTAAACATACAGTAATTCTTGAATTGTACAGCATCCCCAACAAAGAATATGATTCACCATTTACACCAGGTGGCAAAATATATATGCTGTCCCCTGCACAATTTTATTACCAGTTTTTTGTTGGGGGCACACTGAGACCAATCAAGATCAAATATTGGCTTCAACCACAGGCACACCACTACCCTACCTTATCAATAACAAATGCTGATAACAAAGCAAAAATCACCAGTGTAGAGTTAGAGGATTTTACAGATCCCGATACATTAGAAACATCTTATGCTGAAGATGAAGGCTCTCTGGAATTTCATATACAAATAGGAGACAAACTGTAGTTAGAAAATCCTGTAGTATCAGCTGCTGAACACCCTATAGTTGCAATATTCTTGTTTACATATTATGTCTAGACAAATTATTGTTGATGAATTACACAGACAAGCCAGACATAATTATAAGAGACTGCCAGTAGTCACAAAAGGCATAGATGATTTATGGCAGTGCGACTTGATTGAGATGGCAAGTGGACAGCTGAAAAACTTAGACAAAATCAACAAGGGCTACAAGTATCTACTCACTGTCATAGATACATTTTCAAAATTTGCTGGGCTGTGCCACTCAAATCCAAGACTGGAAAATGTGTTACAGAAGCCTTCAGGACAATCATCAATCAGAGTGGAAGATCACCGCGCTATTTGCAAACAGATAATGACAAAGAATTTTATAATTCTGTGTTCCAACAATTTATTAAAAGCCAGTCAATACAACATTATTCGAGTTACAGTGATCTCAAGGCCTCAATTGTAGAGAGATTTAACAAAACTCTAAAAAATCTTATGTATAAACAATTTACACTTCAAGGTAATTATAAATGGCTTAATATTCTTCCAGAACTTCTACATAAATATAACAACTCGGTCCATTCCACAATCAACATGAAACCCTCTGAAGTAACTTCATCTGATGAGCAAAAATTGATCAGGACTGTTTATTATCCTAGATACCAGCCAACAACAAGAAAAGCCAAATACAAGGTGGGTGATCAAGTAAGAATCACCAAATATAAGCACTTATTCAAAAGAGGCTTTACAAGAAACTGGAGCACTGAATTATTTACAGTGGTTCAAGTTAAACCTGGGACCCTTAACACATATATAATAAAAGACCACCGAGGAGAAATTCTCAAAGGCCGGTTCTATGAAGAAGAACTCAACAAAACTAAACAGCCTGACACATATCTCATAGAAAAAATCATCCGCAGAAAAGGCAACAAGTTATTTGTCAAATGGCTAGGACTTCCAGAACACAGCTGGATCGATGCAGACAAAGTGATAATATGAGCACCTGGGATGTTATAAAAAGGCTGCCAGAACCTGAACAGCAGATTAAGAGAAATGGCAAGTTGCTGCCTGAAAATATTAGATGTCTTATTGTTGGGCCATCGGCTTGTGGTAAAACTACACTAATGATTGATAATTTTTTATTGGCACCCAACTGGTTAGATTGGAAAAATAGGCACTTGTATGTCTTCTCTAAGAGCTTGGAACAATTAAAATATCAGCAGCTGATGAAGCTATATGATGGATTGGATATAGCCACTTTTGAACCAGATGTTAAGCCACTCCATGAATGTCTTGATAACTCTGTTGTTGTGTTTGATGACATTATACTGGATAATCAAAACAAGGTTAGAAATTTCTTTACACAGGGGCGACACAAAAACATTGATTGTTTCTACCTGGCACAGACTTTTTCTAAAATACCGAAGCAGCTGATCCGAGACAACAGCAATTTTATATGTGTGTTTCATCAAGATCATACCAACCTCAAACACATACATGATGAATATGTAGGTGGGGACTTGAGCTACAATGATTTTTCCAAGTTTTCCAGTAGGTGCTGGAACCAGGACAGTTATGGGTTTGTCACAATTGATATGACAAGAAAACCCAATAGTGGCAAATACAGAAATAAAATCAACAATTTTCTAGACATTGAAACATATATAAATAACCATGAAAAGGCCAATTATTGATGATCTTAAATTAAAAGATTATCTTGTAAAAAGATTTAAAGGATGGAAATCAGAGAAGCGAGGAATCTATGAACAACACAAGCAAACAGAACAGCTTATTATTGATGCTATTAGTGAATTAGGTAAAAATATCAAAACTGTTACAGAGCAAAATCAAAATTTGATCACAGAGCTTGTACCTGTAGCTGCTAGGAACATATTAGATTATCCAATCACCCCACTTTCTAGTATTCATACACCTAGTCCTGTTGCTCCTCGAAGAGTTGAAGCTACTCAGGATCCTATTGAATTGGGTCTTCTTGCTCAAAAATATTTAAGCACACCTAAAGACAACAAAGATGAGGTATTTGGCTTATATGCTGACACAGAGCGTGATGGTAGCATCATACATAGAATTGGCAATTTCAGAGTAACATTTATGGGAGATGATCTCATTGTATATTCAGAATCTCATCTTGGAGAAAGAGGTGCTTTTGTTAAATATCCCGGCACACCTGGATTGTGGGAACTGATGACTAGGAAAAGGCCTGGCAGCTATACGGATCAAGATTATGAGCATTACAAAGAAATATTAATAAAATCAGATGCTCTATACCAGAACAATGATCCCACACAAAAAAGAGTCAAGTCTAGCAGTGGAGCAAAATACAACAATTTAATCAAGCCCATATGGTCACAAATTAAGACAGTCAGTGGAATCAAACAATACAACACCCTGCCTAAAGAATTTGTCTGGGTTGATGATGTCAGGAAACTTGTAGATAGGTTATTGGTGATAGCTGGGGAGGAAAATGCTGGCAACCACAATTTTTACAATGAAAAGGTTGGAATTATGGACATGATAAGCACAAAATTGTCTAATTTTATAGTGAATGACACTAAGGGGATTGGATATCTTATAAAAATTATTAATACTCTACCACCTAAATTTTGGAATATTTCTGAGGGTCGGGGGTTGGTTAATGACATTATAAACAAGCTGCCATTTGAACTACATATTCCAGGCTATCAGTATTGTGGTCCCGGTACAAAATTGGACCATAGATTAAACAGAGGGGACCCTGGTGTTAATCCCCTAGATGCTGCTTGTAGAGACCATTACATAGCATACAACACACATTCTGATCTTGACAAGAGACATGTTGCAGACAAGAAATAAGAAGAGGCTGCATTTGGTAGATTTGTAAGCAAAGATGCTTCTTTGAGTGAGAGAATAGCAGCATTGGGGACCACCATAGCTATGAACACCAAACAAAAACTGGGGGCTGTGAATATATATATATAAAATAAACCTAGAATGAAGGCCAAGGGTGTTATGTATCAAATACCTTATGCAGGTCTTAAATCTCTTAAAACTATTGATAGTATTTTAACCAAAAAGCAGCGCAAGAAAAAAAGCTCTTGTCTTGCAAAGGGCCATGGTATGAAATTGTTGCTTAGTACCCCCCAATTAAAAAAATTACAACAATCTAGAAAAAAATTGCATACAGGGGGTTTCATATTTACTATCCCGGCCATCTTAGCAACACTTGGGGCTGTTGGGAGCTTGGCTGGGGGATCAGCTGCCATAGCAAAAACAGTAATAGATGCCAAGAAGAATAGGGCAGAATTAGATGAATTGAAGCGCCATAACCTGGCCATGGAGAAACAAGGCAAAGGTGTTAAGAGAGCCATGAATAAGTTTAAAAAAAACAAGAGCCGCTTACAAACCAAGATATTGAAGCTTTAATCAAGCCACTGGGCATCAAAAATTTTAGAGGTGTGTACATGTCTGATTCTTTACCAGAACAACCACTCAACAAAGAGTGTGGCATTGTTAATTTGGATAAGTACAAAAATCAGGGCACTCACTGGATTTGTTATCTTAAATATTTAAACGATGAGGCATTTGTGTTTGATTCATTTGGAGGTGTTCCACCTGAAAATTTAATAAAATATCTAAAATCAGCTAATCTTTATTACAATAATGCCCGTGTTCAAAATTTCAAAGATGTTAATTGTGGACATCTGTGTTTATCTGTTCTTAGATATCTGTCTCAAATAAATAAACCATCAATTGAAGATTTTCAAAAAGCCTTGTGGTATTTAAAACTTCATGGGGGTATTCCATCTCACCAGCCAAAATTCAATATTGAAACTTAGATTACATGATGATATAGTGTATCCCAAAACAATAGCTCTCAGAGCATTTTATGGCATGTACTTGATCCCTAATATTACACACCACAACAACACAATTGCAGTTGGTGATCAAAAAATTGTCATTACTCCAGGGCAATATAATCTATCTACTCTAAATGCTCAGTTACCCAGAGGTATAGTTTTAACTCAAAATTCTGTCACTCACAGAGTAGAGATTGTATCTGCTACAGAAACAGTGGATCTGGGTAGTATAGGAGAGCTGTTAGGCTTTGAGAACAACACAAAACTTGAACCAGCCATCAAACACACTGCTATTAATATACCTAAATTCTTAGCCATAGAGACTCTGAATATTCACTGTAATGTGGCCGAGGGTATGATCACCAAATCAAATGGCATAGGCACTCACAAACAAACTGGCATCATTGCAACATTCAAACCTAACTCTGAATTTATGGAGCCCATCATCTACACTCCATCCCCAACATTATATTTTCCTGTGTGCCATAATAGAATAGATAACATTGAATTGATGGTCACTAATGAAAAAGAAGAATTAGTTGATTTTGCTGGAGCCACAACAACTGCAATCATAGAAATTAATATTTAAATAAAAATACATACAAAAAAATGGAAAATATTGAGAGTTATGAGCTACAATCATTCCCCCCAAACAGGAGGACATTTGCAAATTTAAATCAACCCAACACAGAGATTGAGGTTGATCTTGATGTAGGGGATGGCTTTATACACCCCCACAGAGCAGATCTATACATCAAATTTGATGTTGTAAAGCTCGATGGTACAGATTATCCGGCAAATTCAAATATAAGATTGGTGGACAATTTTGTGCCACATCTGTTCTCTGAAATTGAGATCAGAAAACATGGTGTTGTTATAAACAGAGTAGATTATCCCGGCATTACCTCCACAGCTTTGGCCACACTAGAATTATCCAAAACCGAAGCTTCTTACTACAAAATAGGTGGATTTGAGGCTGGTGATAAAATTATATCTAAGAGCCACACAGTGCTGTTCCCTATGCGCCTGTTGCCAGGATTCTTCTCAGCTTACAAAGATATTATGTGGAAGGGTGGTTTAATAATTACATTTAGAAGAGCTGCCAATGATAATAATGCTTTGATGAGGTACAGTACATTAAACTCTACAGGGGAAGCTATGCCTAATACCCTACCTGATGAAGGCAAGTGCATTATTCAGACTATGGAGCTAAGAATCCCAGTTGTTGAATATGAAGCCAGTTATGCTCTTAAATACAAAGCAGATATAATAAAAAATCCACAAGTACCTTTACAATTTTATACATATCAATGTGTACAGAAGCCTGCCACTGGTACCTATTATGAGTTTGATGCTACAAATTCATTCTCCAGTATACAATATGATATGCCGGATTTTGTGGTGGTACTGTTTCAGACTGGAAGACACAATAACCAGGAAAAAAATTCAAGTAGATTTGATAACTGCAACATCAAGAACATATATCTTAAAAATGGCAGAAATTAGGTTTTCCCCAGAGAAAATTATAATTTAGACATGTCCAAGGATGATTTCCTTAAATTATATGAAGCATTTACAGCATACAAAAGAGTCACTACTGGCAATACTGACATGTATTACACACCAGATGAATTCAAAGCACAGAGACCCATGTTTGTCATCAACACTTCAAAAAGGAAACAAGGTGTGGTTAATGACAGGACAAACATTAAAATTATCTGTGAATTCCACAATACACTCCCTGATGACACCATATGTAGTGTTATTCTCATAGGTGAAAAATCATATGTTTATGATGTAAGAAATGAGAGAGTCACAGAGCAATTCTAGAAGATTTCTGCATATTGCACAAGTTGAGCCTGGTGTATAATTAAACTTAAACCGGAAGTAAATATGTGTGTGTGTGTGTGTGTGTGTGTGTGTGTGTGTGTGTGTGTGTGTGTGTGAGGGGTGTGTGTGGGTGTGTATGTGGGTGGGTGTGGGTGAGGGTGGCTTAATTTTAGGTGTGGGCAAAAAAAATATCAAGAGGGGCATATTTTCAACAAGCTTATGGACAACAATCTGACAGAAGTGCCTTTTGTAAGTGTGGACAAATCAATCTGACGGGGCTCATCATTTCACAGGAACTTCCCGAGGGCATTTTTACAAAAATCTTGGATTAGACGGAGTACCACACTTGAGCAAAAAGCTCATATGGGCATGTTGAGCAAGTTTTAAGTGTAGCCAAATCTGCCTGAGGGTGGTTCATCATTTATCGCGCCAATAGTAGCATCAATTACACTACTAATCTTATTAACTGTTTGCTCAAAATGTTCAATTATGTGTTCATCCGGATGAATTGTAAAGCTAGAAAGTTCGATTAATTGTTCATTCTGGTTGCTTTTATGTGTGATGTTCAATTATCCGTTCATTTTAGTGAATTTACGCTTGGGTGTTCAATTATCCGTTCATCCGGGTGAATTTTAACGCTAGAATGTTCGATGGTTTGTTCATCCGAGCTGCTTGTTCTTGTGGTTTTTGGGTGAATTTACGCTACAATGTTTAATTATCCGTTCATCCGGGTTAATTTTAACGCTAGAATGTTTGATTATTTGTTCATTCTGGTTGTTTTTATGTGTGATGTTCAATTATCCGTTCATTTTAGTGAATTTACGCTTGGTTGTTCAATTGTCCGTTCATCCGGGTGAATTTTAACTCTAGAATGTTTAATTGTTCATCCGGGTTGCTTTTACGGTGGGATGTTCAATTATCCGTTCATCCGGGTGAACATTTCGAGTTTTTTGCTCTAAGACGTTCAATTGTTCCGGGTTCATCCAGCATGCGATGGTTCACCAATGTCGTCTGTTGATCCAGTGTTCATTTACAAGCTCTTTGCTTTATCCTCGGCAAAGAAGTGAAGGTGTGGCTCTGAACGAATGGGTAAGAAAGGAAAGAGGGAAAATAAACCCCACCACCGTCAAGATTTCGAATTCACAAGCAGAAGGGTGAGGTGGAGGAAAAATCGAAAGTCTGACAGAGCGCAAATTTGCTCCTCGTCTCCCTCCCATCTCCACCACCACTCTTTCCCCACCTTCGTTCAATCTTCCTGTCCATCTCCTGCTTCTCTTCTCAATTGGCAATTCACGACCGGACCTCCACCGTTCTCATCTCTTGCCCGAAGAGCACCGTAATATACCGTCGACCGGTGAATGAATACTGCCCCCCAACCCCCACCCCCTTGCTTCCGAGGGAGGTATATAGCTTGCTGCGTCGTGAGGAGACAAATGAGGCTCTCACCTTCCGCTGTCCTCAAAAGATCCACAGAGGTCATCCGAAGGTCGCATCTCCGTCCCTCCTTCCCTCGGAGGAGCCATTTTGAAAAAGGACGCGACGGAATTACCTGGTTTCTTCGTTCTCTTTCTTCGCCGTTGGGGGAGTGCAGAACGAGCTTTATTTGCACAGTTCTCCATTCCGCTTGCCGGCTTATCGGGGTATTCCGTGTCCATCCCTCGGCTATTCTTTACTGGGAATACTTGAACGAGCGTTTGGGGTGGTCAAGTGGTCAGATTCGACTAAGCAATCGTTGGATTTTAGAACGTTGCTGACGTGAAGGGTGTACTCCAGTTAGGAATTTCCAGGTGAATTATGGACACAAGCATTATCTATTTATCATTCTTTCTCTATCTATTCTCTTTCCCCGATGGCGTAGTGGTAACTTCGTAGCCTTGTAATCAAGGGGTGCTGGGTTCGATACCCGGTAAAGGCACATGGAACAGTGGTTCGGATCCCACTTTAAATTGTAGGTCCAGTCCCGATTAGTCTTTCTGTGCATAATGTGGACTTAAAACAACAATTAAATCAATCTATCTACCTCTGTCTTTCCTCTCTTTCGTTTCCTCGATTTCTTTCTTCTCTCTCTATCCTGTTTTTTTGCTCTTTATCTTCTCTATTTCTCTTTTCTTCCTCTCTTTCTCCACCTCAATTTCTGTCATATTCCATTCTCTTTTATATTTTCCTCTCTCCTCTTTGTCTCACTTATTTGCATCTTTCTATCTTCTTTCTTCCCCTACGTTTCTCCCTCTATCTCTATCCCTGTCTTACAATCTTCCTCTTTCTTTCTCTTCCTCTATATATTTTTCTATATTTCTTACTCTTTCTTCCTTACTTTCTATTTATCTGTTTCTCTCCCTTTTCTCGCATTCATATCCGACCAACTTGAATAATTCCTGCTCTACCATGCAAAACGTGATTCTGAAGATTTCTTGTATAGACTGTTTGGTTTGGCAGAAGGAGTTAGAGCCAAGAGCAGTTATCGGAATAGACATTGCAGCAAAATATTTATCCACATGACAAGCATGGAGATATTGTATTTTAGTTAATATTTCTATTAAAACTAATACCTGAATCCAACACAAACAACTTTGGTAAATCTTAGTTAGCCTTTGCCCGCCACCCTGCCACCTATGGTCAATTATAAGAAAAATAACATATTGTGCACTTACTTCAAAAATACCTAACTGCATTCCGCTAACTGTAATCATGAGCGTCGCCAGAAATTTTTGTACGGTGGTCACATCATTCATAAAAGTTTATTATTATTACTATTATTATATTTCTAGCAAGACTCTTGTACTCACCAGATGAATGAATATTTAGCACAACTGTTGTTCATTGCTTTCGTTACGTTTCATTCAGTTAATGTAACGAAATGCATAGTTACCCTATTTTGTTACTAACATTTACACACAAAAGTTAAGGAAAACTTTTAGTCATAAAGTTTATATTGTGTGTCTACACATATAAATGTAATTGTGGGAATTTTGAAAACTGTGGAACTCTTGATTCTTTGAACTAAATGGTTCCTGTATTGTACACTATTTTTTTTCGATCTAATGCAATTTTTACTTATTTTATTTTGTTTGAGTACTAACTAACTGAACCTTATTTATGTTATTAACAAAAGAATAACAAGCTTTATTCTTTTTTTGCAACTTGAAAAGAACGATGTCAATTTCGTGGGGTGGAGGTTGACGCCCTTACAGATGTCCATGACTGTGCAACGTCCCCCGGTTGTACACCAGTCGTCAGAAAGTTAGTCCGCTACTCCTTTAGTCGGGAACATGAGAATCTTTGCAAATCATCAGGGCTTGTTGGGTACAAAAGAAACACAACATTGTTTTCAAAGTTAAACGCAGTTTTATAATCACTTATCTCTCATAATCACTTATATTTCCTATCGTATGTGGACTTACAAGAAAGGTACAAATTTGCTTACGTTTCTGCCTCAAGAGACGTAAAGAACAATTCTATAGCATATTAAATCACATCACAATCACTAAACATACTTGCATATAGAATTAACGTTGGACAAGACAAACGTAAATACACGAAAGTTTTTGTACCTAATTATTATTTCCGAGTATCACCAGAATGAAACGAAAATAATTACCAATTACACTATTCGGGCATTCCATTAACCGTTACCACGTTTCTGTTGATTTCTCAACTTCACCTGTTTTCTAACTGAGTCTGTCGTCAGGTGAAAAACATTCAGGTGGGTTCACTTCCTCTGCTGAGATGAGAAAGTGACGTCAACACGAACAGATTATGACGTATTTATAAACATATATACAAGTTCCAAACACAACTGTATCAATCTAACTATAGTTGTCTGTGACAACTTTCACATTATTTGAAGTAACAAACATTTTAAAAATCTTAACTTCTTACAAATATAAAACCTTAAACGATCAGGTTCCTTACAACTGAAATCCATTATTTCACAGATGGATATTAATTCTCAACGTTGATTCTTCTGTGGCTGTTTAATTGTAGCTGGTTTAAAGAATCGTTTAAGAAATGAACATGTTTGAACGAATATTGTTCATGCACCTGCAACACTGCAAAATAATCTGAAAGAAAAAAAAACTCTCATGCCGCCGACCGTCGATCATTTCTTACAGAAGAAACGAATTGCGTAGGGAACCACGAAGTTGAGTTAATGGATTGCAAAGAAGAGAAGAGTCAGACGACGGATGGAGAGGGATCAGGCAGACAAATGACAAGCGACAGTCGTTTTCCTCTCCTGGCGCCAGAAAGTAGATCCGCGGATGGACCCTTTTGTTGATTGGTGAGCGTTATCTGGCTTTTGCAGATCTGGTTGCTACCGGAACATGACTCTATTTTTACCCGCCGAGAATGTAATTCGAGAATGATTTATTCTACTCGTAGAAATCTCGCAGCGATGAGACAACAGCAGCGGTCTTCAACTTGAATTCATGAATACAAACTTGCTTTGAGTTCTTTCAGCTTGTGATCCTTGTAAAAATTAACATTGGTTCCCGTAAACCTATTGTTTTGTACAATATGGTAAAATTTAGATTAAAAATACCTACCGTGATGAATTCGAAGGCTTTTCTTTGCCTAAACTTACTGTCATAATCCTCTTTAAAGCGAATTGTTATCGCCAGCATTGGATGACCTTGAAGGTACCTTAAATTCAAGATGGCAGTCAACACGGCTGCCATAAATTTTTAATAGCTCAAAGTTCACTGAGTTCGTACGTATTTCTGTTCGTTGAATGCAAAAATAATATCTTAATTAGTGTAAAATATTCACACAACGATATACTCAACATGATGGCCAATGAACCCATCAAAAATGGACCAGAACAATTCGAATGACTCACTCTAGTTCTTGGGGACACTGAGGAAAAAAATTATCTATAATGTTTTATGTGGATTTGATGATATTGGTAATACATTTTGCAAGGTTAGAAAACTACAGACCTGAATTATGTATTTTATCTTCGTTAATGCTTTAAGGTAATTTATTAACTATATATATATATATATATATATATATATATATATATATATATATATATATATAATGTATTCTAGACACAGTGCAGAGATGACGTCATAAGTGCACCTGCGATCACAAAGACATTGGATGCACAGAAATGCCGTAGCAGAAAAACGGGTTTATGAATGAAGGCAATCATAACACCGTGCGCTTCAATATGGTGATGGCGGTGATGGTATGAAGCAATTGAAAGTAGATATTGGTGAAGATTATAGTGTATATTAGAATGAATCACGACTAAACGTGGAGTGATCTATTTTATATTTTCCGTGCGTGCATATACAAATGAAATAATTAAATTTAAGTTACTTTAGTTAGGCCTACTTCTTTGCCTTCGTTTACTTACAATATTTATTTATTTATTTATTTATTTATTAAGAAAATTTCAGATACAGCACAGGTGGCAATTTTATTAAATTGTCAACAATGAGAAAGCAATAATTATAATAAGCATAAAAATTAAAAAATAATAAAAAAAAAAAATAAATAAAAAAATAATTAAGAGTAACAAAACAACATAAAAGTGAATAGCAGAACAGAAAAATAAGTAAAAGATGGCACTATGTGATATTAATTACAAGCATTTCTTCTGACAGAAGACCGAAAGACAAACTCGGAGGAAAATATATCAATATTTGAGGGGAGATCATTATATTGTGCTGCAAGTCTGTAAAAGAGAGATCTTTTTTTAATTTCTAGTCTAGGTTTTTTTGTATAAAATAATCTTGTGTTGCGTGTTGTGCGCATAGGTACTCGAAAGTGGAATTCCTCAAGAAGTGTGTTGCAGCGGATTTTGCCATTCACAATTTTGTTTAAATAACTGAAATCATTCTGCAAACGTCGCTGATAATCAGTTTGTAAGTTTAGAAAAGACAAGAGATGCGGAGATGAAAAATTGCGTAATGAGGGAACCCTGTGATGGACTATAGCTAGGAAGAAGTGAAGGACTGAATCGATTCTAGAGAGATGAGTGGGACACGCCGTGGACCAGACGGGAGAGCAGTATTCTATTATTGGGGAGATGAATGATTTGAAGTACACGGTGAGGGCTGAGATGTCACTAATTTCAGTGAAACGGTAGAGTAAACCTAAGAGACGCATGGCCTTTTTTGTGGTGAATAAAATATGCTCCTCAAATGTGAGCTTTTGGTCGAAAACAATGCCTAGGTCTTTGTGAGAGGATGCTGCTTTGATGTTATTGCCAGCGATGGAGTAAGATGACTAACAGATTCTTCTTGAGAGAGATAGTGAGAGTAGTACACTTGTCAGGATGTAATGTAAGGTCCCATGTCAGGCACCAGGAAGTAAATGTTGCTATGTCATTCTGAAGAAGATGAGTATCGTCGGAAGTGGAGATTTCTCTGAAAATTTTACAGTCATCTGCGAAAAGAAGGTAATTGCTAGAGGGAGCTGTGAGATGGTCGGCAAGGTCATCGACGAAAAATATGAACAAGAGAGATCCTAGAACACTACCCTGCGGAACTCCAGAGAGGACAGGAAGAAAGTTAGAAACAGTTCCTGGAAGAACGACACATTGTTGGCGATCGGTAAGGTAATCTGTGAGAAGGGTTAGAACTTACGGACATTTCGAAAAATATTGAAATTTGAGTACATAAATAACGTATTTTTTTCATATTTTACCAGTTTTACGGCATGTGAATCCGAAAGAGAATATGTTACTTATGTGCAATGTCAAATTCATTTGAATATTAGTTTCATGTTCAGTTCAAATATATAGCCTACGTTCACATCTGGTTCTAACAATTCACTATGACAATTAAGTGGAACAATGCATCAAACGACAATGTTCATTACTTCCAGAGAAATAGCATTGCATCAGAATGGAAAACAATCGTGAATTCTCTAAGTAAACACGGAACAAGCGGTTAAAAATTGCATGAAAATTACGAAGACATTCTTATCAACCTAATAGGTAAGTGAGACAATCCTATAAATTATACTCAATGACAAACTTAGAATACTAATTTTCAAAATCTACTGGCTACGTGAAGACCTACGTGACTTCCCAGCGTTGCCAATTCTTATACATAACAAGATGGAACTATTAAGGTATTATCCATATATTGTACTTCCTGGAAAGAAGTATGCGAGGTATTATCAGGAATTTTCGGAACTGGTGCTGCCATCTGAACATAAGGTGTAGGTAGTAGAGTATCTTGAAAGTTAGTGCAGAAAATTTCATGTAGGTGGGAGAAAACGCTGATCATTGTCGCCCTTTTATTTGGGTTGCGTATATGTATATGATATGTGGCGATTTCGCTAAGGGCCCGGGAAAGGAGCAGCGAGTGTACATAGCATTTTGTGCAAATCTCGGGAACAGTGCTAAGGAAACTCTGGAAGTGATAACACAAGTGTTCGGGGAAGAGGGCATGAGCCGAAAACTGGTGTTTAAATGACCTGCTCGGTTCAGGATATCGGACATCTGAACGATAAAAGTAAGCCAGGTGGAGAGCAAAGTCAAGAGCATGCTCTTCATTTTCTGTGACTTCAAGGTGACTATGCACAAAGAATTCGTCCCTGCGCGACAAACAGTCAATTTCACCTATTGCATGAAAATGTTCGAAGACGTCACCCCAAACATCGGCAACAAAAGACTGGCTTTTGCATCACACTTCCTCGTTCACCAGGGACATTTTGATCAAAAATAAAATGACAATCGTCATCCACCCACCCTACTCGCCTGACTTAACCTCTTGCGAATTTTCTCTTCCCTAACTGCTCGCCACTCGCTTAGCACATGTCCCCTAAAAAGGACTGCGTAGAGGTACACACTTGACCAGATTAAATAAACGAAATGAAATATGTTTATGAACCCATATACGTCGGGATTGAGAATGGCAGACACACAAGGAAAGATGGAACTTACCCTCTACTCTCTCTCAAAGAGATGTGATCTGCCCCCTTTTTCGATCCCTGCCGGCCCTTTTTGTCCTCGTACTTAGTAATTGCATTCCGTTAACCCCGGCAGTGACCGGAAATTTACCTGAGAAACTCCTGTCTCATCATCTTCGAGTTGCGAGACTCATACCTGCAACGACAGACATTCCACGAAACTGTTGGCCCAGTTCCGATTAGTCTTCCTGTGCTGGGCTTAAAACAGCAAATCAATCCAATCCGACTGAAGATTAAGTTGAAAGACTGTGGGTTTGACACGATTGAGATGGTCCAAACAGAAACGCAGAATAGCAGAATCGTTGGGACCGGTGTATAGGTGCGGAGGAGGGTGCTTCGAGGAATGGGCCCAAGGTGAGATTTTACCAGATGATAGCACCAGTCCAGAAAATTTTGGATACCATCTCGTATTTACAGTTAGCAAGGGAGAAGCTGATATACATGAAGATATAACCGTTGGATACTTTCCTTGGTTTCTTGAATTCTCGTGTGAGCCCCCAAAAATTTGCATAAAACATTCCGGGTACCAAGTTATGGGATACGTAAAGCGTATTTTCTTGTGTGTGTTCTAACCATTCTGCAAAAATATATAAGCTTTATAAACAATAACGAATGTGACATGAAATGATGTGAGAAAAACAACACATTCTCCAAAGAATATATTTTGTATAGTACTCCTTTTATTTCTTAGTGCAACCAGAGCAACTGCCAAACTAGCAACTTCAAGATTCCCAAAAGTGGTCAACTACAAGTGAACTACAAATTCAATCAGACTTTCTGATTTAAATACATTCACAGAGAACGCTTTTCAAATCGTTTCCTTCTAGAAATTCATAATGTCTAAGGTCCAACCAAATGTACCTATTGATTCACAATGCACACAGCAAAATATTTTGGGTACCGTCAAGTAGTTCAAGAGGAAAATTAACAGGTATACCTATCAACATATTTATAACGATATCTTTGAACTAATTTTTTTTTAAAGAAAATTAAAGTAAAGCACATAAAATTCTATTTGAATCTAACAGAAAATATTGATTTGAATGTCACGAAAGAATAGTTCCTAAAATCACGTTGTTAATTTTAAACAGGCAAAGGCGCTACTTTGAAACTGTAGCGACGGATCGAAACAAGAACAAGAAAAAAATAAGTCCACCACCCTGTATTTACGAACGTCATGGAATGAAGGCAAGTCAGAAAACGCACCATTCCGCGTTTACGAAGGTCGTGTAATGTCCACGGAGCATAAAACGCACCATTCTACGTTTGCGAAAGTCATGCAATGTCCACGGAGCAGAAAACGCACCATTCTACGTTTACGAATGTCATGTAATGTCCACGGAGCAGAAAACGTACCATTTTACGTTTACGAATGTCATGCAATGTCCACGGAGCAGAAAACGCACCATTTTACGTTTGCGAATGTCATGCAATGTCCACGGAGCAGAAAACACACCATTCTACCTTTACGAATGTCATGTAATGTCCACGGAGTAGAAAACGTACCATTTTACGTTTACGAATGTCATGCAATGTCCACGGAGCAGAAAACGCACCATTCTAAGTTTGCGAATGTCATGCAATGTCCACGGAGTAGAAAACGCACCATTTTACGTTTATGAATGTCATGCAATATCCACGGAGCAGAGAACGCACCAGTTTACGTTTACGAATGTCATGCAATGTTCATGGAGTAGAAAACGTGCCATTTTACGTTTACGAATGTCATGCAATGTCCACGGAGCAGAAAACGCATCATTTTACGTTTATGAATGTCATGCAATATCCACGGAGCAGAGAACGCACCAGTTTACGTTTACGAATGTCATGCAATGTCCACGGAGAAGAAAATGCACCATTTTACGTTTACGAATGTCATGTAATGTCCACGGACCAGAAAACGTACCATTTTACGTTTACGAATGTCATGTAATGTCCACGGAGCAGAAAACGCACCATTTTACGTTTACGAATGTCATGCAATGTCCATGGAGTAGAAAACGTGACATTTTACGTTTACGAATGTCATGCAATGTCCACGGAGCAGAAAACGCACCATTTTACGTTTGCGAATGTCATGCAATGTCCACGGAGCAGAAAACACACCATTCTACCTTTACGAATGTCATGTAATGTCCACGGAGTAGAAAACGTACCATTTTACGTTTACGAATGTCATGCAATGTCCACGGAGCAGAAAACGCACCATTCTAAGTTTGCGAATGTCATGCAATGTCCACGGAGTAGAAAACGCACCATTTTACGTTTATGAATGTCATGCAATATCCACGGAGCAGAGAACGCACCAGTTTACGTTTACGAATGTCATGCAATGTTCATGGAGTAGAAAACGTGCCATTTTACGTTTACGAATGTCATGCAATGTCCACGGAGCAGAAAACGCATCATTTTACGTTTATGAATGTCATGCAATATCCACGGAGCAGAGAACGCACCAGTTTACGTTTACGAATGTCATGCAATGTCCACGGAGAAGAAAATGCACCATTTTACGTTTACGAATGTCATGTAATGTCCACGGACCAGAAAACGTACCATTTTACGTTTACGAATGTCATGTAATGTCCACGGAGCAGAAAACGTGCCATTTTACGTTTACGAATGTCATGCAATGTCCATGGAGTAGAAAACGTGACATTTTACGTTTACGAATGTCATGCAATGTGCACGGAGCAGAAAACGCATCATTTTACGTTTACGTTTATGAATGTCATGGAATATCCACGGAGCAGAGAACGCACCAGTTTACGTTTACGAATGTCACGCAATGTCCACGGAGCAGAAAACGCACCATTTTACGTTTACGAATGTCATGCAATGTTCACGGAGCAGAAAACGCACCATTTTACGTTTACGAATGTCATGCAATGTCCATGGAGTAAAAAACGTGCCATTTTACGTTTACGAATGTCATGCAATGTCCACGGAGCAGAAAACGCATCATTTTACGTTTATGAATGTCATGCAATGTCCACGGAGCAGAAAACGCACCAGTTTACGTTTATGAATGTCATGCAATATCCACGGAGCAGAGAACGTGCCATTTTACGTTTACGAATGTCATGCAATGTCCATGGAGTAGGAAACGTGCCATTTTACGTTTACGAATGTCATGCAATGTCCACGGAGCAGAAAACGCACCATTTTACGTTTACGAATGTCATGCAATGTCCACGGAGCAGAAAACGCACCATTTTACGTTTACGAATGTCATGCAATGTTCATGGAGTAGAAAACGTGCCATTTTACGTTTACGAATGTCATGCAATGTCCTTGGAGTAGAAAAAGTGCCATTTTACGTTTACGAATGTCATGCAATGTCCACGGAGCAGAAAACGGATCATTTTACGTTTATGAATGTCATGCAATATCCACGGAGCAGAGAACGCACCAGTTTACGTTTTCGAATGTCATGCAATGTCCACGGAGCAGACAACGTGCCATTTTACGTTTACGAATGTCATGCAATGTCCACGGAGCAGAAAACGAACCATTTTACGTTTACGAATGTCATGCAATGTTCATGGAGTAGAAAACGTGCCATTTTACGTTTACGAATGTCATGCAATGTCCACGGAGCAAAAAACGCATCATTTTACGTTTATGAATGTCATGCAATATCCACGGAGCAGAAAACGCACCAGTTTACGTTTACGAATGTCATGCAATGTCCACGGAGAAGAAAATGCACCATTTTACGTTTACGAATGTCATGCAATGTCCACGGAGCAGAAAACGCACCAGTTTACGTTTTCGAATGTCATGCAATGTCCACGGAGCAGAAAATGTGCCATTTTACGTTTACGAATGTCATGTAATGTCCACGGAGCAGAAAACGTACCATTTTATGTTTACGAATGTCATGCAATGCGCTTTCTTAAATTTCTTACAAATGTAATAAAATATTATTTTATACAACCTGTTTATTTGTGTGCTTTAAATAATGGAAACAAATTTTACATTTATAACTGTCATGCAAGTCTTGCAAATGATTAATAGATATATTTACTTTTGTATCAACGCCATATTATCTTTATCTTTTGTAAGAATTGTGTCAATCGTAATGCTATTGTTTGAATTTTCCACCTCTGAGAAATATTATTTTCTTTCGTAGTCAAGTGCTTTTCTTCTTCGGACATCTTAATTGCTTTTCTTTTAATATATAAAAGTATTTGCAAAAAAATTAAAGAACAACAATAGCTACTGCAGTTCCATCTTTATGTGAGTTTTTAAATTTTAATAACTGGATTTCAATCAATTTACTTGTGACAATGATAAATAATAATTTTGGTAGAATTAAGATTAAAAATAGTCCATAATAATGTGTACAGTGTAAATTAAAGTATGGGGCTTTTCAATTTGATCCAGCCTAATGATATTGAAATTGTAATAAATATTACAATTTTAATATGTTTGGGCTAGTATAAATTTGAAAAAACCCATACTTTATATATTGGGTTGATGCATAAGTTCTTAGCGTTTTTTCACTGTGGCAAAATAATTTTTATTTTATACTAATTTGAGATGAACAAAGGAAGTAAATTAATCAGTAATATATTTTCCTTCATTGTCTATGACTGTCTACCAACGCTGGAGCAGTTTTTCAATTCATCGCCTGAAGAAATTGGCTGTTTCGGGGTTAAATGCATGGTATAGGCAAGTTTGAAGGGCATTTTCGTCAACGAAGATTGAAGATTGATGGATTGAGAGCTGAAAAGGTAGCAATCTGAGGGTGCAAGATCGGGGGAGTAAGGAAGATGTGGAATAACTACCCAACCAAGCTCCTGGATAGCAGCTTTTGTCATGTTAGCGGAGTGTGGGTGTGCATTATCGTGTCGCAGCACTTGATGCTGTCTTCTGGCTTACTTGCTGATTTGGTTGTTTTCATTTAAAGCGTGTGGTATCGTGAACCTTACCCACGGAATGCAAATATCTCACGATGGTTGAATGGTCACAGTTCAAAATATTTGCTAATTCTATAGTCGACTGATGTCGATCCTCCAATGAGTAATCACAAGCGCAACAATGCCACTCCAATTGATGAACATTAAGCGATAAAAAAAACTCCTAACACCGCAGTGTTGCCATATCAAACACAAACGCTACAAACTTATGCAAGAACCCAATATATTATAATCAATCAGCTTGCTCAGGTTCCTATAGTATCATCATTCTAGGCCTAATGGCCCGGCCCATAGTCAGTGGCGCAACATACAGGTCGACAATGAGGGCGGGCCCCAAAAAGGGTACGCATTATTCTCGTATTTCTCATGTACAGTCTCGGCAATAAAAATGGGACACCTGTATCCTGTAAGGCGTTATGTGTGTTGCCTAACTCTACGGGATAAGTAAATTTTAATAGAAAATTTTCATTGGCAACTTCTACCACCACCGTATAGTTAGACAACACACACAACGCCTTGCAGTGAAGCGAGTATTTCAGGATGTGTGTGTCCCATTTTTATTGTCTGTCACTGTACAACATCTACGCAAAATTATCACGGTAACTTGCTTGGACATTTTTACCCATTTTCCTTGTATTTTCTTTTTAATTTGTTAACAAGAAAGGAGATTTATAGTGTTCTAAAAACGCGGGAAAATAGAAAACTGTGAATTACGTTCACTGTGTAACCCAATAACTGAAGTACGACAGTTTTAAGAAACCTTAAAACAATTTATACCAGTTTTTTTGTCAAACGTTGTAACGATGGCAGATACACTGAAGAATCTTTGTCCAACCCGATGGTTTTTCGAGATTTCAATAATGTTATGCTTATGCTTGCATCGATATTATGGAGGTTATTTCGCGAATAATAATATAATCTTAAAAAGCGACTAAAATGCTAAGATTTATCATTGAAAAGACTACATTAATTTGAATTTATTATTCTGATAAGTAGAGCCCGGAAGTTCAGGCATTTATTTTCGTTAAAATAGGCAGGCAAAAAGTCATTTATAATGTGGAAAATAGGCACTAAAAATGAAAAAAAGGCAAAATAAATCGAAAAAAGGCACATTTGGAAGTCGCTTACTTTTATCTATAATTTCTGGCAAAATGCTAAAATCTAAATTGGGAAGAGCATTTCAATTTTCTCCATCTTCATTGCACATAACTACAAGGTGCTTTTTAAGTTCTGAACATTCATTGATAGTCGTCTGTCAGAGAGAATGTTTTTCATAATAGAAAATGATATTTCTACTTCGACAGAAGTTATTGGAGCATACATAAAACAAGCTAATGTAGCTGGACTCATTTCGGTAACAGCATTTTCACCTTTTATAATATCACATTGTTTTCAATTGTTTCAGGTCCTCATTTGCACTCTCTACCCGTTTGCACTTTTCCGCAACAGCTGACCCCTTTTCTCCTGGCACTTCCATCATCTGCTGCATAGATTCCTCGAACATTTTCATGGATGCTATAATTGTAATTGTCTCTGGCAATGCACCATAATGTGCAAAAATAAATTTGAATAGCACAGGGTTTTTTTTCACTTCAGGAATTGAAGCCGCTTCATTTTCTGGAATAGCATCGATCATCTCACTGATTTTTTCAAGGTTGTTAGCATAATATATAGATCCAGGTTCCCCATCTCGTCAAGACTGGTTGCTGAGGTAAACTAAGCTCAATCGCAACTTCCTGAAATTTTCGGGTTCGAGAGGGAGATTTCAGAAATATCTTCTTTGTGTTCGAAATCAACCTGTCCACTTCAGTAGTCAATCATGCACAAGAAATGTTAACCGAAAGGCAATATCCTAACTCAGCATGAAATACTTTTTTCTCACACTTTTCTCCTTCAGCGATGTTGAAACATGCGTGAGTTCAATATTACTTAAATAAGGCGAAAATTATTCACATAATAAACGAAAGAAAAATAAATGCCAAAAACGTTTTTTGGGAGAAAAATAATTTATATACACATTTTTTTAAAAAAATTGTCAAATTTCATTGAAAAAGGCAAAAAAAGGCATTATAATTAAAAAATAGGCAGTGGGGTCCCAAATAGGCAAAATTAAAAGGCTTCCAAAACATTCGAAACAACATAAGAAACGTATATCCGGAAAATGTTTATCAATATATGCAGTAGATAAAAAGAGGCATTTTGCCAAACTTCCGGGCTCTACTGATAAGGCTACAAACAAACAGTTGAAACAGTGAATTTGGAATTTCAAGTTCTGGAATCAGAAAATGCGGACTTGGAAAAAGTTTAGAAACTCGTAATACTCGTAATACAGACAGATTTCAGAAAGCATTGCCGTCGACTAAGACGGTAGCTAATACGAAGGCGTGCTGAAAAGTAATGCCTTCTATTTTTTTGTGACGGTGTAAAGACATTTTGGATTTTGAGCAACCACGCATTGTACTCTTCAAACTTTCCCCCTTCTCCATTCCAAGTTTCAAACTTACATGGTTGCTCAAAATCCAAAATGTCTTTACACCGTCACCAAAAAAAAGAAGGCATTACTTTTCAGCACGCCCTCGTATATGTGGAGTTAAACCAAATTTTAAAAATATAGAGTTTGGTATGTAAACCGTCATTTCGATGAACTACGAATTGATTAAAGATTTAGTAAATCCCAAGACATATTTTAGAAAAGCAGTATTTAATGTTTGTCCGTAAAGAGTTATAACTCAACTTCAAAACAGTTTTGTGGACCATGTACGATATTAGTCGGCTTTTCACAGTTCTTGTTCCGAACTTTCTGCAGCTTCAGACGAGTAATTTTACAGAGCACTGTTTGCCCTTTTCAGCGAGTACGAAAGTAATTTATCCTCCGAATTTCTTGAGTAATATTTAAGTTTCAGGAATGTGCTTAAATCTGAAGTAACTTCAACACCTGTCGTAATAGTTTTCCCAAATTTTCTTTTTGTTGATAACTCTACAATAGCTTGCAGTGTTTTCGATCTCTGCACCGCCTTCTGTTTGTTTCTTACGCTCCCCATGACTGCCGCTACAGCAGAACGATCTTCCTCAAAAATAAAACTTATAAAGGACTACCTCTGGAGTAGTATGACTTAGCCCAGACTTAGCAGACTCAGTATTCTCACTATTGAATTTGGAAAGGAAAGACATATTGATATGTGGTATTCTGTATAAAGTATAAAACCTACCCATGCTTTAAAAGTAGAAATTTTCAGACCTGTGTCGTGTCTAGTTTTACTGCCATAGAACTGAAATAATAAATCAAAGACAATGCCACAGTTCACACGTCTAACTGGGACTCACTTCCCTGATCACGAGACACTACAACAGAGTAATGACCAAAATCACGACTTTACAAAAACAACATTTCTCGTCTCCTCCTCCATCGATGGGAAAGATGTGTAAATCGGCACAGTGGCTATGTTGGAAGGGAGTAAAACTGCTGCCAAGACTCAACAGCACCGCTGCAAGCGTATCAAGCAATTATTTATTGAACAACCCTCGTATGTAAGATTCAACAATGAGATCGTACGTATAGAAATATGAGGAGGGCCTTCTCCTTTCAGGAATTCCTTATTTTGGTTTCGAAACAGGATCTTGCACCTTCCTTCTGGAAGTCCTCAGATATCTTTTTACGCAGATCTTTCTCTCTGGATTCTCCAGCTACCATTAGTCTCTCTTCCCCATAATTCTTTGCGAAGGAGTTTCGTTATTAATTCCTTGTTACGGTGGTCTGATTTTTTTCTCTTGGGGTCCTCGCAAATTAGATTTCCTTCTCTTCTTCTTTCGCCTGCTTATTTCACGGGGAACAGCTTAAAGCGAGGCAGAAATCGCAGTGAGGTAAAAAGGAAGAAGGGATTTATGTAAAGCATTCGACATGGTTACTAATCTTTAAACTACAATGATATATATGATGGTGATAACATAAATGTCTGCATGGTCTTACTTCTTGTCTTGCATTAAATTACAGTCACGGAAAAGCATAGATATACCATGTTAGGATTTACAGGTCCGGCATTATCAACATCGTTGTATCAACAGGTACGATATGCCACATAAATAAAAATTTTACAATACAATAACGACCTCATCGCCGAGTGACTTGTTCACTGCAGTTAGTCAACCAACAGAGTGAAATGGTCAACATTTTGCTCTGTTGGGATTTACAGAGCTGTTCTGTCATGGCTCTCTGAGCGTCCCACAATCGGCAGAAGTGAGGTATGGTTGGTGGACTACAATGTGATCCTCCCAGCTAGATCCGAGGGATCCGCTGACCAACAACAGGTGCGATCCTCCATTCATATTGGGGATTAGGCCTAGAGCTGACAACTCTGCACTGTAAAAAGACATGTCAAGAAACAGCAATATGAGGCCATGCATGTTCCCAAGGTAAAATATTCCGGAATGTTCTGAGCCTTTACCGGCCTGGGGCATTTCAGTGTACAGTTAATGAGATAGTTAAGTATAAATTAGATGTAGTAGCTGTCCAGGAAGTTAGGTGGCCAGGAGAAGGGAATTGTAAAACTAAAAATCATACTTTTTTCTATGGTGGTACTGAAAATCATAATTTTGGAACAGGCTTTTTCATAAATAATAGAATTATCTCGGCTCTTAAAACAGTAGAATTTATTAATGATAGGATATAATATGCAGTTTTACAGGGTAGGTGGTGTAAAATTATTTTAATAAACATACATGCACCAACGGAAGATAAAGATGATAATACTAAAGATGATTTTTATGCAGAGTTAGAACAGGTCTTTGATAAATTTTCTCAGTATGATATGTAAATTCTGTTAGGTGACTGTAATGCACAGATTGGGAAAGAAGAGACATTTAAACCCACGATTGGTAAAGAAAGTCTTCATGAATTAAGTAATGATAATGGTATAAGATTGATTACTTTTGCAACCTCAAAGAATTTAATTGTGAAAAGTACCACTTTTAAACATAAAGATATCCATAAATATACCTGGTCTTCTCCAGATGGTAAAACTCATAATCAGATAGATCATATTCTCATTGATAAGAGAAGGCATACTAGTATAATTGACGTTCGTACACATAGAGGTGCTGACTGTGCCAGTGGCCATTATTAGTAATTGCTAAATTAAGAGAAAGACTCTCAGTGATAAATCATAAGCAACAAAATCTAAAAGTTATAAAATTTAATACAGGAAAATTTGCTGATGAAAGAATTAAGAAAGATTATCAAATTAAACTGTCAAATAGATTTGATGTTTTGTAGGATTTAAATGATGATGGAAATATAAATGAAACAGACGTAAGAAAGAATTGAGAGCACATACGTAATGCAATAGAATCAGCAGCTAAAGAAAGTATAGGATTCCATAAACCAAGAAAAAGTAAGCCATGGTTTGATAATGAATGTCATAATCTAATAGAAATAAGAAATCAGGCTAGACTTAGGTGGTTAAATAACTCTGATGATACAAATCTAAGCAATTATAATAGAATAAAGCGAGAAGTTAACCGCACGTTTAGAAGTAAAAAAAAAGAGATTACTTGAAAAGCAAAATTAACGAAATTGAAACAAACAGCAAAAACAAAAATATCAGAGATTTATATAAAGGTGTAAATGAATTTAGAAAGGGGTGGCAACCTAAAGTAAACTTGATAAAAGATAAAGACGGTGATTTTCTAGCTGACCCAAGCGATATTCTAAATAGATGGAAGAACTACTTTAATGACCTTTTAAATGTACATGTAGGAGATAAATTAGAAGTAAATGGAGTACACACAGCAGAACCTTTAGTTCCAGAACCTAACTTGACTGAAGTTAAAGATGCTATTAAAAGGCTAAAGAATAACAAAGCACCTGGCATTGATTTAATACCAGCTGAGTTAATTAAATATGGTGGAAATTCATTAATATGTCAAATTCATAAATTAATTGATTTAATATGGAATAAAGAAGAAATCCCTCAACAGTGGAAAGAATCCATAATTGTTCCTGTGTTTAAAAAGGGTGATAAAATGAACTGCAATAATTACCGTGGAATTTCTCTACTCTCAACAACATATAAAATATTATCTAACATTCTTTTAACAAGACTAACCCCATATGCTAATGAAATTATAGGTGATTATCAATGTAGATTTAAACGTAACAGATCAACTACAAATCAAATTTTTCACATCAGACAGATACTTGAAAAAAAGTGGGAATATAATCAAAATGTCCATCAGCTATTCATTGATTTCAAAAAAGCATATGATTCAGTCAAAAGAGATAAATTATATAATATATTAGTCGAGTTTGGAATACCTAAAAAGCTTGTTAGTATGATAAAAGTATGCACCAGTGAAACAGAAAGTAAAATTCGTGTGGGTATGAATGTGTCTGACAAATTTACAATTCATGATGGGTTAAAACAAGGAGATGCATTATCTCCATTGATCTTTAATTTTGCCTTAGAATATGCTGTTAGGAAGGTAAGAGAAACTAACGAAGGACTAAAATTAAATGGTGTGACTCAGTTGTTAGCATATGCAGATGATGTAGACTTATTAGGGGATGATATAAATGCAATCAAGAATAATGCTAAAATATTTTTCAAAACTGCTAAAGAGATAGGTTTGGAAGTTAACAAAGAGAAAACTAAATATATGCTTACAGGCCGAAACCAAGTGTTAGGTAATAATCAAAATCTAATTATTGATAACAACTCGTTTGAACCAGTTTCCAAATTCAAATACTTAGGAGTAATACTAACAAATGAAACTTATAATAAAGAGGAAACAAAAAGTAGGCTTAATTCAGGAAATGCATGTTATTTCTCTCTTCATAAACTTTTGTCTTCTAGTTTAATATCTAAGAAAGTAAAAGTTAAAATATACAAAACAGTAATTTTACTTGTAGTATTATATGGGTGTGAAACTTGGTCTCTTACATTGAAAGAGGAACATAAATTGAGAGTATTTGAAAATAAGATCCTTAGGAAAATCTTTGGACCTAAAAGGGATGAGAAGACAGGTGAGTGGAGAAGGTTACATAATTTAGAACTACATAATTTGTATTGATGTCCAGATATTATTAGAATAATTAAATCAAGAAGACTTAGGTGGGCAGGCCATGTGGCACGAATGGGGGAGGAAAGAGGAGTTTACAGGATTCTTGTTGGGAAACCTGATGGTAAGAGACCTGTAGGAAGGCCATGACGAAGATGGAGGGATAACGTTGAGATGGACCTAAAGGAAATTGGTAGGGATGGAAAAGAGTATATAGATCTTGCTCAGGATAGGGACAGATGGAAGGCCTGTGTTGCTGCACCCATGAACCTTCGAGTATAAGAAGGCTAGAGATTTAGTTAGTTATACAATAACACACACCAAAAAAGAAGGTTTCATAAAATCGGACTTCATCATCTATATTCATCCATTGATATTATTAAAGCAATAAAGACTTGTTGGGCAGATCATGGGAGAGAATACAGTAGATCTTTGTTTGGGTAACATGATGGTAAGAGACCTACAGAACGTTCAAGACGAAGATAATGACAATCTTAATATGGGCGGAAAAGAAATTGGTCAAGAAGGATTTGATCGAAAACTTATGCTTTTGCAGCAGTAGACCTTCAGGTTTAGGGGTGCCAGAAACTTAGATTTAACACACGTGAATACAAGTAACCTATTTCTAGTTATGTTTACACAGAGAGAGAGAGACAAATATATGTACATGTGTGTGGGTGTGGGGGTTTGTGTGTGTGGGGGGGGTCTGTGTGTGTAAATATATATGTGTATAATGATAGAAAGAAATTAATTTAAAGGCAAATTGAAACGTCCATAAGTGACAAGATAGTAAAAATGTTGTTAGTTCAGGATGTGAATATATATAAAAAATTGATCCTCATAATACCATTATCTGTCAGTAGGTACGGTAAACATAAAAGAAAAACTCGTGTAAGTATTTTACTTATTTGCTTTTAGTATTTGGCAACACTTTCCAATGGGGTTGACCCCCACCCCCAGACCAGTTCTAAAGCTCTAAATACGACCTTGTGTCTGTCATGGTTAAAGGAAAGAAAATTTCAGATTCACTAAACTGATATCCAAAACGAAAGTTCAACTTCGACAGTATTAAACAAAAAAAGTGTTAGATTTTTATCCTTTGAAATTATAAGCAGTTTGACTGTTATTGATCGGCCCATTAGTCCAAATGGGTCCTCTCACTCTAAATTCCTGAGGACAAGTCATCCCGACGCTGTGCGACGCGTGCATTCACAATTTTTGGATCCTCCACCCACGCAAGTTTCCTTGCCCACACTCGTTCGATGCCAGCGCCTCTGGTGATCGAGGATGGAAGTGTAGGCGTGGGAAGGTGATATCTGCCGAAGACGTATACCCCTCTGAAGAATGTTTTTTTTTATATTAAATTACCCTCGCGTGGGTGATATCGTAAAGTTTATCTGTGTATTCCGTGTATCTAAAAACACGAAATGAATGTCAAAATACGTATTTTGTATACGTATGTCGTATTTTGTTCCTGAGTTCAAGTTGTACATCCTCGGACACTTCTGGGATGTATTCATCCCATAGAGAGTCAATGGAAGGTTGCAACCCAGAAATGTCCGTTACTGTACATAGGGGGGATGTGGAAGCAGACCACCCCCCATATTTTCGATCTCGGCAATTTTTTCGGAGGTAATGTGATCAGCACCACGCTACTGTTACTTTTAACCACCAGATGCTCATTTATTTGAGGCTGGGTGAACCCCTGACCCAGTTTGTAAAGGGGAAAGGCCTGAATAATTCCGACCTTGGATCACCTGCCCCGGGAATTAAACCAGGAGCTCCCGCTTGTCAGTCAGACGCCATGTCGGCTGGTTATTGGTTAGTAAGAATTGGTTAGGACGATTAGTTACTATCACTAGTAATGTCAGCAGAGCATTGTCAATATCTCCTGTTGTCTCTGTGGACTGTAGTTTGTCTCTCTCTCTCTCTCTCTCTCTCTCTCTCTCTCTCTCTCTCTCTCTCTCTCTCACTAACATAAATATAATCTGTCTAAAAGGAAACATTCATTTGTCTCCGCCTCTTGGAACCATTCTTTTTCCTTTTGAAATGTATCCATACCTTCTGTAAAGTTCCCCGTGCATTTAGCACCGAGCCAAGAAAGCACATTTAGAGGATGCGGGTGTAGAGCCCCACACGTTCCCGATCCCCATCCACGCTTCGGCCGCCTTTACCTTCAGGTAGCCATTGATTTGAGGCTGGGTGAGCCCCAGAACCGATTTATGCCGGGACAAGGCAGAAAAGATTGCGACCTAAGATCACAGATCCTGGGAATCGAACCCGGGTCTCCCGCATGGCAGTCAGACGCCCTTCTGACTAGACCACCGCGGCTCTCATATCTATGCAGAGATATTAAATTTACGGCCTTTGACTATAATATTAATTTATGCAATTGGATGTTTTTTTGCAGTAAGAAACATGCTTTGCTTTTGTAAGATCATTTTTTGCAATAATGGAAAAACACCTAACTTTTCTGACACTTTTCATTTGAATTTGCACATTTTGCACATTTTGATTGAATGGAGCTACGAAGTTTGCAAGCTGAAATATAATTATTTTATTAATGTACTTCACTCCTGCAACGAAGAGCCAGGAGCGAAATACCGGGTGATCTGTTTGAGATGTCATAAAAGTAATCCTTTATACACCAGAGGTACCTATCTCCGAGCAGCTTGTTGTAATATAAGTGGAGGTTTACTGACTTCAGCTCACCACCTTTGTTACCATGCACAGTAGCGCCGCCATGTGGCTGAAGTCTGTACACCTCCACTCATTCGAAACTTACATCCTTTCTGCTTATATTACAACAAGCTGCTCGGAGATACGTACGTTAACCTCTTGTTTATTGCAACGTACTCCAGTTTGACACTAGTCGCTACAAAGTTAGTCCGCTGTTTTTGTGTCGGTAACATGAGACTCTTTATCACTCATCAGGGCTTGCTGGGTAGAAAAGAAACACAACACGATATTCAAAGTTATACGCAATTTTATAATCACTTATCTCTCATAATCACTTATATTTCCTATCGTATGTGGACTTACAAGCAAGGTACAGATTTGCTTACGTTTCTGCCTGAAGAGCGTAAAGAACAATTCTATAGCATATCAAATCACATCACAATCACTAAACACACTTGCATATAGAATTAACGTTGGACAAGACAAACGTAAATACACGAAAGTTTCTGTACTTAATTATTATTTCCGAGTATAGCTAGAATGAAACGAAAATAATTACCAATTACACTATTCGGGTATTCCATTAACCGTTACCACGTTTCTGTTGATTTCTCACCTTCACCTGTTTTCTAACTGAGTCTGTCGTCAGGTGAAAAACATTCAGGTGGGTTCACTTCCTCTGCTGAGATGAGAAAGTGACGTCAACACGAACAGATTATGACGTATTTCTAAACATATACACAAGTTCCAACCACAACTGCATCAATCTAACAATAGTTGTCTGTGATAGCTTGCACATTATTTGAAGTAACAAACATTTAAAAAAAACTTCTTACAAATATAAAATCTTAAACGCTCAGGTTCGTTACAGTATAAAGGTTTACTTTTCTGACGTAAGTCAAAGCTACAAGTGTACAAAATTTCGTTGAAATCTGTGTCGGTGGGTAACATTTCAATTGTCTATCTATATTGTCCGTCTATCTATCCATCTATCTGGGTGAATTGACAGGGGGTGACCCATTATCAATGTGAAATAATATTTTATATGTATACTCACATTCACTGCAACGAGTTGCCTATGCTGCATTATTTAACAGCGCCAATGTTATTCTTTTATTCTCTTTTTGGGAACCTTATTTTTCCTTTTCTTCAACAATTATTAGCATCTAAACTTGTGAAGTGATATATCGTGTTTTCTCAGTCGCCATATTTAAGGCTGGGAATTTCAAGGTCCATGCTGCCTTCCTGAACTGACATGAGAACACAAAAAAAATATGGAAAATTCAATTAGATATATCATAGAGAATATTCAGGACTGAGGTAATACCATGCGAAACTGACTTTACGAATGGTGATAATTCAAGCGTCTAATATGACAATGGAGTTGACAACACTGTTTTGCATTCGAGATGATAATGTTATTAGCTCGTGCGCTGCTCTTTCCGTATCTTGTCCCAGAACGTTGCGCACGGTTCTGTGGCCGCAAATACTGAACTTTAACTCGCGAACTCGGAGTTTTGCATTTTTCAGCCGGTTCGTAACGTTCGCTCGTAGGATCTCGACAAGCTGGTAGAACATTCACGTCAGTCATGTGACAACATAATTTGGACGCTGACAATGCGCCAACCGCAAAATGGAAATTGTGGGAATACATGTCAGTCGCGAGAAGGCAATTATCCCAGCACGCTTATCTTCCAACGTGTGTGTGTGTGTGTGTGTATGTCCAGGATTCCCGTTTCGGGGGCATGACGTCAGTGGACAAGTAGACCCGTGTGATTCCTATAGACTGCAGTTTTCAAATGTGGTGTAGTACTTTACAATCCCCTTAGATGGCGTGATGTACGCTCCAACGGCATTTATGGCTTGCTTTCTTCTCTAATTCTTATAAATAAATAGTCATGCGTAAATATTTAAGAATTATATTACTAGTTCATCGTGTTGCCCGTTGAGTTCATGTCTTAAGTCTACTTTATGCACAGGGAGGCTAATAGGGAGTGGACCTACAGTTTAAAGTGGGGCCCGAACCTGTATGGACCTCCATCGAGTTTCAAATGTTGACATAAATTGATGGTTCTGTATGTTAAAACGTTCAGAAGGGAACTTCGACTTCGGTTAAAATACAAGTATTTTTACAAACTAGATAAATTTTAAATTCACCCCCCAAAAAAAAATAGTTTGCAATACTAGCGTGTGTTATGTATACAGGGTGTACCAGAAGTGATAGCGCAAACTGAAACGGTGAAAAGTACACGATAATAGAAGCAAGAAAGTCTCACTAAACATGGGAACCGTTTGCGAGATAATTGCGAATATATGGTTACTATCCACCACTGACTTGATTGTTTGTGCACATTCACCGTCCAAGATGGCGATGATAATCTTTGGGCCCTCCTTAAAAATTGTTTCTATCCCTGAGTAGCGTAGATAAAATTAAAAAATTTCAAGTCATACTTGCCTCTGCTATCAACTTATGCAAGTAATATTCTTGGAAAGGCTAATAGAAAACTTGTTAAAGTCGAAAGATTACCGAAACAAAAGTGACAAGCTGATGGAAAATGGATGGAAGACGTTGAACCATCCCTGAAGTAACAAGTGTCTCGTCTTGTGAGGCAATTTTCTCTCGACAAGAAACGCTAATGGTTCCAATTACACTCAAATTAATTGCAGGAAGCTTGGAACAAAAAAAAACAATGTTCCTTAATAATTCTATCCGTGCCATTAAGATCGAAAAGGCCTTTGTTCTAGACATTAATTCTCCCTGCTCTGAAAGAGTACACGGCAGACGGAAAGGCCTGACATTATGAAAAGATAGCAAAGTAATCAAGGCAAAGTGGATAAGATGTTGAATTTCTTTCCTAGTCTTACTGCCTTTAAAAATGTATGAGAGATGTCGCTACCATTAGTATTTCGTCTTTTCGAAAATATCTGTTAAAGAAATTCACGATTTTGTTAATAATAGTGTCGTATATAGACTTTTTCTCAGGGTAACTGATATAAATGTTTAATCTCAAGAATACACTAGTAACGCTGTCAACAAAAGCAGATTTTCTTATCTATTGTGTGTAATAATATTTTCCATAAGAGTATATTGGTGTGAAATTTCGGTGAAAAGTGAGATGGGTGTTATATTGTTTGGAGTAATATCCTACTATGTAATGCACACAAGAATAAGCCAGTAAATTCTAGTTCGATCGATAGGCGATATGTTATATCTGATGGAGACTGGAGAGATCATGTCAATGCTACTTCTCAAAGTTGCACAACTTACGTTTAAATCGCCATGGTAAATAGGGAAATTTCATACCGAAGCGACAGGCGACACGCGTGGCTTGAGGATTTCACTACTTGAACACAGGCTTGGGCGACTATGCCGCTAAGGTGTGCAATGTTGCTGTTAATTGCCTCGTTCCCAAGCGACACGTGTCTCCTGTCGCTTCGCTGTGAATTCTCCCTTAATGCCGTAAGCGTCACTAAACCTCAAATAACACACATATATATTATAACGTTGTACACATATTCTGTGTAACAATTGTGTGTGTGTTTGTGTGTAACTTACACAGTGGTCTATATATGATGTTTAACAGATCATATTTACATTAACTTCTCATTTATATTGTATCATAGTCACTGTAATTAGATATTTTCTCCTCTGTAGATAGCAAAGAAATAAATAATAATTATGCATACGGCAACACCCTTCGACTATGTTTCCTTGTACGTCTCTTGAGAGATGTGGGAGAGGTCCTGCTATTAGTTTAAGATCTTTTCCAGAAAAAAGTTTATTTCACCTTTAATTTTATCGGACTTGAATAGTTGTGTTCCATAATACAATAACAATTCGTTAAAAAATAAAAGAATCCAATCGGTATTAACAGTGGAAAATTGAACGCTCGGTGAAGATATTTGTATCAGGAAGTCAATAATATATTGTGTAGTTTGTATCTCATTTTGATGCTTTGATAGAATTAGTGTTAATAGTAATAATAAATAAATAATTTATCTCAAAGCAAATTGGATTTTGAATGTACACTTGAATCTAGTAGTGCATCGCCCCCTCCCCCAACGAAGCAAATTGCTTCATTCGCGCAATGTCTTCCCACATATGCACTGGCGTACGTAGAGGGGGGCTAATGGGGTTACAGCCCCTCCGAAAATTTCAGAAAAAATTAACATTTTCAAATACAAGCAGAGAGGAACTCTGGAAAAGTAGAGTGGTAAGTGAAAAAAATTCTTCAAATGACCCCCAATTGCTATTGTTGAGTAGAAATTCTAAATATACGAAATATTTTATTCTTATTGAATAAAAGCACCTATGTACTATCAACCTTTACAGTTCCAGCCCCTCCTGAAAAAATCCTGTGTACGCCAGTGTACATAAGAACTTAAGTTTCTAAAACTTGTAACGTGTAATACACACACAGTCAGTGACGACTCGTGACTTTTTCGGAGTGTAGGAAGAAGTTATGGTAAACCAAGAAAGGTTTGAAAAATGCGTTCAATTACATTCACGCGCATCGCTTGTACTATCCTTTGAATTTAGAATGTTAGCTGCAGGCCATGCTCAAGGTAGGGCAAGGGGCCCTTGCTCCTCACTTTGAACTATGAAATATTTAAATGTGAACCTATAAAATACGACGAAAATATCATTAAGGATATTTCAGATTTTCCAAGAATTTCGATTTTCTTCTCCCTCTCTGTCGTCGAGTGGATTCACGATAACAAAAAATGCTGCTAAAACTTCGAAATTATTCTAAATGTTTCTAAATTGTGCTAAGATTTATTATTAATTACTTTTTCGGATAATTGTAATTCTGCATCTACTTTTCTATAGTTTTGAACTTGCGTTACTTATTCTTAACAGTTATGTAATAGTATAAATTTTCCCCCAAAATTGTTTAAAATTGTGCAATAAACAACATGAGTTCAACATAGAACTTGAAAAGGTTTGAGAAAATTGTTTACCTCCAAATTTCCACCGATTTCCTACCACAAAATCTCCTGACGAACTAAATCGAGCAGCATGAAGAAAATATAGAAGACGGATCGTGACATGGTTGTAAAAAAGCTTGCCGCTGGATCGGCATACTCCCTTTCGTTTGAAACATGTCCGCTGGTGAAGTAGAAATAATATTTGGAAATAATATTTTTTCTATTTCCTGAAAACATATTCCATTGAATTCGATTTTTCCTCTCCCAGGGACTGGCGTTTGCAGATTTTACCATTATGTCAAAAGCAGGGTGCTAAGTGCCAACAAATATCAAACTGTGCTTGGTTTAGTACCATTTTGCTGGGATTGGCAACGCTGATTGAGGAACAACTTGCTGGTTCCTCAGTCCTCGCCGATCTTCGCAACCTCGACGACCCTCCCTTCACTGCCCCTTCCACCCCTCACCCATCTGTCTGTAGGATGACCGCCGTGGTTCTTCAGCGAGCGTCAGAAAGCCTGTGGCCATCGTCTTTCGGCTGCTGGTGGTGGTTGCGAAAGCAGTCAACTCTTGACAGTAGCTAATCTAGTCAATTGTACGTACATTGCGCTCATAATTTTATATCGCATTAAACTCCTATACCCCATGAGGCCTTAAAAAGATCGCTTCGCGGACTTGCAGCAGACAACAATAAGGGGGTGTGTCTGCGAGAACCAATCAGGTCCGCGAATGAGGGAGTCCGGTTGCCACAGCTAGCTCGCTGCACCCTTCTGGAAGTGTGAGTGACCTCTGACTCTTGCTACCTCGGCCTGTTTGTTCGGCTGAGGAGCAGACGACACGAGAGTATCGGCAATAGTGTGCGAGCGACGTCTACTGTTTGCCCGTGAAGTGCTCTTTCTAAGGCCTCCTGCAGTATAAAAAGTAGATAACTCGAAATAGGTACAAATGAACTGTAGGAAGTTCCTCACTTCCTACACAGTGGCGTAGCAACATATCGCCAGGTTCTGGGCGAGATTAGAATCGATACAAAATATTCAGGAATACGTCACCAATTTACGAATCATATTTAAATAATGATAATAAATTATTGACGAAAATTAGATTTAATAATTTCACTCACCCTAAAAGTGTCTTTCTCTGTTTTCCGGGAGCAGAAATAAGCAGGGAGTCGTAACGTACCGAATTTGCGTTACACGGTACGTTCCATTTTGTAGGAGGAAGAGTATGGTTCAACTGCTGGTACCCATGTAACGTAACGAAATGCAATATGTTATAGACTGACGTTACAGAGAACGTAACAAAATGTATTATGGTAGATATTAATGTTATAAAGGAACGGAACGAAATGAGCACATTGGAACATAACGTAATATGCAATATGGTATATACTACCGTTACAAGGAACGTAGTAACGAAATGCAATATGGTATATACTAGCGTTACAAAAACGTAACGAAATGCAACATGGTAGTAAATAACGGTATATAGGAACGTAATGAATGCAACCGTAACGGAATGAAGTGAAGGGCAAAATGTTAATTAACGTTACATAGGAATGTAGCAACATGTAAACCACTGTAGCGGAACGGAACAAAATGCAGTTGGGTACATACCATCTGCATAAGGAACGTAAATAAATTCAGTATGGTTGTTGTTAACGTTACAAGGAAAGAACAATTCACAAATGTTAGCTAGTAACGTTTTAGGCGCGTGACGAATATGATCTATTTAACATCAAGGAAGAAAAAGGAATAGCCCAAATATCTTACCTTTCATTGGAACATTGCGAAAAATAACTCAGTATATCGTATGGGATTAATGTGAAATAGCCGTGAAAAATATGGTTGTTTGTAAAAAAATGAATTTCAACCAGGGTTGTTAAAGGGTCAGAAATTTTAAATCAATTCAATTCCGGTTCAGCAGGGAATATTAGCAAGCATAAATGGATCTGGACTGTAAAGAGCCTTTTTATGTATTTCAATTCGTTCCAGGGACCTTTTCTCCTGATCAATTGAAATACGGCCCAGGGACCTTCTTTCCGGATCAATTTAAAGACGGTCTAATTTCCATGTTGAAATGAAAGAATACGCAACTTGGGACCGGTCTTGTTGCGGAAACCAATAGAACCCATTAGAATTTATGGGTTCGTGGACGTTTAACAACCCTGATTTGATATTAAATTACATTTTTGGCTCGAAATTGAATAAAGCTTCCAACTAGTTTAGAAATGAGTAGCAATAGGCGTGCGCACGGGGTGCAAGGGGGGGGGGGGGGCAAGAAGCACCACTTGAATTCGAAATTATCGCATTCCTGCATCCCCATTACAATAATTAATGTAAATTACTATGACAAATCAAATTATACGCGTGAAATATATACTTTTAGCTGACATTCGTTTTCTAAAGGGGAGAGGTGGCCATCCTCGCCCCCCTTCCAGATTTCCATGCCCCTATATTATTATACTTTATTCCAGAAATTTAGGGTAGAGGAATCATATCGCCGGTTATTAAACGATATTATTAATTGATTGATTGATTTAGTTTATTTTACTTCGCGTTTTGTGCCTCTAGGCTAATTTGCGAAGATGGGGATGAGTGATGAAATGATGAAATTGATGAATGGACATTCACAAACAACCAAGCCCGACCGGGATTCGAACCCGGGACCCTTGGCGTCGCAGCGCGATGTGCTAACCACTCGGCATTAAACGATATTATGCTCTTGAAGAAAATGAAGTATTTTGAAGCCGATGAAAGTTCACAAAGGAACAACGGCGGAAGAAGGTGCAGTGGCACAACCACGGGGGGCAGGGGAGATTAGCCCTCAAACATGTACAGAAATCAATTCTAGGAGGTAAGGAAGGCAAACATTGGACTATAGAAAGAAAGGTTGCAGAATCTAAGAGTAGCAAGACAAAAGGATACTCAAGATGGATTTAATTTTCACGTCTTTCGTGCACTATTTCTTCCAGACGGCCAAGAGCACCTGCAAGAGGGCACAGAGGGGCAATTGCCCCCTCTCGATTTCTATCTTTATACCAATTTAAAAATAGTTATATAAACTTGGACAGTTGCTGCTGATTACGGTGTAAGTTTTGCCCGTGTAAGGTAATAAATAGATTTATTATTAATTTTTGAAGCCACACCGTTCATTTATAAACACACTGTATATTGAGTAATTGTGAATTCGAGTCAATTTAAACATTTTGCGTTGTTGCGAGATTATCTATTAGGATAACATTTGGACATAAATAATCTAAGTTGAAAAAATGCAACTTGTATATCAAAATTGCCATGTCCATCTGATCTCCGAAAGTAGTGTTTAGCACGTCACATTTCAAGTATATGATTGATTGATTTGGTGTTATGAGTCCACTTTATGCACAGTAAGGCTAATCGGGACTGGGCCTACAGTTTGAAGTGGAATCCGAACCACTTGTGCCTCCACCGGGTATCGAACCCGGGACCCCTTGATTACTAGGCGACGACGCAACAACTGCGGCATCGGGGAGGCCATTCCAAGTATAGTCCATGATTGTATCTAGTATAGGAACGAGATGTGTCCCTCCTCTCAAACAATATGTGGCTTGTCCAACGAACGAAGTGTGTCACTTTTAAATTAAGTTTCCGAAAGCAGGCATTATGCATGAACAGAACAAAAAATACTCCTGAGAAATTACAAAAATTATAAGCCAGTTCGTGGCCGGAAGTTATTGACGTTCTCCCCCCCCCCCCCCAAACCTATCCGCTTTAGGTTCCGGGTTCGAGTCCTGGTCTGTAAATATCTTTTTTAGGTGTCTCTTCATCAATTTAATCTAATTATCATCCATCTTCATAGTTTCGATTAATTATAAAAGTGGCATAAAAGCAAAGCAAAATAAGAACAAATAAAAATAATTGCAAAATGACTACAATGTCAGAACTACATTTGAAAAATAAAATGCGAGCAGAAGATTCATTTTCAAACAGGTATTTGGGTAGAATTGTGTAGACAGACAGCATGCTCCCGAAAGTTGCCAATCCACGTGTAGCATGACCTTCGATACTGGGGTTGCGCTTTTTCAGGAAAGTTTTCTCGACCCTCCTCAAGCGTCTTATCAAGAATGCCTCGGTGTTCGCAGCATTGCCAACTTATTTTCCGTCGGAAAAAATCTTTTTCCTCCTATTTAATCTGCGGTTGCTCTACAATACATCATATTAAACAAGATACAGCAACTGAATTACGGCGAAGTAGGTTAGAAACCCTGCGTGCTCAAGAGCAGCTTCGATAAGGCACCTGAATTGTTTCAAGCTGAACCAGGAAATAGGCGATCTTTATTCCCGAAGGCCATTCCGTAAAACTAATGCCACAAGAAGTTTTCTGTGTGGATTTGAGAGCATGAAATTGTAGGTTGATGATAGTACTACAAGACGTCAAGTGGATTTTTTTTTTCTGTTTCGTTATTTTATATAGCTTTCCTACCTATATAGTTTGAATAACTAATCAATCATTTGATGAGTAGACAAACAAATTAGTTAGCGTAATACACTGCGAAGTCTAATGTCGGATGAGAAAATATGGATGGGTCATTTGTCTTTATACCACTTCCATCACCTATCACATCATTTATCATCGCGATTAACCGAAAGTGGTAGACGCGAAATAAAAATAGAACTTTTGCATGAATGTCCGAAAGAGAGGCAAGGGCACGACCCACCTGGAAAAGGAAAGTCAACCAAAAATTATATATATCGCGCAATTGCATTTTAGCTATAATAATATATGTTAATTATTGCATGAACATGATAACTTCAAATTAAAGCAATGGTTTTTGAGGAGACAACACTGTTATGGGGGAACATGCACCTTGTTTGCCCCCCCCTGGAAAAAAAAACTACCTTGCTTGCCCCTCCCTGGAAAAAAAATCCTGCAGACGTCCATGAACCTTTGGTATCGACTTCGGAGTATAAAGCTGCAACGTGCCACCACTCGTAACTCCAGGGTATGGAGATCCAAATTGGCAACACACCGCTCCTTGCTCCGGCTGGTCAGTTGGGAGCACCAGTTCTCACCCAGGGATCGGGATTAAGACGATCCACCCTTCCTCCAGGAAGGAAACCACCGAATTGCGACACGTGACAGTAAATAAAATTCCAAATACTTTATAATTAAAATGTCCAAAATCTTTAATCACGAATCGCGCGCGTACTTACTGATTCGCACAAGTTAAAAGTTATAATTTATTGGGTCATGCACGCTCGCAGGCAGTCATAAGCAATTTATTTAACACGCGAGTCCGCGCACCGTCTTCACAGTTAATAGCAAGACCTCAACTGCTACCTCAAGCGCGAGGCGCAGCATAACAAATTGTTCTAACTTACAATACAAACTCATAACATAAAATAACACAAGAAAAACTGATAATTTATATAACACATCAATGTTAATTAGCGATAGTAAGCTAAAGTTAAGGTTGGCAACAATTAAAAATGCCAACGTGGAAGTTTTTACATCGCCAAGAACACGAAGCGTGGTTCCCCCACTCCTAACATAAACAGCCAATAGGAATACGATATTTTATTGAAAACGAGGGAGAAATACTTTGCTATAATATTACAATATTAAACTATATAGAAATAACTAAACTGATTTTATCAAATAAATCATATTTGCCCTTGTACATAAAAAAAATGATTAAATAAAGATTTAGTTTATAACAAAGACAAATTACTTCAATCTTGTACATTGTTGAACAAAAATCGATATTAAGAAGAAATGTATTTAACTTGTGCTTCAAAAACAATGAAAACGTTGCATATATTATTTGGGAAAATCATTAGCCTATAAATTCTGAATAAATGTTGCAAAAATACGCGAATAATATTATAAAATATAAAAAAACGTAATATATACATGAATTATAAAAAGAATTAACTATAAATAATTTAATCCAAGTTCTTGAAAATATACGAATAAGATAAATGCCAATATACAATTGAAATCTTCCTAACATGGCGGTCGTTAGAAAGCATTGTTTCTTCAATGTATAGCGCGGCAATAGACCGCGACAGCCTCTTATTTGCCAGGAAATATCAACACGAGAACAGGGATAGGAATTCCTCTTATTTTAGATTTTCTCAAACTAATTTCAAGTATGTGGTGAAAATGCCTTCTATTTAGTATGAAAATCGTGGTTTTTAGTTTGAATGGTTTTTCCTAGAGACGATATGAGACATTGCGGATACGAAGGGCGAACTCAACAAACTTACATTGTGAGGGAAATGGGTTTCAAGTTGTCAGGCACAGTTCTAGCTCCACAAAAACTTGGTAACAGTATATCGGAATGTTTCATGCGTGATTTTCAAAGTTTTTTATGGAGTTCGTACTGTGTCTGGCAACTTGAAACGCATTTCCCTCACAATGAACTTTTTTGAGTTCGCCCTTCGTATCCGCAACACCTCATATTTTAAATTACTTTGAAGCACTTTGGACCATTCTTATTTCTATAAGCAACTGCATTAATTATACATATGATAGAATGATCTTAAACATGAAACTCATTGTTTCTTCCAATGATTAACTGTTTTCTTTGCCTTTCATTACGCATGGTCACTCAGCCGCTATCTTTGTTGTGAGCCTAGATTAAGTGTGATTGGAGCTTATCCTCTATGCTTTCTTCATACAGCATGGCTGTGGGCTACATGTTTGACATCTTAACACAACTTCTTTCAAACATCACATATGAAATGTATTTCACCTATCGTCCTACGGGAATCAGAGGAACGTAACTACAGTAATGCTGTTTTCAGTTTTGTTAGAAAAAATCCTCTGAAGAGTATTTGGAGTAAATCGACATTTTTCCACTTCTAATTCTTATCTGTAAGGCGGAGTCACGTTTAAGAGTCATATTCCTAAGAATACATTATTTCCTCTCCTATAAATTTGATAAATTGGAGTTAAGTCCCTCTGGTTCTCACACACGCTATCAGCTCCTATTTTCCAAAATTTGGCATGTTAGGTATTACGCCAGATGTGTCATTTGGGTATGATACATTCTTATTGTATGCCTGTGGAGATTCGAACAGTGTTCTCGGCTTGCGAGCCAGGTTATATCGGCGTTAGCGTCCAACGTTTGGAGCGCATACATTGCTCTAAGCAGGATGCTCTCTACCTTATGATGGGAGCAATGTATGCGCTCGAAACATTGAACGCTAACGCCGATTTCAGCTGGCTCGCAAGCCGAGAACACTTCGCCAGGAAAGCTACACTTTTTTACGCATGAAGATTATTGTCCGTGGCCTGCAAGCAAGGTTCTTGTATGTGTGACTTTTCTGTTTCTCAGACTACGTGTGACTACCTACAAATTATGTGAAACAATAACAAACAACTTCCCGACCGATTTCCAAGGCTCGTTTCACACTAGCTACAAACTACCACTTCGATCACTGCATGCACGAGTGAGTAGTGGTATTCGCGTGTCTTCCCTTTAATGCAAAACCACAATTTGCTCCACAGCATGCAAAGATTTTCGAAAGCAATACTTGTGTGTTAATTTAAATTTTGCCCTGTTTATTCATCTATACAGTATTTACTACTTCCAAATTTGTGTGCCTGTCTTGAGTTTGCATTCTCGTGGCTGCTGCCATATTGCGTAGATGAACGAAAACACACACTCAATATACCAAAATTGCTTGTATGTAGACATCAGACGATAAGAGATGAAACAATTGCAGCCTACAATTTCCCTCAATCAACTACAATTGCCATCTGAGTATGAGAAACCACTTACATTCTAGCCGGGTTCGATTCCTGGTGGAGGCACAGTGGTTCATTTCCGACTTTAAACTGTAGGTCCACTCCCAATTAGCCTATCTGTGCATACAAGTGAACTTAAAACAAGACAAGCTTCCATTCTAGCCTCAGTCACTTGTGGGAGCTGCTTAGAAGTAGTAGCGTTGCTTGCATGGTGGACTTCGGTTCTTACTTTTGCTTTTAACAGATAGATACATTTTGAATAATAGTGAAATCAAAGTAATCGATTAAAGTTATAATGGAATTGTGTTATCTCCATTACAGAACAACTACCTAATCTCATTCAATTACAGTGTTCTATCTGGTAGATAGATATATCAACCTTTGCAATGATGTAAACTTTCAGTGCAATGGCGACAAAGGTTCAATAACTATAATGTCAAACTTTAAAGGTTTCCTGACAAAATGAAAAATGGACAGATCATTTACATTCTCAATGGACATGTTGAAAAAAAGACTAATATTCATTTTTTAATTTCTTTTTTTAGCGTAGGTAAAAGGCAGTCACTTGAAAAAAGTGGGAATATAATCAAAATGTCCATCAGCTATTCATTGATTTAAAAAAAGCATATGATTCGGTCAAAAGAGATAAATTATATAATATATTAGTCGAGTTTAGATTACCTAAGAAGCTTGTTAATATGATAAAAGTATGCACCAGTGAAACAGAAAGTAAAATTCGTGTGGGTATGAATGTGTCTGACAAATTTACAATTCATAATGGGTTAAAACAAGGAGATGCATTATATCCATTGCTCTTTAATTTTGCCTTGGAATATGCTGTTAGGAAGGTAAAAGAAACTAAAGAAGGACTAAAATTAAATGGTGTGACTCAGTTGTTAGCATATGCAGATGATGTAGACTTATTAGGGGATGATATAAATACAATTAAGAATAATGCTAAAATACTTTTCGAAACTGCTAAAGACATAGGTTTGGAAGTTAACAAAGAGAAAACTAAATATATGCTTACAGGCCGAAACCAAGTATTAGGTAATAATCAAAATCTAATTATTGATAACAACTCGTTTGAATCAGTTTCCAAATTCAAATACTTAGGAGTAATATTAACAAATGAAAATTATATTAAAGAGGAAATAAAAAGTAGGCTTAATTCAGGAAATGCATGTTACTTCTCTCTTCATAAACTTTTGTCTTCTACACGTAGTTTAATAACTAAGAAACTAAAAGTTAAAATATACAAAACAGTAATTTTGTATGTAGTGCTCGTATTATATGGGTGTGAAACTTGGTCCCTTACATTGAAAGAGGAACATAAATTGAGAGTATTTGAAAATAAGGTTCTTAGGAAAATATTTGGACCTAAAAGGGATGAGGAGAGAGGTAAGTGGAGAAGGTTACATAATTTAGAACTACATAATTTGTATTCATGTCCAGATGTTATTAGACTAATTAAATCAAGAAGACAGGTGGGCAGGCCATATGACACGAATGGGAGAGGAAAGAGGAGTTTATAGGATTCTTGTTGGGAAACCTGATGGTAAGAGGCCTATAGGAAGGCCAAGACGAAGATGGAGGGACAACGTTGAGATGGACCTAAAGGAAATCGGTAGGGATGGAAAAGAGTATATAGATCTTGCTCAAGATAGGGACAGATGGAAGGCCTGTGTTGCTGCAGCCATGAACCTTCGGGTTTAAGAAAGCTTGATATGATCCATATTTTTGTGTGACGTCACAACTTTAAAATATGTCACTGATATATTATACTTTTATGAAAGGACGCGTAAATGTTGTGTTATTATATGTAATGTTGCACCCTGTTTGTAATATATTTCTTTTGTTAATGTTTATTGTATTTTATGCTCTGTTATGTATCTTCATGTTTGCAAGAGTGCACTATACGAATTTGTATTTCTAAAGATGTATAGATGTCATTTTTGTTGATAGTATCCTTTTGTAGATAGTGAGTTATTCATCTGTACTTTAATCTGTGTTCTCGAAAATAGTATAAAAGCGAGGATATCGCGTAAGAAATCATCATACTTTTTCGCCACGGATCAACGAAGCTTTTAAAATTAAAAAGAACTCCTCGGTGTTGTGCATGCGTCTTGGTATGGTAGTTCGGGGCGCAAGCTAGGCCTATGTGATCATAGGTACGCCGATAGCCATGCATTGATGCTGTGCACAATACTGCAACCATTCTACGTTAAATAGTAAAGCTAGCCTAAGGATTAATTTGGAAATAAAAGGCTAAAGAGCAAATATTGGCTCAGTTATCATTGCATATCTCTTGGTGTGGTAGTTCGGGGCGCAAGCTAGGTCTATGTGATCAGTGGCGTGCCCAGGGGGGGGGGGTTGGTGGGGGTTAAAACCCCCCCATTGGTTTCGTCATTTAAAAAAATTCAAAGCAGAAATACATTTTATTTCATAAATCGCCAATATTGTAAAATGTTTACATTTGGCAATGAGAAATGTATTTGCTTCTTCAATTACTTTTGATAATATTGGAGTTGAGTTACAGCAATGCACAAGCATTCATTCATTCCTTAGTCACTGAAAAGGAAGTAGAATTTCCTTCTCAGTATGGTCAAGAAAAGAGCCGCAACCCTTGGAATGCGAACTGAAGGAATCCCTCCTCCCCTTTCTTTCACCCACGATGACCCTCTTAGGAGAATGACCCTCCCTTTCCTGTTACGACAGTGCTGCTAACTTCCCTTTTCTTTCTTTCCCCTTCTTATACCATTTATGCCAGCAGAGCAAAGTTCTGTGAGATTTGAATCACTACAACTAGTAGGCAAAGTAAGTCAAAATCTTATTTCGCACCTGGATGCATATTTATTTCAAAATATCAATAATAATAATAATAATTGTTGCAGGCAGTAGCGAGGTATGGTTTTATGAAGGAGGCAAGCGATGTTTTGTACAATAGCATGCCGGGAGGGAGGGAGGGAGGGATGCGTTATATAGCGCAACTGGCCCAGTCAGTTTCATAAACAAAATAAAAGCAATTAATATGCCAAAATATTATACGTTTTACTCTTGTGCTCTTTACAAATTAGATATTTTTTTCTCAACCAATTTCCAGCCTTCAGTTTATTGAATTTTCTTGTAACATGTGTGAAAGATCTCACTTGAATTTGTGCGTAAATAATTTAGCAGTTGCCAACACTACTGACACTGACACTACTGGTTGCTGTCAACACTGGTGACGTAATTTGAGCTGGACCAAGTTGGATGCATGTTTCAGACATTCGACCGCCCGGTATCTTTGTCCCAAGTCCTGGTGTTCTCTGGGGTTGTAGCGAGTTGCAGTCTGCAAGGTAGCAAGTTGAAGTGGTTGTGTTGTGTGTTACGTTTCTGCGTGTGTAATAGATTTTTGACGTGGAACTAAAGATGGATAGAGAAAAGAGTAGAAATACGTATTAGATTATTTCCAAAAGAAACAAAAAATGGAAGTTGAAGCTTCACCTTCCACAAATAGAACGTCAGAAAAGGTCGATTTAAGTTCAGAGGAATTCCATCCGAATTGCGAGAGTGAAACGTGCGAACTTTCAGACTCTTGATATTCAACAAGAAGGCATAACAGAAGATATTGCAAACCTTGTTGCAACATTATGTCAAGGAACTGTCGAGGTAAGTGACGTTCATTATTTGATAGCAGATATATCCATAGACGGATTTAGAATTGTTTTTCTGGGAGGGCACAGCATGTGCTGTAAGCATACAATCGTGTGTGTGCAGGGGAGGGGGGTGCCCGCGTGTGTATGTCTGGAAGACGTGTGTAGGATGTCACCATATATCACCAATAAACTTTCGCAGGGCGAGAGAACATGAAGATGAACAAGTTCCCTCAATGATTTCAGGGGCCTCACCGATGGTGGTGTAATCAAAGAGGTCCTGGGTTTGATCCCCTGTGAAGGTGCATTGCACAGTGGTACGTATCCCGATTTAAACTTTAAGTCCAGTCCCGATTAACGTATCTGAATATAAAATGGACTTTACAATCATTTACTTTTTGTTTTGTTCACGAACCCTCGAAAAACGATAGATCCACCAAGGCATTTGAAACCCTGGCGTCGGAGCAGTGGCACTAGTGTCGCTAGTTAAAGCCACGGGGAAGCCTGTGGTTCACGTATTTTCCGAGGTCCCAGAAAGCTTGGTGCTACTATACAGTGTATATGTATGCAACCACATTATAAAATCAGTTTTATTATTTTGTAGGAAAGGGATAAAATTTGTATTACGACACGGGATAGACTAGATAGGCATCCTATTAACTGTAAATATTCCTTACAAATCTTCTGAATATTTCTCTTATACAAACGCAACAAATACAATAAGTAATATACGTGTGCAGTAATAAATTCATTTTCTGAAAGCATCTTTTCTGGCATCAGTGGTCGAAGTAGGTGATGCTGCCTCCAGTTAAGAAAGTTTCACAAATCATACCCCCAATTAGAATAATTTTCATATTGAGCATCCTCCACCTACTGTATTGTCTCCATGTTGATCCATACAAGGATGTACCCCATCGTATTTCCAAAATCGATCAAATATCCCCTCCCTTTTCGGCTACGAATTTCTATTTCGAGCACTGTCTGGCAAGATTTTGACGGGCTCAGTGACAGATCCTGTGGTGCGGTACTGGGCTTCGGAGGGGAAGGGGGGAGTGGCCCCTTCAACAGTTGGTTTCGCAGTTCCATAACGTTAACATTATACACAATTCCTCTCCATAGACCTAATATGAAAATGAATATGACACATTAATGACACTGTAGTAGAAAATGTTAATTACTGAAGGGGTTCGTATTTGTTTATCGACTGTCAAACAAATGTTTTGACCAATAATATAATAATACAATGCCAAAAATGTACACAATATTTAGCAAATCCATCTCCACAACAAGTACAATGTTGATTGAATTGATGTTTTAAATCCACTTTATGCACAGTAAGGCTAATAGGGACTGGGCCTAAAGTTTAAAGTGAGATCCGAACCACTATTAGCCTCCACCGGGTGGGTATTGAACCCGGAACACCTTGATTACAAGGCGACGACGCTCACACTGAAATGAAACTGTGGTATCGTCATCTTGCAGCAATGCAAAGACGTCCAGTAAATGCTCTTGAAGCAATTGATATATGCATTGAAGTAATATTTCCCTGGGTAAACACACGTTTGCGCATATTATGTACAATCCCGGTAACAACAACATCAAATGAGAAATCATTCTCAACTTTGAGACGGTGAAGACCTATCTTCGAAATACCATTTGCGAAGAAAGATTAAATGGGTTAGCTGCTCTGAACATTCACTGGGATATAAAAGTTTCTTGTGACGACATATTGTCAGAACTCGCACAGAAACCTCGATGCCTAAATTTCAGAATTTAAATTGTTGAACTGTGGTACCTTATTTATTACTGTCTTTAAGACATCAAGTAGTCTTAATCTCTTTAATGTTGTTACAATGTTGAGTGTACATTTTTTGTTTAAAAATTATATTTGAGCAATTAAATATAAAATATTAATAATTTGGAAATATTCAAGCAGGTGCTTTTATATGATGCAATAAAAACATGAAGCATCCATAGCAAATACATTGATTGCGTTCATTGGGGTAAAATCCAAGTATATTAATTATCTAATTTATTACAAGAAATTTGACCTGTGAACTGGAAAATGTATTGGATTCATAACCCCCCCCTTACGAAAATCCTAGGCACGCGCCTGTATGTGATCATAGGCTTGCCGATAGCCACGCATTGAGTTTATGCGTTTTAGTTGAGTCAATTCATCGACAAAGCGAAGTCCTCGCCTTCGTCTCAAGTACATTTGCATTATAATTGCAATAAATAAAGAATAAAACCTTTCAGTTTATACATACTGCAGTAATGTAGTTTTATTTCTCTGTGCTGTGAATATTGTCTTTGCCTAACTATCCCTGTACCTGAGAGAAGTCTGTGTACTTCACCGAGTCTCATCGTTCACCGCTGAGTATTATTAAGTTAATATTAATAGTATAATAATACGACGCGTGAAGTAATTGCAAGAACGTGTCAAGCTAGAGAGTTAGTTAGTTAGTTAGTTTAAAAGGAAGTAGCTAAAAATGAGTAAATAAAAAAAATATTACGTGGCAGAGTGGTTAGCACAGCGCGCTACGACGCCAGGGGTCCCGGTTTCGAATCCCAACCTGCGCATGAGTGTTCTCTGTGAGTGTCCCTTCATCAGTTTCAGCATTCGTCGCTCATACTCATCTTCACTTTCTGAACCGCCAGGTGTACAGCACGTGGCGTAGCGTTTTGCGTCCGAATTCCAGGAACAGGCAACTTACGGTTACCTGACCAAGTAGCGTTTCGTCCGAGGGCTACCATCCTAATAGTGTTTAATGAAGCAAACTCTTGCTAACACTCTTAAATGCTCCATCCAAGAAAATATTTTTTTGTTGTTTTAATATTTTTTCCCCTCTGGAAATTGCAAATCTCACCTTCATAGTTGTCAGATAGTAAGAAAGTGTTGCCATCTGCCATGACTAAAATTTCTAGATCCAAGTTCACTTCCTCTCGACGATTTGTTTTGATTTGATTTGTTGTTTTAAGTCCACTTTATGCACATTAAGGCTAATCGGGATTGGACCTACAGTTTAAAGTGGTATCCGAACCACTTGTGCCTCCACCGGGTATCGAACCCGGGACCTCTCTCTCGACAATTTGTCTGAGTCTGCACTCCCTGTGCTGCACTCCGCTGTCTATGCAATGTAGTTTTAAAAGTTGTAAACCGAGGTATACTAGTCACCAATTCCATCGCTGCCAGTGGTTAGTCAAGGTGTGACTCATCAACAGCCAGGCTCGGACGAAACGCAACTCATTAAACCGTCGCAGACGAACTGTAGCATTTTTCTAGAAATTTCGCTTTCGGACGAAACGCTGCTGAACCGTACAGCAGTCCCAATGCCTGATCCAAGTTGCACAGCTGCTTTCGGAGCCCTTGGTTTGGAAAGGGGTGGGGATGAGGAAAGGGTCTTGATTTTTATACTGAAGCTCGTTCATTTCGTTCTCCTATTTCTCTTGGTTGAATTTTCTGAGATACGGAATCCACCTCATTTTGCTTTTCATTACGTTTTATTGCGTCACCCACGGTATGCTTACATGTACTTAACATTTTCAATTTCCCTGTACCCTTTGGTTAGGTACGGTAAAAATAAATAGCTGCCGTTCGTCAAATGTTGTATTTTTGTTTTTGTTACCCATTTTTCTCGTACTGGTAACAAATGTAGTCAGGAAGTAGCATCAATTGTTCCTTCCCCGCACTGTAGTTGACCAGTAAAAAAAAAAAAACTATGTAAAGCCTCGTTTCTATTACCACAAATTTGCTGCGCAACATGACGCGCGGCATGCGACGCTGCATGTGCCAAGCATTTGTTGAAATGGAAACTGTCTGCAACATGCCGCGGCGCAAGTGCCGGGGACAAAATTCCCCCAAACGATTAAGACGCACAACATGCGCAGCGGACAATGGAAACAGCCTGCAGCAAGTTCCTGCGTACTAGAGTAGAAACAGACGACGCGACTACAATCTGTGGTCCAACAAGATTTAATAACAATGCAAAATCACTTGCAGTCATTCTTACAAAGTTTTCGTATTCACTTTGAAGACGTAAGTCTCTCATCAACGAGTTATACGCTCCTTCCGAATTTCTTTTCGCTAGAAAATTTCTAATCCACCATCTAGCTCGTTTTCGCCTCTTTTTTTTACAAGTTCATGGTACGCGCCTGCCATAACCACAAAACCCGCCATAGTTGTATTGTTCATCTTTACACAAGTTAAATCACTACCAAATTACTACAATACAAGAGAATTGATTGATTGATTGATTTAGTTTATTTTACTTCGCGTTTTGTGCCTCTTGGCTAATTTGCGAAGATGGGGATGAGTGATGAAAGGATGAAATTGATGAATGGACATTCACAAACAACCAAGCCCGACCAGGATTCGAACCCGGGACCCTTGGCGTCGCAGCGCGATGTGCTAACCATTCGGCCACAGGGTCGGGCACAATACAAGAGAAGAAACACTGACTACTCTAAAGCACAAAGGAACAACGCTATACTCAAGTCCTGCACTCCGGTGTTGTTGCGGGCGTATTTTGCAGAAGTAGTTTTGAATTGGAAACAGTGCACTAAATGACGCGCAACATGCGCCGGCACATGTTGCGCGTCATGGGTCTGGAACTTGTCAGAATGGAAACGTAGCTTAACAGAAACAGAAGGCTTTCACGATTTATCTGAATATTAAAGATATCTTTTTTCACACCCAAACATAAATAACTATTTTCATATTTGAAAACGTAACAGGGGTGTAAGGGGTGACCTTCCACGTATTACATCCAATCCTCAACTTCATTCCACGTAGTACACCCTGGACTGCTCTTTGCAGACTAACGAGACTCTGGCGACTGGCCCTATGGCCAGTATAATTCTGTGTGTTCTCCTGCTTTCTGTCATGTCTGCTGAGTGCCTCTTTACAGCCTCAGCTTTTAACCTAAGTCAGAATATTTTAATATTTCAGTTATGCGACATTACAGTCATGTTATTTGTTATGGTAAGGGGCTGCACCCCGTATAACGTTGCGGGTGCAAAATAGCCTAAGTGCTGACGCACCCAAAATTTTAAAAGAAAGTTACATATAACTTTAAGAAATGCGTATAAATAGCCTATTTCACCATCGTTTATATTTATGTACATGTTGTTAATTTTCAAATATTGTGAAGAAATGCAGCAAAATGCTACGTATTTGATTACTAATGTGAGCCACTGTATATGAACGATGTATGGTCAAACATTACTTTGCAGAGCTCCGTGGCGGAGTGGTTAGCACAGTGCAATACGACGCCACAGGTCCCGAGTTCGGATCCCAGCCTGTGCATTATTTTCTTTGTGATGTTCTTTCATCAATTTTGTCATTTCATCACCCATCCTCGTCTTCGCGATTAGCCAAAAGTGGCATAAAACCAAAGTTAAATGTAACAAATAAAAATCAAACATTACTTGGCATGACAAGAATGGATAGGTTATTTTGAAGCTGCTGTCATTAAAAGCAAATTGTATGTAGCTTTCCTAGACAGAAGTTTCACACACAGAAACTGATTGATTGGATAACGGCTGCGGATTCCTACTCGAGCAGAAAATATATATATATATTTCCATTTATTACTTACAACAATAGCAGACTGATTTCCTGCTAAATCAAAGAAAACGTACATTCACAGTTACAAATTCACGTGTTGAATGAACTTAACTAAAGATTTCTCTCACTCCAATTCTGATTAATCGAACAGCACACCACAACGTGGGTCATTATATATTTCCAACTTACTCTCGAGTTCCTCAACTAAAAATAAATTGACTGTGAGACAAAAACTCCTCTCCGATAACACATTATATGCAGAGTATATTTAAGTTGAAATTCCATCATAATAATAATTTGAATTCTTCAAGTAGTAGCTACAAATATAATTTTTCATACATATTTTCTTAACAAAATATGACGTTCCTCACTTCACAAGGATAGCATATACACAGTATTTCACAAGAGTTTTTAGTTCGAGCTAGTCGTAGGCCTAATATGAATATAAACGTCACTTCATTACTTACTTAAAAAAAGTGCCAGGCAATCAGAATTCGAGGGTATGCCTGAAATTATTTGCAGTATCTCATGTATCAAGGGGGCTTTTTAAGTAAAATGAAGGATACATACCACATTCTTTGATCAATTCAGAGTAGTAGAAACGTAATTATACTGCATGTTGCAACTGAAAGCGTAGCCTCGAAGGCCGTAGTCGTTTAGTGATCCACTCATACACTCGGTACCAAACATTTCAAGATCGAGTAGACATCTGGGCATGGCTGTTTTTTTTGTAAGCATCCCTTCATAGATTTAATATGATCATCATTCATCTTCATCGTCGCGATTATCTACAAGTGGCAGAAAAGCGATATAAAACATGAATAATAAAAAAGTATAACAAACAAAACAGGATAAAAGGATGAACTGAGTAAATGATAGGAAGTTTTATAAAATTACTGTTTCTTGAATAATCTTGTCCTTTGTTCCGATTGTATTTCTCAGTCACACGTTGCTCAATGTCCATGTCGACTGCCGTTCTTGCGTTCTTGAAAATTACTTTCTTGTCTGTCTATGCCTTTCTTTCAAACGTGGTAGGTAGGCGGGGGTTCTGTCTGTTTCTACACCAAAAAGTTTAATGCACCTCCTGTCCAAGAAGACAAGAATTACTGAAAGTAATTTTCAAAATTGTAAGCGGATGAGGGCCCTTGTAAATGATAAAATATACTGTCCTTTTATTCGCTTAGTTTTGAGAATCACTTTCCATACAATTCTTGCCTTCTTGAGAGTCCAATGGCCCTGTCTAGCTACAGACCAGTTGCACAAACGCGGTTTCGTTTGTTTCGTACAACAATTCCATCTAACATTTCGTTTCTACGTATTTTCTACTTGCCAATAGTGCCTTTCATATCGCCCCAAGGCGTTGTCTACTCGGATGCTTCGTGATCGAAAGTCACGTGTACAAAGTTTCAGGATTCAGATTTTCCGATTTTGCGTGGTGCAGCTGCTATCAGTTCGGTTCGCCTTCTCAAGGTCGCGCAACAAGCAATTATTTTTCGTCTTCCGATAGGAGAAAGCTTGCCTCTCGCTTAGGTGGACGAACGCGTGGCACGGATGATTTTTTGGCTCGACCATGGTTGGTCCTTTATGTTTCGTCCTTCAGCAACTTAATCTAAGCACGAATCATTCCCATCGCCAAACCACTGTATTTAAAAAAAATAATAAAAAAAATGATGTAACACATGTAAACAGAAAGACGGAGAGAGAGATAGATAGATAGATATAAACGTTTCCCCTCAACAATCGTATAAAGTGAACGTACATGTTAAAATTCATCTTGCATAAATAATCAAATTAGAACAAATTCACATAAAGCGATTAAGTATGCAGAAAAGAAATATATTTGTGATAAATACATAGTTAATAAGTAAATTCCAATAACCAGAACTTTTGTCACGCCGAATCTTGTTTACGGATGTTTTCAAACGTTTTGTTTTACAATTTAATTTTTTCACTGACATCCAGAACGAAAATACGTATTATAACTTAGTGACTTTCAAGGGGTCAAAGTACTGTAATGTTAGTATGCTGACGATCATAATTATGAGGCTTCTTCGAAAATGCCTTCGATAACGGTATTTGCTATTCGTAACGGATATGTGTATCACTTTTTCGAAACAGACTTTTGTGGAGGAAAAGAACTGTAACGTTACAAAAGTAACGAGCACAATTATACGAGAGACCTATGTTATTCTCTCCGGAACACGGCATCGGACACGGTATTGCACATCGGAACGTCTGTATGATACCAGCTATAAATAACGTTGTTGCTTTGAAAAAAGGAGTGTAACGTTTTTTCAGTCGTGACCTCAATTAAGTTACTGGTTAATTGTAACGTTACTATCACTTTCCACATACACTAAAGTTAATAGTCAATACGTGACGAATCTCTTTCTTACCCTGTAACGTTACTGGTTGCCGGCAATGGATGTAACGTTAAAGCGTCACCTAACGACCTACTGCTTTACAAATCAGTTATGGTTCGGTACCGTTATGCACACCTGTAACGTAATGTTTATATACCTGAGGTAACGTTTCTGTTCACGAAAAAAGTTATTCTGTTTCTGGTTGTAACATAACGGAAACCGTAATTGAAAATACCGTTCCATTTCGTTACGTTACGACTCCCTGGAAATAAGATTGTTTAAATGCCTCACACTTGCCTCCTGGCAGTTTGAGGTGCTTTGTTGTTAACATATTAAAATTCGGAGTGCAAGGTCAAGAGAAAGGTGAAAAGACAAGACAGAGTGCTTTTTGTTGGTAAAAATGGCCAAGTATGATCGTTTTTGCGTAAATGTTTCACATAACAACGATAATTTTTATTCTTTCCTGGCTTCCTTAGATCGGCGTGTATGTCGCATTCATTCAAATTATAACGTTCAACTAGAATTTAAAGACAGGTAAAAAAACAATGTTTTAATTTTATAGCCCACAAAAATTAGCCTTTTTAATATTTTTTTTCTCCTGTTTATCATATTTTTCGTATCAACCCCAAGGGACGTGACCCCCCGGGCGGTCATCCACTTCGCCAAACCCTTGCTCCGCCACTGTACACACACATCAAAACTTAAGCATGAACATCTGCACAGATAGCACATGCATACGTACAGTACGGATGATTAAATACAGTAATACCTGTCACTGACTAACACAACATATCAACTATATTGAGTACTATAGTAACTAATCATTGTCAGTGTGTGTGACATTTCCAGTATGGGGCATGCCCTCCTCTAACAGATGTGCACAATTGGCATTCGTTTGAAATGCAGGATCAGGAACAAGGTTGTCTAGCAGTTGCAACGACTGAGCAATGCTCTGGAATTGTCCGAGTTGATGAACTGTTTTCCGCTAGATGTCTCTCCAAGCATGCTCTATTGGGTTTAGATCAGGAGTGTGTTCTGCCCACTCCATTCGATAGATATATTTTCTCACAAAGTTATCTATAGCCACTGCATGATGAGTGTGAAGATTACCGTCCGTAACAAAGAAATCTGGTCTGATTTCTGCACTGATCAGGCGAACACCATGGAAGAAGACGTTGCTTGAGTTTTTAATTGCATTTACTACTAGCTTGATATTTACTTGATTTTGCAATTGTATCTTAAGGAGTATATTTGGTCAATCTATAAATTACAGCGCCTTGAATAACGTAGTGTGGAAAACGACCCAAGAAACTGGTTCCCCGAGACGATGACAAGTAGATGGCAGTGCGATCGACCCAGGTGCTAATTTTGTTATGAAAGTAATGCGGCTTAGTTAGTTTTTGGAATATATTGTGTAGATTTGTTTCTCTAGAAAGGCGGTAAGTGAATTGATGGAAACAGTTATATTTGTGGAGTGATTTGCAGTCACGAAATGGCATTAATTTGGAAAGAAAAGTAAAATAAAATTAATAAATAAATAGCATGCGTAACACAAGAAGAAACATCGCAATGTGATTCCGGACGTCAGGTCTTGGACTGTGTATTAGAGTTTACTTTTCTATGTTATTAGAATATAAATAGTATCCTGAGAGATATTTCATACCGAGGCGACAAACCACAAATGTCGCTTGAAAGCGAGCAGTCGGAAATGAATGCAGCCTTTCGAACCGTAGGGACAAAAGCTCTGACTGCACCGTTTCCTCAAGGAGATTTTACACCAAAGCGACACGCGACAAACGATACGAGGATTTCACACCAAAGCGACACGGGTACTTCGGTCCAAGGCAACTTTCATACCGAAGTGACACATGTTGCTTGGAAAGGAGCCAATCAAGAGCAACATTTCACATCGTAGCGGCATGACGGGCAACACAGGCCAGCGTTCGGTTGGTGAAATCCTCAAGCGATAAGTGTCGCGTGCCGCTTGTCGCTTTGGTGCGCAATCTCACTAAAGCAAGACACTCATTGCATCGCGTATGCGCGAACAAAAAACCACGGCAACATGTTGCAAGCTATTGAGGAAATGGCCCAGTTTGAGCGACGCAGAAGCGACAAGGCGACACGTGTGGCTTATCGTGTCGCCTAGATCTGTTGTTGTAATGTGCGGTTTATCGTGTCGCCTATCTGTTGTTCGCAAGCAACGCTTGCTAATAGACTGAAGGTCTAGCACCGGGGTCAACACCAGCGCCTCTAGCGGATCATTTTCGAGTGGAACCAACCAGAGAGCGCAGAAGCATGCCGTTTTCCACACTACGTTATTCTAGGCGCTGTAGTATAAATAATCACCTAGGCATGACTTAATATATCGCGAAGTAATGTATTTTCGTTGGTAAAAGTTTCAAGAATTGTCAACAAAATTCTCTAACGAGATAGAGTGTCTCTATCTCGGTCTTGTCTCGACAAATTCTAGTATCGATTGTTTACAAAGCAGTCTCGATCTCGCACTCGTCTGAATAGAAAGGCTTGCCTTGTATCCTTGATAATGCGCCTTGCTATTAATACATAGTCTTGTCACCGGATGTCTCTGAAACATTCCTTTCTGCCCACATAGAAGATGAAAGCTCGGTTGGTAGAGTAATGGCATGGTATATCAGAGATCCGGGTGCGAATCCTGTTCGAACCTGCATTCTTTTCTCGCTAAGATCCGAACTGTCTGGCAGAATACCCCTTGGAGTTGACGACTTGGGAAGAACAGCTGAATAGGCAGATTTTTCTCGAGAACTTCTCCATTCGAGAAATCTCAACATCGCCCTCTTGAGATAACGACAGGAAACGAAAGGATATCACGAGCAGTGTTGCCAATCGCAGCAACAGTCAACTAAGAGTACTATGATTTACTGAGGACCAGTGGCGCGTACCTCAAATAAATTGAAAGGGGAGCAGGATGAGCTGAGCTTACAGTGGCGGAGATTGGGTTCCAAAGGGGGGGGGGCAAGGTGCTAATGATGATGTGATGATAATTTGAGAGAAATAATTATCGAGACAAGACAGAGAATGTTCTATAACCCTGTTATTGTTAATAGCACATATCCAAGGTGGGGATCAGGGGGCTGGAGCCTTCTTCAGGATTTTTTTCTGTTTACATTAGATAAAATTAGGTTTTTGTCGTCTTGAGTAATGTAGCGATAATTTAAGGAGATAAATAATTATCGAGGCAAGACGGATAATGTTCTATAACCCTGTTACTGTTAATAGCACGTATCCAAGGTGGGGATCAGGGGGTTCGTGCCCCCTTCAGGAAATGTTTCTGCTTACACTAGATAAAATTAGGTTTTTGGCTTCTTGAATGATGTGATGATAATTTGAGCGAAATAATTATCGAGACAAGACGGAAAATTTTCTATAACCCTATTATTGTTAATAGCACGTATGCAAGGTAGGGATCAGGGGGCTCGAGCTCCCTTCAGGAAATTTTTCTGTTTACACTAGCTAAAATTAGGTTTTTGGCTTCTTCAATAATGTGATGATAATTTGAGAGAAATAATTATAGAGACAAGACAGAGAATTTTCTATAACCCTGTTATTGTTAATAGCACGTATGCAAGGTAGGGATCAGGGGGCTTGAGCCCCCTTCAGGAAATGGTTTTTGAACAAACCTCTGATCCACCCCTGAGCCGGCTTTCCCGCTTTTCATTACATGTTAATTCTATTGATAGTTAATCTTCAGCGACACAGCTCACTAGATATACTCTGCTCTATACATATACATTTACTTACACACACACGTCACAACATTCATTCGATTTTTAAAATAAATTTATTTCCGAAAACACGGATGAAGTGTGAATTCCTATGCCGTTGCTGGTGCTCGTTTTTGAGATGCCCCGTGGCTGACGTCATCCGTGGAGGTTTACGAATGATTCCGAACTTTTTCGAACGCCAGACTGCACCTCCCTGAGTGAAAGTGCCTGAGAATGGTGTGCAGAAAGCTTCTTGCTGACAATATAATAACTAGTGCTATCAGCGAAAAATTATGAGAGAAAAAACTTAGGTTGATAGATTGTAGTGAGGGAAGAACCCACAATTAATATGAAAGGTAAAGTTGTACATGTGAGGACATAAGGAGAGGTGATATTGGGGCAAGAAATCTTCATTGATGTATGGAAATGTGTGTACACCCGCAAAGGCTCATACTGAAATAAACCTATATTATATTATATTTATTATGCCAAGTTACGGTAACACCTAAGCTTCCATTGTTTATTTTGTATTCTTTATAACATCTGGAGTTGTTTTATACTTTATTCTAAAAATGATAGCGTTAATGGGTTATGTGGCAGAGCAGCCATTGGCTGAACCTCGACCTCTTAATAAAGAAAATTTAATTATTATTATTATTATTATCAAAAAATGTATTCTAATTCTGTACAAGCAAACGTGAGCGTCGGGAGAGGTGTCGAACCAGCCCATCACCACTCCCCTCCCCCAATATTGATATCGTTTATTTCAAGTCACAAAAAATTAGAAAACTTGTTATTTTTATTGTTAATAACCGAAATAAAGTTAAGTCAGTTAGTATTCGAACACAATAAGCAAAGTAAAAACTGCGTTTCAATAGAAAAAAAATATGTTTTCATATTCACCCTTTTTCTGAAAAGAATAAATGGTTATGCACAAATAAACTCTAAAATTTCCCAGTAGCTTTTAATTTTTTCCATGAACGAGATACATGTGAAAGTTAATAAAACAGTGACAATGCATTTCAGCATCAACAGTGTAATTTTTTTCAAATATAATGAAAATGATGAAATTTGGAAGTGTGAAACGGGTTGCAGAGCCACACAAGGGGTGCACAAATCCCCTCGTCCAATCCCCCTCCCCGTGCGCCGCCTTCGCCTTCTCTGGTAACAAAGTTGATTCTTACTTGGCAACACTGGTCGTGGTGTAGTGCACGCTGGGAAATCTGCTAACCACCGTAGCATGGATTTCTCAAGGGTCGTTGTTATATCTCTAATGGTTGCCTCTTAGCGGCAGAAATATCACGCCTTAATGGGTGACGTTATTTGGGAGGAAAATTCCCCTTTGGAAGATTGAAATTTGTCTCTTTTTCATGAAATGTTGCATTTATTCCCTCGTGCCTACCCGGTTCGTCGGGTTCTTTTTCCTATAAGGATACTTGAACGTGTGTTTATTAGGCTACTAATAATGACGTCACAATTTATGAAACATCAAGTGATCCTTGAATGTGTCAAGGCTCTCAAGTTAAATGTAGTGTTAAATTACTGTACATACGTAAGAGGTGGGTGAGTTAGAGTTTCAGAAAGTTAATTATAGCACGGTGAATTCGTGGTTGTAGACACAATTAGTTTTTAGGCAAATTTGGGTTTGACAATATTTGCTTTTTTTTTCATTCATAATGCCTTTATGTTAATTGTTAGAATTAATATTGCTGGAACGGAAAATACGAGGTGCGGCTAGAAAAAACCGGACTGTTGCTACAAAGTCTTTTATTGGTTATTTTCTACAATACGAACATTATCCCCTTCAAATTACTCCCCTGAACTATCAATACACTACTTCATACGAATTTTCCATTGTTGGAAGCAGTGATGGAAATAATTTTCTGAAACCATGTTCATGACCTCCGTCGCTTTTGTTTGCACAGATTCTACGGTCATAAATCTGGTTCCTTTCAGTGCTGATTTAACCTTTGGGAATAAAAAAAAGTCGCACGGAGCGAGATCCGGCAAATAAGGTGGATGTTCTAACACTGGGATCCCATGCTTGCCCAAAAAAGCCTTGACTGACAATGCCGTGTGGACAGAAGCATTGCCCTGATGAAGAATCCATGAGTTGCTTTTCCACAAATCAGGTCGTCATCTTCTTACTCGCTCACGAAGGATCGTCAGCACCGTAATTTAATAATGTTCGTTGTTTGGCAATAGCTCGAATACTCAAGGACGATCTTTTCAAATCAATTCACCGACATTTGCAATGTTTGACTCCATTTTTGAAGTGCAAGGCCATCCAGGACGCTAGTCGTCCGCGATCACTTCTCGTCCCTTTTTAAACCTTTGAAACCACTCAAACACTTGCGTGCGTGATAAACACTTATCTCCGTATACTTCCTTCAACAAACCATTAGTTTCTGTGGCGGATTTTACGAGTTTCATAAGAAACTTCACATTGATACGCTGTTCCACTATCACACTTAACATTTTTCCGACAGAGCACAGATGTACGGTTCACTTCGTCCGCAAGCTACAGTAGAACTGATTGTCGCGCACCCTGGGAAATCACACAGTCGATAGGCAGCGCATCACGTTATACACTCGTGCACCGCTTGACCTTGATGCGCTTGCCGTTTGTCGACAGCAACATCAATCTGGTTTTTTTCTAGCCACACTGCTACGCCCTTTGGGGGGTACGTACAAAAATGTTATTTACCACTGCTACAGAAATATCTTAATCTCAGGGGATAGGTTCTTTATTCGAGAATTGCAAATAAGAAAGCGTTTTATAGCCAAGAGGATATAGTTAAATGCGGATCTATATTCTGGAAACTATACAGAGAACATATATAGCGAAGCTTGTATATACATTGAAATATATATATATATATATATATATATATATATATATATATATATATATATATATATATATATATATATATGCTGATTACGTCGGTTATATTCTTCTTAAAAGGAAATCTTCTTCTTCTTTCTTCTCGTAATTTCTGGAAAAAAGGCTTCTTCTTCCTTCCTATTTTTGATTTGGGAAAAGGCTTCTTCTTCTTTTCTTCCTTCTATTTTGGAAAAGACTTCTTCTTCTTTCCTTCTTTCTGTTTTTGGAAAAGACTTCTTCTTCTTTTTGATTTGGGAAAAGGCTTCTTCTCCTTTTCTTCCTTCTATTTTGGGAAAAGGCTTCTTCTTCTTTCCGTTTTTAGAAAAGACTTCTTCTTCTTTTTCTTCTCTTTGATTTGGGAAAAGGCTTCTTCTTCTTTTCTTCCTTCTATTTTGGGAAAAGGCTTCTTCTTCTTTTCCTTCTTCTAATTTATTTCTTCCCTTTTAAATCGTAATCTTATTTATTACATATATGCGCTCGCTTTCCCCGTTTCTTTGGCAAACGATACAAGCTATACTTATAGAAAGAGTAGGGTCGACTAAACTGACAATAGCGCCACCTCCTATGTAACGACCAAAAGGGGAATAGCCCAGGATCGCTAACAGCAAGCGCTGCCTATGGCCCAGTGCGTCTAATAAGAAGCACAACAGTAAGTGCTTCGGGGCGTCTAATGTGGACACAGTGCCACCGAGGGACTGACAAATACAAAAGCTGACGATGTTCTCGTCAGAGGATCAAAAAAGGAGAAAGATACATTTCTGAATTCATTTGCTCACTTATTAACTTTTCTAATTGTTTCATATATGACGATTTTCTTAATTATCTTAATTGGCTACATACAACATTTTATTCACTTCTTCTATAATTTTTATACTCTTCCTTTATATATTTTTCATTTACTATAATATATATAATCGCTCTTCTCCGCTTCTAGTTTCTACAATGAACTCTGCTTTTCTTCATATGGCGTGCTGCCATCTATCGTCGCTCTCGGGAAACATTTCTTCCTTGCATTTTTCATTGTGTCGTCGGAAACTGGCACGTGACAACACCTCGTAATTCTCAGCAACTGCCAGTTACTGTGCGATATCGATTTGTCGATAGTGAAGTTCGATTTGGTTTGAATATCGATATCGAATATCATAAATATCGATCGAAGTTTATATCGATGTAACTAAATATATTTCAGTCTGACGTTTGAATTGTAATTTTAACTAGGAAAAAGAGAGAATTGAGTTGATCGTTGACTAAATCTAAATTGGAGTCCCACAACGCAATGGAGTGTAGTGGTTTGTTCTGTAGTCTAGTGGGCCAAGTCCCAAATATTATGACAAAAAAAATATCAGCTCTAAATTCAATACAATTGAGACAACTGCTAGATATCACGGAGTATTCATATAATTTTGTACGTGAGCAAAATTGGTGCACAGGTTTCAAGATGGTGGACAAAAAAAACACATCCCCTAAATGTTCCTAAAAAAATGCCAAATGTAGTTTATTATTATTATTATTATACAGGGTGGCCCAAAAAAAGGTAACCGAAATGTAGAACTTAATCCACCAGATTAGTAACTATCCAGATGTTCTTTCATGATTTTTTAACATTTCTTACAATGAGTTCACTGAAATGCAAGGCTATTCTATTTTATTGTTAAGTTTTACACATCTTGTTCAAGAGAAAGCTTTAAAAGGTGTGGGGAAAGCTTACAGTCAGGCCGCGATAAGAAGCGGTGTGCAATCAGAACGCAAAACGGTAGAACGTGACCAAATTCTGTCTCCTCGTTGGCTGCCATGTGGCTGGGGGTTTTCTGCGTTGCTACGTACGCACAAATAGGCGGACAGGCTAATCAGCTGTTCCGTTGGCAAGCTCGGGAAAAAATAAAACGTCACGCGAAATTAAGCACGTACGCATCAGATGCTAATATATGTTATTTCCGTCGCAAAATGAGAAATTAACGAATCTAGAAGCTTGAATCTGAAGTTTCTTGTAGGTTAACGTTAACTTCCCGTGTGAAGTTTACTTTCTGGCAAACATGAAACATTTTCTCTTCCTGCTCTACACAGCAACCGAAAACCTTCACTGAAAGAACCTATGTTGTGTTTTTATTATGGTAAATTGCAAGAATCAGCTACCGGCATCTTTTTACTTGTGTTGTATCGTATCACAATTACCAACAAAAGAAAATGCTTCTTGTGTTATGAACAACTGTGGCAAATCGTCCTCCTTTGATTTCATGCCGCCTCTCTTTGCCTTCTTTGTCACGCCGCGGCGTTCGTCTTTTTCGCAACTCGATACCGACCACAGCTATACCCGCCTATTGTTTTTATGTATACGAAACTCTCCCTTTATTTTGTAAAGACATGGCATTTATACTTCTGTAACATTGTTGAAGCTTCAGAACGTACAAATGAAATGTATTTCTTGAAAAATTATGGCGAATTACGTATAAACAAATTACGTACAACTTGGTTTCGTTAACACGTTTTTAAATTATATTTTGCGAAACCTACAATAAATTCACCTCTAAAACAGAATTTCACAGAATTGAGTTACTGTATTACGGAGAAGAATGTATCAATTGTGTGAATTGATTGATTGAGTTGGTGTTTTAAAGTCCACTTTATGCACACTACAGCTAATCTGGAATGGACCTACAGTTGGAAGTGGGATCCGAACCACTATGTGCCTTGACAGGGTATCGAACCCAGGACTACGTGATTACAAGGCGACGACGCTTACCCTACCACTGTACCATCGGGGGTGTGTGAAGTGAGATAAATTGGGAAGCTACATGAGAATACATTTCTGGCAATACAGAGTTCAATAAATTACAACGAAACGCTTGGCAATTGCTCGATTTTAGTAACATTAATGATACATTTGGTACATGTGTTTTCGAGCTACCTGTAGGCTATGTAAAAACATAAAAAATGAATGAAAGAACAGAAGTAGTTAACGTTGTTCCTTCAAATATGAACAGAGTCGGAATGAGCAAGGAATATAAAGATAAGGTAAAGCCATCCGAAGTTTGCCGATCTTGCACGAACGCGTGACGTCACCGGAGAAGCAGTGAGCTCGGCTGAAGCAGACGGCCCCTAGCATTTATATGGGAGATTCAGAGAGCGAAAGTATATTATTACTTTTAGGAGGGGGAAAATAATAATCGTCATCCTCCAAGATGGTATTGAGGCATCCTTTTAATGATTAGTAACATAATTGAAAACGCGCTACTTTTAAAAGGGGGCAAAGTACATGTGAAAAAATGTATTTTGAAAATCCATATTCCTGAAACTTTCTGACCGATGCACTACAAAGAAAGTTGCGTGTTCTCCTTTAGAATTTCGTCATTTTACAAATCGTAATATAATTTTAACGAAAACGTGGCATGCTAAAGAAGAATTAAAGTGTTTAAAAAATAATTCATTAATAGACTTAGTTTATTTTACTTCGCTATCTGTCACTTATGGCTAATCGCAAAGATGAGGATGCGTGATGATATGATGAAATTGAAGAAAGGAAAGTAGACCCATGCCCGGGCGGGGATTCGAACCTGGGGGCCCTTGGCATCGTAAAGCGTTTTGTTAACCACTTCGCCACGGAGGTCAGCATTACAAGGAAATAAACAGAAATTGGCATCTATGTTTTAATATGCGAGAAACATTTGCGAGGAGGTTATTGAAGTAACAAATAATTATTACAAGACGTTGTGATGAAAATTATTAATATATCTGAAATATCGAGAGTTGACCTTGCAGTCTCTAAATGTACTTTTAGGGTTACGCAAAACCTTTACTCAAAATTACTAGTTTAAATTTATAAGGTATTAAAATTTAAAACTTATTCCTGTTCGAAAAGAGAAACTGCCAAGTCAAATTAATATTTCGTAGAAATACATATATTTGTCTTTCATGAGGCCAAGAGAGTATTTTGAGGGGACGGTGGCTTAGGAAGGCTATAGCCTCGGATCTCGATCTGCAAAGGGACTTCCAGTGGGAAAACATTGCTATGAAATAGTCCAGAAGAAGGGGCGAAATGATTTTATTTTTAAATGGCTCAAGAATACAAAGATATAAGTGGATATTTGACAAGCTGAGTCTAAAACTTACAACTGAAGTCGTACGTGTGTGTGTGTGTGGGGGGGTGGCTACGTGAGGTAACACAGTGGAATATGATTCACAATACTAAAATTAAAATAAATATGTGGGAACAATAGAAATCAAAATATGTTGTAGCTAGTGACGGCGCAATAGTAAAGATGAGGGGTAAATCATATTTTCTCGGAGCAATCATTTTTATTATTCCGTTACATACGACACAAAAATGCACATTTTGGCTAAAAGAGCATTCATTCATTTATTTATTTTGTCGTTTTACTGGGGGCAGATAAGAGAGAGAGAGAAATTGTCGAATGAGAATTGGGGGGCGTTCCTGCCACCCCCCCGTAGTGTGGTCACTGCCTATGGCTATGCTGGATAAGAATGCATCAATTAATACGCTATTAAATAAAACAGATACTTTTAAAACTTTTAATCAAATTATTTGTGAACTATAGTTTAAATTTAGAGAGAGCACATTTAATTTGGATGAGTTAACTTCTGAAGCCTGCCATTTCCGAGCCTTCTTCCGGTGTAACTGCACTGCACTTTGAGCCGTAGCTGCTGCGTTCAGGTGGCGGAACGAGCAGAATACTAATTAAAACAAATATGTGACAAATATATATAAAAAAAACAACGTGTTGAAGCTATTGACGGCGCCAAAGAAAAGACAGAAGAAGAAGAACGTGGAGAGTGCAGTGATATTTTACGGGAAGCAACAGGCATCTATCCAGGAATTCCTTTCGGGACGGCGGCTGAACACCATTTTTTAAAGGGGTATCACAATTGTATGTTTAAGGCCAGTTGTGGCAATTGGGTTTCCAAAATGTGGGTGGGGGGGTGGACAAGGAGACAAGCATTAAGCGGTGACAGTGTGGAGGAAAAAGAATGGGGAGGAACTATCTCCTAAATCGTCGCCACTGTTTAAGGCTGTCATTTTAATCAGAACGTGAAATCGGGACATTTTCTACCACTCAACTCCTATGTTTCCATGCATTAATATTGTGTGCCGGAACCATCTCAGTATGTATGTTTGTCCATTTCTTCTCATCAGGCATCAAAACATCTATGTACCAGAAGTGTTTTGCGAAGGTGTTACACATGCACGGAATGCACAATCCACTCGACAACGCAAGATTCAAACTGTGTGCAGGGAACTGGAATCAGACAGTTCACGAATATTTCTCTCTCATTCGAGCCTGAACACCACTAATGTGTATTCTCCTCCCATGTTTGCAGCTCTTATAAAAGCCGAAACCCACCAAATTGTTCATATTCATGCCTAAGCACTCGCAAGTGTCTAAAATTGTCTGTTGAGTGTGTGTCGAACCCAGTAGCCTTAAACAAAAGTATTTTTTTATGCCATGAAATTCTCGGACTGCATACACAAAATTTGGTCCTGGCACAACCAAATCATCACTCAAAACTTTGATTTTCAGTTGATCTGTGCAGCTTATTTCTTTTTTAATAAATCGCTCCAAGGCCTAGCCCGATACTGCCGAAATATTCACTTTAGAGAGAGATACCTTCGATCTCTTCGTCTTTCGACCCGAACTACTCGTAGCACTACTCGAAGTTCCGCTGTCGTACATGTCTTTAGCTTTGGGACCGAACTGGAACTAGTGGTAGACTTCGTTACTTTACGGTATTTAGTCCATTTCATTTTCGAATCACTAGATCTTATAAAGCAACCAATGGACACTGACTGATCACTAATCGACTGTATGAATTGTCACACTTACCTCTGAAGTCTCCACCTATTCTGTTGTACAGATCAACCGGGAAATTGAAGCCGCGTATTAATATCCTCATTATATTCTAGAACGTTTCGCAGATATCACGATTCGTAAATATTGCCAGTAGTTCGACTCCTTCTCCTTTTCAAGAACGTTCCCTCTCACGCTTTCCAGAGATTAAAAAATTACAATGAATCCGAATCACCCTACCTGCGGCGCTACCTTTGTTGTGCAGCTTCCAAATGTTGACAAGTCTCTTCTACATAGTGTTCAAGTTCGCTACGACAACACCGAAAGCGTAAGAAAAGTTTACGTGCAATATTATCAACAACAGGGTTATAGAACATTATCCGTCTTGCCTTGATAAGTATTTCTCTCCTAAAATTATCGTCACATTATTCAAGAAGACAAAAACCTAATTTTATCTAGTGTAAAATGAAAACTTTCCTGGTGGGGGGAGTCCACGAGTTACGATCCCCACCTTGGATACGCGCTATAAACAATAACAGGGTCCGTAGAAAATTCTCCGTCTTGCCTCGATAATTATTTATCTCCTTAAATTATTGTCACATTATTGAAGAAGACAAAAACCTAATTTTATCTCGTGTAAACTGAAAAATTTCCTGGGGGAGGGGGCTCGAGACACCTGATGCCCACTTTGGATACGCACTATTAACAATAACAGGGTTATAGAACATTCTCCGTCTTGTCTCGATAATTATTCCTCTCCTTAAATTATCGTCACATTATTCAAGAAGTCAAAAACCTAATTTTATCAGTGTAAATTGAAAAATTTCCTTGGGGAGCGGGGGGGGTCTCGAACCACCTGATCCCTACCTTGGATACGCGCTATTAACAATAACAGGCTTATAGAACATTCTCCGTCTTGCCTAGATAATTATCTCTCTCAAATTATCACCATATTATTCAAGAAGCCAAAAACCTAATTTTATCTAGCGTAAACTGAAAATTTTCTGAAGGGGGGCTTGAGCCCCCTGATTTCCACCTTGGATACGAGCTGTTACCAATAACAGGGTTATAGAATATTCTCCGTCTTGCCTCGATAATTATTTCTCTCCTTAAATTAACGTCACATTATTTTATTTGACACCACAAGAAACAAAAAATCTCATTTTATCTAGTGTAAACCGAAACCTTTCGGGGGGGGGGCTTGAGGCCCTAAGCCCCCCCCTTGGATACGTGCCTGGGAAGCAGTCACGTTTATTACACCCTTACATTTACATACAATATTATAAAGTTCTGCTTTTAGATCTCGCACAATGCCTTTTTCACAAAAATGGGCAATCTCGCATTTTTTATATCAATCAAGCTGTGATATTTTAGTTTTCTTCCGTTAGTTTTCTGATAATAGTTTTCACAGCTTTCCATAGCATTTAGGCATGATTTCAGTTGACAAGAACAAAATAATCTTATTTCAAAACATAGAGCAAAAAGAAATCCAACGCGCTTAAGTTAAAACTTCCTTACATTGGAAGCCTGGAGAGAACAAAACAGGGGTTCCTTTGTAACACGATTTCTTGAAAACCATTTTACACATTTGAATCAACTTTGTGATAAATTGATTAGAAAGGATGAATCTTAACAGTAAAAGTTGTAACTTTTCCCTTGCTACTATATTTTAGAAGATATTCGTTGTCAAATTTCTCAATATTTGCATAAGGAACCAGCCTTTTCCGTGCCGAGTGTTTCGATGGTGACGTCATGCATCCACGGACAACTGCGCATACGATCTGCGCCGCCGAACGAGCACCCCCTGGGAATGAGAACAATGGAAGGGTCCCGTTGTTGACTGTTTAACCAGATGTTTAATCCTACACGTGTTTCTGTGGGCTCGCGAAAATCCTGGACGGTGCGTCACTTCCAGGGCGGGTGGTTCGACGCCTGTTGTTAGCGCGTATCGACTGTAGTTCTAGTTGCGTGACCTCTTACATAAAAATGTATTAAGTTTCAAAATTGTGAAACCATTTTTTCTTTAGTTTAAATGGTAGAATGTGAAAATATAAACCTGCTCCTGTATTTTAAACTCAATATTTTCGATTTATTCTGATCGAATACGAATTAATTGATCTTTATTTCTATCAACAATAAAAAAAACAAGCTTTCTGATTTTTTGTAACTTGAAATATTCGATGCCAATTTCCAGAGGGGCGGGCCCCTATAACCGCAACAAAACTTTGGAAAAAAGCAGGTGATGATCGGAAGGTAAAGAGTTCCAGTACTGTAGGCAACAACTTCCCTATTCTAGGTGTGGCTAGCTAGTTCATACTATGCCCGACAGGTGGCAGGAATGCACAGAGCCAGGCATGTAGTTTTCCAACAATCCAATAGGTGGCACTACGATCTTGATCGTGAGCAGTTATTCGACTCTTCTTGGTGCGTAAATTGAAAATACAATAAATTGAAACAATATTTTTAAACCGTCGAGCATTGATCGTAATTTTAAAATGCAATATATTTGTTCTTCTTGATTTCAATAAATCGCAGAATTCATTTGAGAATATTTGTGTATGAAATACCAAGCACTGTCATAACCATACTTTGGAATTATAGGCTATAGGCTACACTAATTCTGAAACTTCTCTCCACAAATTACTGCGTGAATTAGTTTGCTTTATGCTATTAGTAGAATTATTAATAATATTTTGTAACGTCAACAATTCCTCTGTACAAACGAAACCTCTGTCTGTTTCAGATTAGACGTCGACCTCCGTGGCGTAATGGTTATAGCCCGCTACAACGCCAGGGGTGTAAGATTTGATTCTTTATGATTGTCCCTCCAGCAATTGCATCAGATCATCACTCATCCTCATCGTCGCGATTAGCCAAAAGTGAATAAAAGCGACGTAAAATGACCTAATTAAATAAATCAATTTACGTGGAAAGTAAAATAAATGTTGTTCCCTCTTCAAAAAAATCTAAATAAAGCATTGCTCTCCCTGCGAAAGTGTTATTCGCCCCTTGAAAAAAAGTCTGAATACAACCATGCTTCGATGTCCCAGAAAAAAACTACAATATTGGTTAGGACTCCAATGTAAAAATTACAATCTCGTCAGGTCTTCATAGTTTTAAAAAGGTGCTAGGAACCGCCGCCAGTGATCAGTGGATCTAATGTGAATGCTCCAGGCCCGTACCCAGGGGAAGGGCCATGGTGGCCATGCCCCCCTCGAATTATGAAATATTCAAATGTGAACCTAAATAATTTATGAAGTTTACAACGATGATTTTTCAAATTTGTAAAAATTTTGATTTTTCATAAATGAATGGGTTTGTTGTGGAGAGCAACACTATTCGAACACTTCTGAGAATTGAATGTACACAATAGGCACTAAGCTGCACGCCGTGTGACAGCCTTTGTCTACAAGCGACTTTGTTTCCGATTGTTGGTTTGGGCGCGGGGTATCGGTGAGTTGAATTTTTTCCGCTACATTGGACCATAATATTGTAACTCTGCAATTGTAGGTTTAGCTCTGGCTGTAATATTGCCATTGTATTGTATTCCTTCATCAAATTCATCATATATCATCAATGATTCTCATCGTCACGATTATACAAACTTGGTAGAAAGGCGACGTAAAATACATTATAACTATTATGCAAATATATATTGATATAATAAACTCCCTAAAATCAATTCAATCAACCCTCAAAACATTTCGGATCTTCTCTTTCTTCCACATTTTCGGATATGCCCCTCATCCCCCAAAAAAAATTTTGGGTGCGGGTCTGGACTGCTTCCTTGTGTCCATATTTACCCGTATAAGTTCCCTCTTTTTGTTCCTTGTCAAAAAGATCAACGACGTTTAATATTACCTGCTTTCGCTGTGTGTAGTTAAGTTTTATCCTTCGAGATGATAAAATCACTTGGCCTTGAATAGACTAAAGTGACGACTGTGTGTTTAAGAACGCCGCACGCAGGGATAGGATTACAAGGCAAGTAGCTGATTGCATCACCCACATCTCCCTTCGCTCGCTGAAAATTCGACGACATTGTTAGAGGATTTTTCTCTTGTTGGTCGAGCTGCAAAGCCTGTAGTATTTCCTACTTAAGAGTTTTACTGTTCCCTGAAGAGTTTCTGTATAGATATTATCTGTGGCCAGGGGCGGCTTAATACATACCCCTACTTTCAAACCCCCTCCTCCATTTTTTTTTGCCCTGGTCCTTCTACTTTACATCTTCCTTCAATAAAAAATAACCATATTATAAATTTACGGTTTTAATGACAAAAATAATAGCCTTATTTATAAAGTGCTTTAAGTGTTACTGTTAAAGAACACGTTTATTGTAGGTATGTGTTTATTTAATACCTCCATACATGGACGTCCGCAGGATATTTTCCAGGGAGGGGCAAGCAAGGTATATTTCCCGTGGAGGGGGGGGCAAACGAGGTACATTTTCTTTCATAATAGTATTGTCAACTTTAAGAAAATTGCTTCAGTTTGAAGTTTTCATTTTCCTGCAACGCCCTTTCAATAATTAACATATTTTACTGCGACTGAAATTAAATTCCGTGTGCTGAAATATGCACTTTTAGGTCGACTTTCATTTTTCAAGACGTCCATGGATCTATAATGACATCAAAATAACCGTAATTTATTTTTTAATATGCTTATTATGTTGAGAAGCAGTGTCTTCAATTAATTCTTGTCAACAATAAATCCAACTAATTAAAAACAAGTAGCCACGCACCTAGTGGACTTTAAACTGTAGGCTCAGTGCTGATTGGTCATTCCACGCATAAACTGGACTTAAAAATATATATATATAAACGAAGAAATAGCCATGCTTATGTAATCAGAAATAAGGTTTTGGCGCTAATCAAGGTACTGTCTGTGACTCTGTGGCTGAGGTAATATTAGGAAAGTAGTGGGCAGGGAATCTAATGGGGCTGTTCATTTCCAAACTTTTCCGGTGGCGGCGCCACTCCTGTTGTGTCCCTAAATAATTTCGTTCGTCATTTGGTTGCCCTAAGCTTTTCATTGGAGCGCGATGGGATGGCTATTCAAACGTTATTGCCGGCCCCCGTGGCAGAGTGGTTAGCACATCGCGCTAAGACGCCAGGGGTCCCGGGTTCGAATCCTGGCCTGGGCATGGATGTTTGTGAGTGTCCATTCATCAATTTCATCATGTCATCACTCATCCCCCATCTTCGCAAATTAGCCAAAAGTGGCACAAAAGGCGAAGTAAAATAAATCAAATCAAACGTTATTCTCAACAAAAGTAAGAATTTCTCGTGTAAATCGATAATTAAAATGGGTTTATTAAAGTTCTAAGATTATGTAGCAAGTCATAAGTTTCCGAAAATTACATTCTCCTTAAACTAAGAATTAATACATGAAAGCGCAATGGCAGGGTAGCTCAAACGGGCAAATTTTAGCATGTTTATGTACAAAGAGCACAAAACTAGACGTCATTTGGGTTGTCCGTACCTGCCACGGGTCGATAATACAAAAATTAAGATTTTTACACTACACTACGCAATATGTTTTTTTCTGGTTGCGCGTATGTGTAATTGAACGTCGGGAGTTGGAATCTGAGAAAGCACGAGATACTCCCAAAATTATATATATATATATTTTGCGTAAGCACATGATATTTATTATTATACACTATGACACATGCCCTATCCGATAACTTAATACTAAAGTATTAGAAATGAAACAGAAGATAAAACATTTTTTGTAATAATTATTATTCTCGATAAATGTGTATATATAAAACAGAGGACCATATTTACTAGTCATGCGGAAAAGTATGATATCACATCACATTAAAAAGAAAAGAGGATCTGTTATTAAGAAAAACTATAAAAATAAAAGTAGAGTCGCGCGGTATTATTATGTATTATTCCTTACTGGGTTCACAATAATAAAGCACATAAATTGTGAATATTGCAAGTGACGTAAACAAGTGCTGTGCAAATTTTAAGGCTTTTTTGAGTTCCGATATCTTTCCTGTTGTTGACCATCGTCTTTTCAAAAATCTTATTTTTCAACTATCATGTTCAGATACAATTTCTGAGGTTAAGATGAAATTAAACTTGAAATTTAATGTAATAGCAGCACATTCAGCATTAAATTCCCCATGTATTTAAATGGGAGAACAATTGCCCATCAAAAGCGTGGGGGTCAACAGGAGTGCTGCCACCTACAATAGTTTGCTTTGACCAGGCCAATTTCGCAACTTACGCCTGGTAAAAGAACTTGCCCAAGTAAACGCCATATAAAAATATGTTGCGTGAAAACTTCTGACATCTATCGGTGGCGGCCGCATTCTAAGTATATCATGTAGTCTGTGCTGCCATCTGTAGGTAGGAACGGATGGAACTAAATTGTAAAATCGACGTCACTGTGACAACGTTTTCATTAGTCAAGTATATGTTGTACTGTATACTTTTACGAGGTTGAGAAATGATCGTGTGTTTGTCCATAAGTGGTGATGAGTTTACGTATGCATAGTGTGAATTTTAATATCGGTGTATTTGGTGTAACGGTTCCAAAAAACAGCTGCTCAGTACAGCAAATTTCTGTGGGATCTCACCTAACTACGTGTGCGAGTGTTACTCGATGTGAAACCAGAATCTGACGTATAGAAATTAATTATTTTAGGCGACAATGCAATGGTTCTCAAGTTAAAACCCTGTGTGCATTGCAGTCAATTTGTGAGTGGAAAGTTTGTGTTTAAAAATGGCATCCGGTGATAACATTGATGGGATAACAGAATTAGAAAGTTTGGAAGATCCAAGTAATCTAAAGTATGCTGGGGACAACAGACGTATCGCTGAAGAAGACGAAGAAGAAGAAGGTGAGTAAAAAATTCGTCAATAGCATATTTTGATTCTTGAATTTGATTACACCCAACAGCTTTGAGGATTGTGCAAACTAAACTGTCCACTATCCTCACGCCGAAATTGAAAACACCCTGATTGCACAATTTATAGTTCCTCCCACCTAACTCCAGAGAAGTATTTGAATTATAGTCATTTTGTACAAATGTAAGCATTTAGATCTGTTGTTTTCATGTAATTTAAAAATTTCCTAGCAGCCGCTCCTTATTTTATGAATAACATTTTATGGCTGTCTTTCATGTTGAACTGGCTGCTTTTTATTTACGGTAATCTGAATTAATGGTGGTAAGAGAAATCCATTCCCTATTTATGTAATTTTCCATGAATTTTTCGGTATGTTTTGAAGTTATTTGGGTACCTATTACTTTACTATACCGGAGACACCTATCCATGATTTATTTCGCAATTTTTTACATTGCTAACGTACTATTCTGCATTGCGGAACATTTCTTTAGGTGAAATAATTAATTTCTAACGAAAATAATGTATATTTCTTACATTAACGAGTACTTACTGTTGTTCCTTATTTCCCACAAACCATCCACGGGTAGCCCCAAAAACCATTGACGTTAGCCCAAAAATTCACGATAGCCCCACGAACCATCACGGGGACGAGGTATGCCTACTAGGTTAGGTTAGGCCTGCTAGGTTAGGTTCCATTAGCACTCCTTTCGTTCAGTTTAGCATATATGGACAACATCGGCTTGTAGCAGCAGCAATAGTGCGTCGGGAATAGATTTTCGTAGAAAACCACATGCATTCGCATTAAAATGGATCAAAACTACATTCCCAAACATCAAAAACGCTACAGAAAATGATTTGCGTAAGTACTTTCTCCTGTAAATTTGAAGAAATCCGTCTCCAGTATAGTAAAGTGTTACCGTTATTTGCTTGATACTATACATTCTGCATGTACAAATCCATGTTGAAAATTATCTGTAGCTATAATTCGATTAATTATAGTCATTCCATATTTTATCCTGAAATCAGTAAAATCTAATTAACTTCGTGACATAAGGAAATTAATAGTTTCTTCAGGCAGTTCACAAACGATTGAGTGTTCTGAACCACAACACAGTTTTGCTGTGATTTCAAGCTCTCATGGTGAAGCACAGGGAAGTTTCAGTAAAACAGTTAACCTTAGTGAGCGTCATAAAGGTAGTTAGCATAGGGCAACTGCTGAGAAAGAATAACTTTTGGAGTACATAAAAGTTGTTGTTGCTTCAGCAACATTGGTACATGATGAAAAACAGGATTAAATTTCAAACTAAGGTAAATGTCTGTTATATCGGAGACACATTTCTATCAGACATTTTCAGTTTTAAATGGTTCGTACTTACCAATTGTGTATTGCAGAACATAGTTGAAGGTGCCATTATGCTTTTTACACTAAAATAACTTTGATTTTTCACATTACGAGTAATTCTTTTGGGTCCTTTCTTCCGTTGCGGAACATACAATATGGCGTGCACAGCTGTGGATCGTGGTCGTGCTTGTGTTTTGTCGATTTGGAGTGGTATGCAGTGTTGCAACCTTCTTAACCGAAAAATACCTACTTTCGTGTTCATTATGTCATCACAAACCATTGACGGATATCCCCAAAAACCATTCACGATAGCCCCACAAACTAAAAAATTCTGGTTAAAAAAAGGCACGTTTGGAAACACTGGCGAGACCGCGTGACTTTCGATGCTTGCGCCATCTGCAGGTACATAATGGAAACAACGGCATAATGTTGTCGCTTTGCACAAAATGCAAGTTTATTATATCAAAAGTGCTATTTCTTGTTGTGCAGCATTCTACGGTGGGAAAATACCTCCACGAACTTTCAAAATACTACAGAAACTCATTTCCGTAAGTGGTTTCTTCTGTAAAAATGAAGAAATGTGTCTCCGATATAACAGACATTTACCCAAACTAATACATGTTAAAAAGACTTTCGTATATATATATTATCAATATATCGATAATTGTAATAAAATATATATTTTCTTTACAAAGGTTGTCAAGTTCTGTTTATCAACCTTCCCTGGCACCATGTATAACAGGTCCTTGTGGCCAGGAGACGAGGTGGAGCCTTGGCCACTGAGAATAATACTCCAAGCCAACAATTATTCACTCTCCAAAATAGACGCCGTTCCCAAACACTTTGTAGATGTTGTTACTTCACTTTTCTGCCACTTTCGTCTAATCGCAAAGATGAGGATTAGTGATGATATGATGAAATTGATGAAGAGACACTTACAGAGAACACCCATGCCATTGCCAGGATTCAGATCCAGGACCCCAGGTGTCGTAGCATACTGTGCTAAGCACTCCACCACAGAGGTCCGCAGGTCTTCTGCAGACGTTCAATAATAGGTGTAGTTTTTTCTTTCAATGATATTGCCATAAGCACACACTTTTGACCGATTCAATGGCTGTTGTTAAGTTTTTGAGCCTCAGAGAACTACAGCTGGTGTAGCTGAACAATAAATTAAAATGTTGAATATAACATGACGACGTGGAGCTTAAGCCAACGCAAATATAATCTTCACTGTCATTTTACACTTAGAAACAGGTCGTAATGACTACCAGATAAGGTGGAGCCTCGGCCGCCGAAGAATTATCCTCCTAGGCAGTGTATTTTATATTCTATCATATAGATGTTGGCCCCAAACACATCACGTGTCCGGGGACTGAACACAGCACACTATTCTGAGGACAGAGACAGAATTAGTCTCTGAAACATATTTATATGAAAATTTAAAACTGTGGTTAAAAGTAAAAACAAATTAACATGAATGAATCGCCACTGATATGCTTTGTTCCGATGTTTTACATTGTTGGGATGTAGACAACAATGTGTGTTTCACGAGCTTTAGTATGCTACAAGTATTTAAATTGGTATAGCTCAATAGGTGGTTGGAAAAGCCTCAAATATTGAAGTGCACAATTTTTAAACTGCATTTCAACTTCTTGTGTTGAGAGAAAAATATTCCAAGTGGAAGACAATTTCTGCAGCGCAGCAACCTACCATGCTGTTCTCTTTTCAAAACAGTTAGATGGGGACGGATTGTTTTTGATGTGTACTATGCACTGTAGTTTCCTAACTGGTCTCAATGTAAAATAACATCTGCATATTATTTAACTGCAGAAAGACATGCCAAGTTTGAGCACATCATTCCCCTATTTGGCCACATTCAGTTAACCCCTCCATACTTGGGCCAATTCTTGCAATCTGTAATTCTTTACATGGGAGTATAGCCAAATGCTTTGGCCCCAGTCTGGTATGGATGTTTTTGTGAATCACTTTTATCATACACTTATCCTCATCTTCGCGATTGGCCAAAAGTGGCTGAAAAGTGAAGTAAAATAAACAATGTTTTGGCGCAGATTTCAAATTAGAAATAATAATAATAAAACTAGGTATGATTTGTAACTCCAGAAAGTAGGGACGTTCGGGATTGGAAAATTTCACTTCCCGACTATGTCAAGAAATTTTTAATGCGGAAAATGTTCTGAATTTTTTGATGCTCTGGAAATTTCAAATTCTACGTCATTTTCACCTTGAGTGTATGTTTTATAATTCTGTAATAAAAACTAACAATTTCCAAGAAGTTCCCAACACTTGATTAGAATGTAGAAAACATCGAGAATTAACTACTTATAAAAATGACCATTTTGAATTTCCCTACTGTTCAGGATTCCGAAAAGTTAAATGTAGAGTAGGATTGCATTCACAGAAATATAATATATTCTAGGAAATGTTAACGAACAATGTGAAAATGATTTCCCAAAGTCTGGATTGGGCAGGAAGATTTTTTTCCCCAATGTTCCAGTAAGAACAACACACTCAAACACAACTAGGTCCCGGGTTTGAATCCTGGACTGGAATTGCATGTTTGTGAATGTCCATTCATCAATTTCATCATGTCATCACTCATCCTCATCTTCGCAAATTAACCAAAAGTGGAACAAAAAGCGAAGTAAAATAAAGCAAATAACTCAAACACACCTAGTTTCAAACATGGGCTTACTTCTCCCATGCCCCATTTCTCTCATTTATTTTCGGTTTCTCCAATGAAAGGCATGTTTTATTAATGCGAGTTAACTGATGTCCGAGATGTTGGGCATTCACAATTTCTTTGCAATTCCTTCCAAGACGTAAGTCGAAATTGAGAGAAATTTCCATGGAAAAAATACATTTCATAGCTCTATCCACCAGTGAAAGAGCAAGGGCTCCATTTTTCATGTGTTGAATTCCTCTCTCTTGCTTAGTTTTCAATCTTTAGAATCATCAGATATTATACATATATAAGGTCACATTGTTAAAAGTGGGATCAAAATTTATGCCATGTGCCTCCACTGGGTATCAAACGTGGGACCTTTTGATTACAAGGCAATGATATTAAGGCTCGACTGGACCTTCGGCAGCCCTAAGGGCCAATTTTTAAAAATTTTCCTCTTCATTTGAAAAGCCACTGTGATATTCCAAAATATGAAACATTACATACGCGTAGAAGTCCTTCTCGAGCATTGACGTGAATTTTTGTGTAGTTTGCTTTTGCTGTTTTCTAGATATTCTCAAAAGTTTTGCAATTACAGAAGTCTGTTAAATGCAAACTACACGAAAATTCTCACATCCTCTAGAATGAATTCTAAGCGTATGTAATTTTTCATATTTTGGAATATCACAGCAGTTTCGAGTGAAGAGGAATTTTTAAAAAAATTCACCCTTACGGCTGCCAAAAGTCCAGTCGAGCCTTAAAACTATGCCATCGGGGAGCGAGTGTGTTATGTAACATCGTCCTTACTATTTGAACAGATACTCAAAGACAGATTAAGTACTCCAATGAGAAATGTGTGGGTCCTCAGTTTCATTGCAATATGGCCCTTTTTCCTCCATGCACTGATGAGCTGTAAGGTCTCATTTTCTATGATCGTAGGTTCCGTTAAGATTTTTGAATTGTAACCCATACCATGAAATGCAATTATCAGGAGACCGACCACCCTTATTAGTTTTCCCCAGTCTGAGTTCTGTGATTTTAGAAGTTAAGAGGAGGAGAAAGCAGCATTCAAAATTAGCAGTGGCACGTCTCAAAATATGACTAAGTTTTGGTTTAGTAACTGTCTAATTCTGATCCTTATGCACATGGTGGAAACTTTATGTATGGTCCTGGTTTTTAAATGCATGAGCTTGATAATCAATTTTGCACTTCAGGGTCAGTATGAATGTAAATCAATGCTAATTAAATCGATGCTAGAAATATGCAAGAGATTCGCTAAGTTTAGTGCATCGAAAGGAGAGACCAGTTCTACACCCCCTCCCCCTATGCCCAACCGTCCTGCTGCATTTCCGTTGAGTGCAATGGTGTCAGGCAGCTCAGTTCATCGCAGCTGGTCTGCGAATCCAAGGTCCTTCGATCGCTTTTCCCCCACTTTTGAAGGTCTGGTCATAAGAGACCTTTTTTTTTTCAGCCTCCTTGTTTACAAACATGGCAGAGTTTCTGTGACATGAAGATGAAACTTCTCAGAATGTAAAGCATGCAACGCTCTTTTTTTTTGAGAGAAAAAACATATTGAAGAGCATCGCAACGCAACTTACGCAGAATACATAGAAAAAAATATAAGTAAGCAAAAGTATAAATTTCCCCACGGTTACTGCTTGAAAAAACTGAAAAGAAAAGCAGTTCTGGATCCATTCTATTTACTTCATATTATTTATTTTAATTTTTTTAAATCTTGCGGTTCAAATATCGATTTCTGGAGGAAATCTTGGTTTACAAAACACAAAGTACTTCCTGCTGTTTTGTGTTTACTATGCTTACAAATGACAAGATTGATCAAGATTTTTGTTCTCGAGGTGATACACATACTTACTCAAACAGAACCTTTTCCCTAACATAGCCTATGTTTCTTTCACACCAGGGATGGCCAAAAATATCTGGATTCCGGAAAATCTAAAAATCTTGATTCAAAAATTCTACTACCTGGATTTCGGAAGCAATCCAAATTTCGGAGAGAGAAGTTTAACAATTTTTCCATTTTTTTAAATAGATTTAGCCATCTCTACTTCTCACGTCATGTACGAACACTGTTATCATCGTTATCAATGTAGGAATGTCCCCTCCCCCTTCCTGGGTTGAAAGATTGACCCTGACATTTCGCAAGTCTTGCGATGAATACCTAAAAATGTCACGCTTCGCCACTGACTAAGGCAAGTAAGCATACAGGAACATGAAGCCAGTAACAAAAAAAGACAGATGCCAAAACCAGTGTAGGCTATATGTATACATTTCTAAGAAATTTAAGACTACAAAACATTTTCGTGCATTGTAGTGTATCCTGTAAAGTGAAACCTTTTTTTTTATTTTTATTATTAAAAAATACCCACTTCAATGTCTTGACAGGAAATCAAGGTGACTGGTGCTGCAAAGCTAAGAGGTTCTCAATTCGAATGAACTGGGTTTGATTTCTCATTTTCATATATTGTTATGTATTGGTAAGATAGACTAAACTAATTAAATCTTAACATAGAGATGATGACTATGTTCACTTAAGTTTCAATTTCACTTTCAATTCATGATTCATATTTGAGGGCCCACTACCACAGGCAAATTAAGATTATACGTGAACTACTAGGCTTTCAATGTATACCCATCGTTTTGCCTGTTCAAGCATTATTTGCTTCAGCAAAGAAGCTGTCAATTTCATATGCTATCTAGCATCGCCTGTGTGAATTATTAGACTCTTGAGCACAAAGACCTCGCTGCAGCATTCTACTGTGCATGTATACATTTTCCATGTGAAATGAAAATGCTTGTAAAACATACTTTTTGCAGCATAGCTTCAGTTGCATTTTGCAAAGATTTTTACAAGTTTTACAGGAGATTAGAAAATGCATTTAGACCTACTTGAAATGCTGTCTGATGCATTCATTTTGTATGAAAAATATATAGACATTCAGGATATGAAGAAAAGTGTGAAACTACTAAGGCCAAAGGGTCATCGGGAGATGTGGCGATGACAAAGCAAAATAATAAAAAGATTACTTTTTAAATATTTTAGAGAAGAAGAAAAAATAAATCAGAATATTCGCATATTTGAGCGAAATATACAGCATATCAAGAAAAGTGCATTGTTTACCAACAGAGAAACAATTTTTAAAAACAAAATGTACTCCTTTGTCACAGCCCACCCCAAACATTTAGTCAGCTATAAAAAATAGATACTAGCAGTTGTAATTTGGCCAACCTTAATGTTGTCTAATCAATAACTTCAGAATAAACTTTTCATGATTTTTTTTTACCATTTATTAATATTATTATTGTCATGATCCCGTGTCAGAGCAGTCCTTTATTTTGATTTAATTTGGAATTTGTTGGTTGTATTAAACAGAAATGAAAGCATTCTGGGATGGGCACTTCATAAAGGCCGGTGAAAATTCCAGGTTTTCCAATAATAAGTACCAACTATTTGTTTTATATTAATTGCAATGTAGCTGGGAGTACCAGCCAACAAGGGCACCTATTTATGTATTTATTTATTGAAATTTCCAGTACAGCGAAGCCTTTTTTAAACAGCTAATTTCTTGTATCGTGTATTTTTTTTCAAATCTTTTTATTAATTGTGACATTTAAATGAAAGACGGGAAGGAGTATGTTGTCCTCTTTTTTTTGGGGGGGGGCGTATAATCTTTTCTGGCTCCCTTGCTTTGATGAAAGGGAAGTGTTATGCAAACTTTCACGTATATTGGAACGACAGCAATAATTTTCCACTTAAATCCAAATACGTTCCATTCATAACGTAAAGAAATAAATTACAATCTGAGCTGCTTGCGTGCTCTGATGCTCAACTTTTTGATCGAGTGCTCAGGCGCAATCAGTGTCGGCTGTGCTTCCGGATGCGGTGTATGACCCGAGGCAAAATGGTGATATTGATATTGTAAAGGGTGGTATAGTGATGAACGTTCATGTGTGTGTAACGTAAAGCGTGTAACATGTTGTGAAAAACATGAACTCTCAGTTGGAGATGTTTGAATGTTGTAGTTTTCAAAGGACTTTTTCATTGAACAAATGTATCGATGAAGTAAGGGAGTAACAAGATGGCTTCTGGCAAGCAGGCTACAGTTACTAGGAGCAGCCCTCGAGATAGTGGTGGTAGCGGCACATACTATGAATCAGATGACGGTGAGTGTTATATTGCAGTGTAAACAAACTGTTTTTAGTTGTTTATTTTGCCCGTGTATCGGTAGACGTTCTGTACGACAATTCTCGATTTATCGTCTGAAATACGGCAAATGTCAGACCGTAATTATGCTTGTCTTTCGTGCATTAAGACGTGAATGTATAAGCAAAGTAGAAAATCTCGCTTGTAGCAAAATGCATGTAGCAAGTGAGCGAGACGCTTGTGTAAGACAGTATTCCCTTTTCGAACATTTATTTTAAGACTTTATTCCCCTATTCATCCGCGAGAAAATTCATGATTTTTTTCATGGTGTTATTCTTTCATTTGCTTGATTTTCTTTAACGAGAGCAGCAAGTATCCTAGTAATTGAAGTGTCATATTTTGCAGATTACAGAAAGTGTAGCCTACTGTTATTCTTTTGAAAACATACAGTAGTGATGATCTTCCATGATGAGATCCTGTCACCTTCCTTTGTGACATCATTACTTATAATGATTTTGGAATATGTTCTTTGCATTAGATGCATAACTGCACATCTGCCATCGAGTAGGAAATTAAACTATTTGCATATATTAGGCATTATACAAATGGGTGCTTTTTTGTTTGATATATCTAATTTCTGGTTTTGTTTTGATATACACACACACTTTTACTGGACCAACTTTCAACTACTGAAATCATGCACCTAATCTACATCATATGGAATCGCTACATGTCTAAATGCACATGCTCAAGAAGTGTAATGAATGCTGACTACATCTTTCATGCGGCTTGATTTTTGTATGCTAGTACGTGAGGCTGGTGTGTGTGTATGTTAACGTTTGGCAAAGAACTGTTATTCAGAAATGCTTATACATGAGTAGGTTAGACAATATATAACTTGTGTTTGATTACTTCATTAAATTATGGGAGTATGATATCACTTATTGGAAATGGAAAGAAAGAAGGCCAAGAATTGCCAGTTTTTGAACATGACACAACAACCTTCATCATGCGGAATTTTCTAGTTGAGTGGTTCTCAAACTTCTAAGACCATGGAGCCCTCCTTTTTTCTCAAAGACTAGGCTACTGAGTTCTGTTTTTTCTTCTGTACCCATCAGTGCAAAATTGTACATATGCAGCCACTGACAATTGAGGAATTTCTTTTTAGCCTGCTGCACACGTTCATTCTCAGTGTTTCTGATATTTTATATATCTAATTTAAAAAAAAAACATACTCTTGTACAAACCTAACGTTGCTTCATGAGCAAGATTCCATTTGATAAATATTTGTTGCAAATCATGATCATTGTTTGTGGAGTGAAACTTTTGTCTACATTGTTAGTGAAAATTTTGTCTTGGTGGGGGCAGGGGAGATATTCTCGGTATCCTCCATTAATTTTGCATGTACAGGGCATATACTTGACTTCACCATTACAGTAGCTTACCTGGCAAAATATATCGGACGTTGCAGTACATTTTGAGGAAAATGTGTTTCAAGTTGTGGGGCAGAGAGTAAGCTCAACAAAAAAAGTCACATAGGATAAATTTCCGATCTACTGTTACCAAGTTTTTGTGGAGTTTGCACTGTGCCTGACAACTTGAAACACATTTCCCTCACAATGTATATGTTTGTTGAATTTGCCCTTCGTATCTGCAACACCTCATATGTACATTAGGGGGTAGAAAAATACACGGCCATATATTAGAATGTATTGCATGTTTTTTTATGCCGTTACCAGTTTAGCCTACGGTACTTGTTTACTATGTCGGACGGATTTCTTCATTTCTACAGAAGAAACTACTTACCGTAATAAGTTCTTGTAGTATTGTCTAAGATCGGGAAGGTGTTTTGTGTGAAATTCAGGTAAGTTTTCTGTATCCTGGAAACGGATTTCTTCAAATTTTAAAGTTTGGGGCTCATTTGGGGGAAGGTGACTCCGGCCAATTTCTAACATGCCTTTAACAGGGTGTCTATAGAAAAAGCCGGGGAGTCTGAGTGGAGGCGGGGCCGCGTTAGTGGTTGGGGGCGGTAAGTCAATTACATCAGGGGCGGAGCCCAGAATCGGTGGGAAATTTGGGTCGAAAATTTCAAACGAAAGTAATTTTTTTGTTTAAATTTCGCACCGATTCCGGGATGGATAGCCCCAAAAACCATTCACGGAATGTTCCGCGAAGCATATAGGTAAGTACGAATGTCAAAAATTGACTAAACTCAGAAGTTATAGGTGTCCGACGGATAGTAAACTTTTACCAGTTGTAAAAGAATATTTTTAATATTTTATTTTTCTTAATTTATTTTAAACAATGATTAAGCTTCATTCATTTGTTTCGGATGCAGAGTTGAAGACAAAATGTATATATTAGCATGCTAAACCATTATAAAGTGGTCTGGAAAGGTGCTTGAAAATTCATGTAGATGCACACAGCAATTCGGATCCCACTTTAAACTGTAGGCACAAGAAGAAACTCGAGCAAGCAAATACTTCTAATCCAGAATATTGTGATAAAGTAGAAATGGCCTCTCTGTATGCATTCTTGGTTTCACCTGTCTACCATGTTTTTTGACTTTCTTGTGCTCCGTTCCCTCTGTACTGATATCGCAAGAGATCATCGAACATGCTTTGCTTACAGGGATGTAGTGTTGCCAGCTACAACAAATTTACCAACAAAAGTAAACTTTTAGATCAAAGTTTTGTTACTTCTGATTTTCCGTATGATTGGTGACAAAATTCTGGACTGTGGTGTTGCTTAGCTGCCACTTCTTCAGTTCACCCATATAATGCACATTCCTAAACTCACGAGGTGTTGCACATGACTGATATTGGTCACAACCCACAGATTAGTACAATATCAGTCATATTATCACAGCGAAAAAAGTTTCATGTTTTCCCTCAACATTGATAATGTGGAAAAAATCTCTGCCTTGCCTCACTAAGCAATTTCTGGAACTTACTGTACAGAATAAGTTGACAATAAAAAGTACTAAAAGATATGTTTTCAAGTTACTATTAATGGAACTTAGTGTTGTACAACTTTTTAATCAATTTGTAATTATTTTCTTATGCTAAGTAAATAAAACTACATTAACATTACATATTTTGTTCCATTTTGCATGTATGATGTATATTTTTGAGAATTTGTCAGGTTTGTTCATTTCTACTGCTAACTGCCGTGCATCCATTTCCTTGCGAGGCCGAGAGATCTGAAGAAGTATGGCGTACGGTGCTAGAAGAGATGCCGACATTTTTGACCAGTAATGTACCGCTTATTTTTATGGACATAACAGTGAATTTTTGTGCAAATTTCCTACACTCGTCTCGACATGAGTCTCTTTTCACGTAAGTGTCATACATAAAAAATCTTTGGTGAACTTTGCAGCTGGCATTTAAATTGCCTCACCTACACACACTGCAATTACACAAAGAAGTAGCACAGGAAGTAACGAAAAATGACCTTCTTTCACACAGTACGAAATTAACACTCTTGGTTCAAGGTCTGTTCCTCACTCCATTCGCAGCTCTGACCAGGGCACCTGTAGTCGCGATGGAAAGTACAACACAAGCTCGTAGCTTTCAGATTGCAAACAATGTTCCCGAAAACTATTGACTTTTAACGGTTTAGTCTGTATCGTAATCTTGATACAGTGTTACACATTCGAAACCTCCAAATGCTTTCGAGGGTAGACTTCAGCTTGACGTTACTGGCCGAAAATGTCGGCATCTTCGCTAGCGCCGCCTGCCACAGTTCTCCCGATCTCTTTGCCTCGTAAGGAAATGGACACACTGTATATGCTGTATCAAATTGGACTATAGTTGGTGTAACTATTTAATCAAAATTGTGTTTTCTCAATTAACACCTAGCATCCACCATGTGGATGCAATGAAGATCACTGTCTCTTAGTTTTGAGAGAAATGTCTTGCTGGGTGACATGACACTGCCAGTTTTGGTTATTCGGTACTACTTCCGTTTAGTCAAAACCCCTATAACTCATTAATTTCGTCCTCTTTAAGATTGCTACTTACTTATTCTGCATTGCAGAACATTCTATAAGGTGTAATTATGAATTTCTCACGAAAATAATTTCAATTTTTCATATTACGAGTAATTATTGTTGTTTTCTTCGCTTGTGTGAGACACAATATGGCGCGAGCATTCTGGAGCGTCGTGCTTGTGTTTGTCGAGTGATGCAGTGTTTCCAACCTTCTAAATAAAAAATATGCCTACTTCCGTGTTATTAATTTTCTATTTTTTCCCGGGTAGCCCCACGAACCATTCACGGGAAGAAAATGCCTACTTCCTTGTTATTAATTTTCTATTTTTTCCTGGGTAGCCCTACAAACCATTCACGGATAGCCCCACGAACCATTCACGGGAAGGTTACGTTAGGCAAGCATAGCTAAAATTTGGGGTCACGTCATCTTCTTGAAAAAAACATGGGGGTGGTTGGAAACAGTGACAGGAGGTTACGTCATCAAGCGCATGGAACATCCGGTTCGTACATGGAAGCAACGGAAATTGTGATATTTTTATACATAAAAACATGAATTATTGCTAAAAAAAGATGAAACTATGACAGAAAATACATTCAGGAACTTCAACAATCCTACAGAAGTGTTACCGGGTATTCTTTTTGTTCATTATTTGTTATTTATTCATGTGATTTTTTTCTTGAATGAATGAAAATGTCAGAGTTCAAATATATGAAAGTGAATGGGCTTGAATTAATGACTTCAGAAGAACATGAATATGCTGTCAGAGAATGCAGGAATATTTTGTAGCGGCAGTATAATTTAATTTATACTTAAATATGCATTGTGTGTGTAATATTTGAAGTAACAGTTCATTCAAAATCATTTCCTTGTTAGGGAAAGGGAAGGTGTGTGGACTGTTTGAGCCAGGTGATGGACATTCAGTCCTGTTAATGAATACTGGAAGAAGTACTCGGGAAAGGTGTATTTTATTGTATTTGTAAGTACAGGGTGGGCCATGAGTAATAGTAGAATACAATCACATGGCCATTTTGAATACACCAAACACTATGCCTGTACACCCAACACATATACCAATATGATGCACCTTATCTATACTTTGAAAATAATGTCGGTGTAACCTAATGTCTTCGCCGTAGCCGGTGCTCAAATTGCAATTCGTGTGGGCAGAACTGTAAATCACACTCCATAATCCAATACAGTGAACCACATTTTATATGCAGTTTCCTTGTTTGCATCATGACAGAGCAGAGCAAACTCTGTGGACATTTTCAGGGTGTACATACTGTCGTCTGGAGCCACGCGTGCTTTCTATACATGAATCAACCTGATTGAAGCCACTGTGTCACCCACCTGGATATCGTTCTTCTGTCTGGAATGGAGAATGGCAATCCATGGTGCAGCTCAAGATGTATGACTCCACAGCCTGAATATGCCCCTGCACTGGCCAATGACGCATGGTAAAATAAATCTAAAACTTTTGTGTTGCACTTGGCACCACTGCACTTTGCTTTGTAGAGGATTGCTACTTGTTGTTATACTATTTCCTGTGGCCCACCCTGTATTTTCCAGCTGAAATAAGGGAATCACATCTAAAGTGTGTGCAACATGAATTTTGATCCATTTACATCATGCAATGCTAGAGATATTTTTTCAGCATGACCTCAATTGTGTAGTGGTAACATCATCACATTGTAATCAAGGGACCCTGGGTTTGATACGTGGTGGAGGAACATAGAGGTTCGGATTCCACTCTACACTGGGGGTCCAATCCCACTTAGTCTTACCTGTGGACTTGAAGACAAAATCTCTACAACTTGGGTCTTCCTCAGTCTGCAGACTACTGCATACAGATAAATGTGGCAGATTTTAACAGTTTCCTACGTTTATATGTACATGCAGTTCTAGGTTGAGAAACATCTCCAACAGGATCAAATTTCTTCTACTTTGGCTGGAAATTTAAGTAAAGAAGGAATCTTATCTCCAAACACATATTACAAAATACAACTTTTGATAATGAAGCACTTACTACCACATCGTTTAACAGTAAAGATACCACCAGAAGTGAACACAAGGATTAGTCATCTCTTCTTACTCCACCCCCAACAGACAAGACAACTTTTAAATGGTTTAACCCTCATAAAATATTCTCATCTCATTTCCACACCTGCCTGATTTTTTTTTCTGAAATTATTTCCAGTTAGTTGTTTCTTCATATACTTGAACTCAACTTTTCTTTAGTTATATTGGAGCTCAAGAATAGAAAATCACGACTAAATAGCCTAACAAAAAGATTGTCCTAAAAGTGTAAGGTGCCTTAGTTCCTTGATTTCATCCACATGGTCTTGCTTTGTTTCAGGTTATTTGAGGAAGCCCATTTTTGAATAGCTATACAAACAGGTTTACTGGGACCTGGATAGCATAGTGGTAACTTAATCATATTGTAATCAAGGGTTCCATGTTTGATACCTCCATTGAGGCACATGGTGGTTGGGATCCCACTTTAAATTATAGGTCCAGTCCTGGTTAGCCTTTCTGTGCATAAATTGCACTTAAAAATATACTCAAACAAGCAAACAGGTTAGAAAAACCTTACATTTTGAAGTAATCAAATTCTCAAATATATGCCACATAAATGGGGTTTCATTTACTTATATTCTTGTTAAAAGGAGTAAGATAACAATTATTTTCAAATATATCTTAAAAGAAATGCATTTGCATATAAATCCTAAGTCTAGTAATGACATTGCTCTGGTTCTGATTGAACCCAGGAACACATCACCTTTGAAGGAATTGTGCATGTAAATAAAGCAGATGTACTGTCTACTGGTCAGTGTCGTCTCCTTACCCAACTGACACAGACTGATACATGACAGACATGCCAAAGGGCACCCCTATCAGATACAGATAGTCTTCTCACTTTGGCTGTTTCTTGTCTTATAAATTAGAACACAAAAAAGTCAGCTATGGAAATTATTTCAATTTTTTTGGATGCATGGTAAGTGCATTTTGATCTTATGCATTTCACTTAATGATATAGCAATCCACAATATCTTCACCGAAAATAGTCTGGAAGACAGATTTTTTTATGCTGTCGTAAGGGTTTTCACATTTTAAAGCCGACTGAGGCGATTAACATAAAGAGGTAGAAAGCGACAGTAAATGAGAAAAAAATACAAATATGCAATAGTAATAATAACAACCACCAAGGTTAGGACTGAATTTTTTCTATTTCATGTAGATGAGTATATACGAGACAGGTCCGATTGATTAGCTATATCAGAAATGGAAAGAAGTGTAGCAACACTGTATTAATGCTTACGTACATATCGACTTTATTTTTCAACATGGTCACCATTATTTCCCAAGCAACTTTGAACATGCTCTTTATATACACAGGGTGATTGGTAATTCGACCTATTCCTGGAAAGGGGTAATACTAGAGCACATTTGCAACAAATTTGACCCTATGCACCGGCGGTCGGAAATCAATGGGTTTCGAGTTATTGCAGTTTGTAGATTTTCGTGACATATTCCGACTTGCGACCAAAAAACTACTAATTGTGAAAAAAATACTACACCCTGGGCACTTAATCGACATGTTGCTAACAGCTGACGAATGAGTGACTACTGGGGAAAAAATTCATGCCCAAAATTCCCATACCCACAGAAAGAAACCGTCGTTGAAGCACACGTTATGAAGAAATTTGGAAATTATCGTTTAAATCGAAGAGGATTACTCAAGAAAATAAAAAAATGGTAACACACTTAGCTTAAAACTTACGGAAAATTCACAATTAGTAGTTTTTTGGTCGCAAGTCGGAATATGTCACGAAAATCTACAAACTGCAATAACTCGAAACCCATTGATTTCCGACCCCAGGTGCATAGGGTCAAATTTTTTTGCAAATGTGCTCTAGTATTACCCCTTTCGAGGAATAGGTCGAATTACCAATCACCCTGTGTGTGTGTGTGTGTATATATATATATATAATAACTTCTTCATAGGAGTTCTCCCCCTGGGAGTTCAACCAATCCAACATTGCCTTTTTCAAGTTCTCGGTTTCTTCAAATTCGTTTGGACTCAAGTCACACTTTTTAAGGTGTAGGAAAGAAAAGAGATCTGAAAGTTCCCATCCGAATCTCTGAATCGTCTGGAGGGCGAGGGCATCAGTGTGTGGTCTAGCGTTGTTGTGGAAAAAAAGAAACTGTTCCTGAGTGCAGCATTTCACTTCGTCGGTTTTGTATAGCACGTTTTAGTTTTAATAGTGTTTTACAGTACGTCTACCATGTGATTGTTTTCCCCGCCTCCATGGAATACATCAAAAGCACATCTTGTTGGTCCCTGAAACCAGTTACCATGACTTTTCGTGCAGACTGTGTTCGCTAACTTTTTCGACTTTGGTGGGTGTGAACGCACGACTCCATGCCATACTTTTCCTTCACTCATTACACTCGGACCATAGACTTCACACAATTCTCGGTGAATTTCGGTTCGAATCATAGACCGTGCTTCTCAGTGTTCTGAATTGCGTAATCGCGCAGCCATTTTCATTTGCAGCATAACCAACAGTTTACCATTCTTGTAATCAAGGGGTACCTGGTTCGATACCCGGTAGAGGCACAAGTGGTTCGGATCCCACTTTAAACTGTATGTCCAGTCCCGATTAGCCTTACTGTCCATAAAGTGGACTTAAAACACCAACTCAATCCATCAGAAACAGCTGACCAGCGAAAATATGATTGCTGGGTCGCCAATAGACCAGTTGATGATACTGCGCAGGCACGAACCAATCACTTTTTGGACATTATAATCGGCCTTATTTTTTAATGCGTATCGTACTTCCAGTACCCTCAGAGACCAAAAACAATCGTCGCTTCTGACTCCAATTAACTAATATTAGTAAATTGTGTTGGTCTTTTATGCGTTTTGCTTTTGAGATTAAGCTCGTGTATTCAGGTCCTTTATACTCCAAAGGCTCAACATACAAAAAGTATGCGAGCCCTATTTTGTGTGTGCGTGTGTGCGCAGGATAGTAACGTTTCCCTCGGCTAGTGGGTAACATGCTGTTAAGCTGTTGTGTATGTGATGAGTTTACATTAATCTTGACAGTTTGTGATGGATGTGCGTTCCGGCTGGACGCAGCTTTCTACCTTGACTCGGAAGCTGCTCGAAGTAAGAAAATTCTTTCTGGAATGTTGGTCTTGATAGTGAATCTCTTCACTGGAACACGAGAGTCCTTCTATAATTAATGGAGATTGTAGTAGCTCCATTCAGGAGCAGCGAAGGCGAAGCCACGCTTTCTGCCAAGTGAAAACTGGCTACATTGTTGAACATCGTGTGGCTTTAAGTGTAATAAACAACTCGCATGGAAGGCAGCGAAGTGGCTACCTAGCATCGAGATGACTGTTGCACATGGTATTCTGGATTATGAACGGAGAAACACTGTTCTGTATCGCATCTATAAGATTTTCGCAAGGAAGCTTATGTCTGATATATACTGCTGGACAAAAAAAAAATACCGGACACCTTAATATTTGACATCTGAATGGGAATTACTTATGAATTACGCTCTCAGTTAAGTATTGAACAATTGGACATTTGCGATTTCTTATTTCCAATAATTTCTGCAACATTTAGAGCCTTCGAATCAGAATTTATGCGTTATCACAAAAAAATGCAAGTGTCCGGTTTTATTTTTCTTCTTCCAGCAGTGTATATTGTAGTAGAAAACATGTTGGGACAAACCGATACTCGAAGTAAGGTGACGACGCCAGGGGTCTCGGGTTCGAGTTCCGGCCTGAACATGGATGTTTGTGAGTGCCCATTCATCAATTTCATATGTCATCACTAGACCTCGGATTTTTAGGTTCTAAAAAGTGTGCTTTTAGATTCCTAAAATAGGTTCTAAAAATCCTAAAATAGGTCCTAAGTTAGGCTCGAAAAATCTTGAAGTAGGTTCAAAAATAGTTCAGAATTCCTGAAAAATGCTGATTAGGTATAGTCACCGGCAATGAAAATGGGACATCTATATCCTGAATATATCATAACGTTATGTGTGTTGCCTAACCCTATGGCGATCGATGACAGAACTTATCATTGGAAATTTGCTATTAAAATCCAATCTTCGTCGTATAGTTGGGCAAAATGTTATCCACAGTCAAACTCCGCAATTTTGTCTGTGAGGATCATCTTACATGCTGAAAATAATCTTTCAACAAAAACACATTCAGTGGTGCAAACTTGAATGATGAAATGTTAGTTTGGAAGGCGTGAATGCCACAAAGCACCGAAGTGACGCGAAAGTGAGCAAGGCCACACAGATCAGACCACATTGGATTGAACAGATAACAGTGGCACCAGACATTTTGCTTTGCTTAGAACTTTGAAAAATCACCATGGACTTGGAGGAAGGGAAATCAACAGAGAGTACGTTTCAAACACGTTCGTCATTGAATTTGTTCGTGACCAAACGAAGCAAATGCCTCTGTGAGACATAAAAATCCTGTAAAACCTTTAAAAATATATAAAACATAATAAAAGGCTCATAAACCTAAAATAGGTTCTAAGAAGCAAAATAGGTTTTTAGGCACTAGAAAACTTCATCAGTTGTTTCGTTTCTTAACAAAACACTGACATAACTTATTATTTCTTACATACCTGTAAAGGAAGAAATAGATTAGAAACCTAAAATCCTAAGTCTAGTCATCACTCATCCCTATCTTCGCAAATTAGCCAAAAGTGGCACAAAAAGCTAAGTAAAATAAAGCAAATCAATCAATCAATCTAAGTATTGGGGATGGTATCCCCCAGCTAGCAAAATGTTCGCATTGCCCAGCTGTCTTATCGTCCCCACCCCCGCTAATCCAAAGGCTCGACCAAACATCTCCCTCGGCTAGGATATTCCACTTAAAGCGTGGGGAAAAGATGCATTGTCCCCGGATTCGAATCCCGGCATGTTTTTTTTTTCGTGTTTTAAATTTCATCATATCTTCATTCATCCTGATTTTCACGATTAGCCGAAAGTGGCAGAAAAGCAAAGTAAAATAAAGCAATCAACGATGCAGTGTCATACTGGCCTTTTCTACCTCTATGTTTTTGATTGATTGATTTGCGAATGAATGGACACTCACAAGCAGCATCCATGTCGAGGCCGCGATTCGAACCCGGGACCCCTGGCGTCGTGGCGCGATTTGCTAACTACTCTCTACCTCCATGTTCTATGTAACAATGTATTCGGGCTTTTCGTTGCATTGTTTTCTTTCGTTAGAATTAGAAAGGTTTTTTATTCAGTAAGAATATACATATACAGGGTGCAGCATTTTCGACTACCTGTTTTATAATGAAGACAGATGATTTGCGGATTACATTTACTTTTATTTTTCATTTCTAGAACAAACATTGTACCTTTGGATTACATAAAATGTATACATGAACAATGTGCACACAATTATTTTTTGAAAATAACATCTTTCAAATGACGAACGCCGAGGACTGCGAACCACAGCAACGCGCGCACGTTTAATGTTCTCTGGTGTTCTGACTGTTCTTTTTCTCCCATGCGGTTTATTTTGAACACTTCCAACTTCACGCCATTGTTGATCACCATACTCCCTGCGGAATGCACCCTGCACCGCTACAATTGACTTCGTCAACACAAACTGCTCCACACAAAATATACATTGCTGTAGAGGCCAACGCTCCATTGCTACTGAAATAAGGTCACAGTGTACACGAGGAAACCGCCCTCCCAATGCATTTGTTTTGCACTGTTGCCAACCTCAAACTGTGCAGTCGAAAATGCTTCACCCTGTACATACACAAGAATGCAATAAACACACAAAATGAATAAAAGAGTGGGGGAGTGAGGTTGAAATACAGCCGAAGCATGGTTCTGGTCATGTCACCTCCATATGGTGCAATGCACAGGGGATTTCTTTACCTTTTTAATTTAGGGAATAAGATCTTGCTCTTGTCTCTTCAATGTTTCACCTTTCGTCTATGCTAGACAGGTCTAAATCCGTAGTAAACTAATATGCTCTTACACTAAAATAATAGTCTGCAGTAGTCCTAGTCAATATGACGTTTGGCATCCATGTGCAAGGACCGCGTTTGATTTCTAGCTGGGTGATCTCAGGCAGGAAATCACCTCGATCTTACTGCATAAGCGGCACAGGGAGAAGCTCAGCGTGTCAGCATGTATACAGTAGGTAAGCCGTGCTGATTGTGTTGGGGTGTGGGTGCTATTCTTTTCAATGGGTTCACAATCCTTTCATTGACGTAATGAACTTCAGATATAAAAGCGACATAAAATACCACAAATACTTTCTGAGATAAAGGTACGAATAAAGTATAACGTACCGTTATATCAGTTTTTTTCCAGTTCTCATTTGATTCGTCATACTAAAGTGTATTCTGAATTATGTGGAATGCAGTAAACACCCTTAGTTTCCTTTAATTATGATAGAAACTTACATGTTGTGTCTGTGTTCAATTCTCTGTGACGGAATTTTATGAGATACTGTATTCATCATTCTAAAAGAATGCCTGTTCGGATTTGTAGAGAAAGTTCTCTCGTGTGCACATTCTTGTATTTGTTATTGTTTGTTGCCAGTTTTATACGTCATCCATCTTCGTGTGCCATATTTAGGATTTACTAGCTTTATCATCAGTACCAAGGAACGAAATTATTACACTAGTGGACCAAAGAAGCAATTTAGTCTTTCATTTAAACAATCCTTTCCCCCAAAATGATACATATTAATTTTGTGTGTGGGAGGGTCCCAAGTATATCTTGAGAATCTTATCTGTGTGGAAGAATATCACGCTTCATTAGCAAGGATACCAGTTTTTATACCCGTTCTCCGGTAGAGGTACAGTGATTCGAATCCAGCTTTAAACTGTAGATCCAGTCCCGATTAACCTTACTGTGCATAAAGTGAACTTAAAACACCAAGTCAATCAATCCAACTTTAAACTGTAGATCCATTTATAATTGCCCTATTTCAGCATAAAGTGAACTTTAAACAATCTTGTAGAAAGGGACAACACTGATTGCCCCCTCCCTCTTTGAATCGTAAACGTGACCCTTCTTAAGTAATGTAGGGAACGGATTTTAAGGTGCAGCACCTTTCCAAAAACATAGCTCATTTTATACCGATCGTGAGAGATATGTATTTTAGGGCATGAAGTCAAGTAAAATGAGCACACTTTGTTGCACCTTTTCGTGAGATTTGCACATTTATCCCCCTCTTTGATGCTTCACCACATTTTCCTTCCTTTTCTTTCATGTTTTGTTGAAAACTTGTACAAAAAAAATGATTTTCACTCTTGAGCAGCTACATAAAATCTTAGTCTCATTTTTTAAGGCAGAGCTATACAGGGTGACCTGTAATTAGATGTATTCCCTGAAAGTGGTTAAAGTAGAGGCAATTTGCAATAAATTTGACCATATGATACCCCGTCCGAAAATTAGTAGTTTTCAAGATAATCGAATTTCTATTTTTTTTAAAAATGACAATATTCCACATAAAAATACGAATTGAGAAAAAAACAGCTCATTGTATGGCACATATTTCAGCGTTTTCTGATAGCTAACAAATAAGTGGTTCGTTGAAAAAAAAAGTTTATCCCAAATAACAATCACATGTAAGTAACGGGTGGGTCTAAACTTACAAGTGATGATTAAAAAATGCACTTTTAGTTTACTTGGCAACATATTAATAACAAAAATGGCATGACACTTAGCGTACAAATTACTTAAATTACTTCCTTGTGTCATCAGTAGAGCCCGGAAGTTCGCATTTATTTTCGTTAAAATAGGCAGGCAAAAAGTATTTTATAATGTGGAAAATAGGCACTAAAATGAAAAAAAGGCAAAATAAACAAGTTCTCAACATTCATTGATAGTCGTCTTGTCAGAGAATGTTTTTCATAATAGAAAATGATCTTTCTACTTCGACATAAGTTATTGGAGCATACATAAAACAAGCTAATGTATCTGGACTCATTTTGGTAACAGCATTTTCACCTTTAAGAATATCACAAATTGTTTTCAATTGTTTCAAGTCATCATTCGCACTCACTACCCGTTTGCACTTTTCCGCAACAGCTGACCCCTTTTCTCCTGGCACTTCCATCATCTGATGCATAGATTCCTCGTAGATTTTCATGGATGCTATAATTGTAATTGTCTCTGGCAATGCACCATAATGTGCAAAAATAAACTTGAATAGCACGAGTTTTTTCACTTCACGAATTGAAGCTGCTTCATTTTCTGGAAGAGCATCTATCACCTCACTGATTTTTTCAAGGTTGTTAGCATAATATATAGCTGCTGATATCCAGGTTCCCCATCTCGTCAAGACTGTTTGCGGAGGTATACTAAGCTCAGGCGCAACTTCCTGAAATTTTCGGGTTCGAGAGGGAGATTTCAGAAATATCTTCTTTGTGTTCGAAATCAACCTGTCCACTTCAGCAGTCAATCATGCACAAGAAATGTTAACCGAAAGGCAATATCGTAACTCAGCATGAAATACTTTTTTCTCACACTTTTCTCCTTCAGCAATGTTGAAAAATGCGTGAGTTCAATATTACGTAAATAAGGCGAAAATTATTCACATAATAAACAGAAGAAAAATAAATGCCAACAGCGTTTTTTGGGAGAAAAATAATTTATATACATTTTTTAAAAAAAAATTGTCAAATTTTATTGAAAAAGGCATTATAATTAAAAATAGGCAGTGAGGTCCCAAATAGGCAAAATGAAAAGTCTTCTAAAACATTCGAAACAACATAAAAAACGTATATCCGGAAAAAATTTATCAATATATGCAGTAGATAAAAAGAGGCATTTTGCCAAACTTCCGGGCTCTAGTCATCAGCTATCCAACAACAACATTGCCATCCCGTTCCTCAAAAAATGTTCGTAAGTGATGCCATTTAAGATTTGGCGCAGGAAAAATGGTTCGATCAAATGATTGTTGATCACGCCCATCCATACTTCTTCCTGGGCGTGCGACAGTGGCTGGATGAAAATTACCCAGAGAAATGGATTGGCCGAGGCGGCCCGATTCCCTGGCCGGCACGATCCCCCGAATTGACGCTTTGCTACTTCTACATTTGGAGCCTCATGAAATACTTAGTTTATAAGACACCGGTAAACTCGCAAGAAGAGCTCAGGGAGAGGATCTTGAACAGCTGGTCAACACATCCAGGACACCATCACATCACGAGTTACGAGAACAAATGTCTGTAAAAACCTGCGTGTCTGCATTCGTAACGGAGGTGCCCACTTTGAGCAAGACGTATAATGTTCTTTAATTGTATTGTTCATTGATTCCATTCACATGAAGATGAATGAAGTATTATTTCTTGTACACAAATGTGAATGTTAGCAACATTTGTACCTTGTTGGATAGCTCATGACACAAGGAAGTAATTTTTACACTTCGTGTCATACAATTTTTGTTATTAATACGTTGCCAAGTAAACTAAGAGTGCATTTTTTTTATCATCACTTGTAAGTTTAGACCCACCCGTTACTTACATGTGATTGTTATTTAGGACAAACTTTTTTCCAACCAACCACTTATTTGTTAGCTATCAGAAAACGCTGAAATATGTGCCATACAATGAGCTGTTTTTTTTCTCAATTCGCATTTTTATGTGGAAAATTGACATTTAAAAGAAACAATAGAAATTCGATTATCTCGGAAACTACTAATTTTCGGACGGGATATCATATGGTCAAATTTATTGCAAATTGACTCTACTTTAACCCCTTTCAGGGAATACATCTAATTACAGGTCACCCTGTATAATGGTACAATATAAATTAAACCGTGTTTAGTATTAGTTTTATTATTTGCTACAATGTTGAATAAAGAATGTTAATGTAACTGGTTTAGACCTGAATAAAGGCATTTTATCAGCACCTTTTTGAAAACATTTTCGGAACCTTTTTTCCTCGTTCCCGACCATAAGTTTGCACCTTAAAATCCGTTCCCTAGTAATAAGGCATATCATTGACTTTCATTTCCTGAAATTTTCGAATTAAAATAAATTCTTGACTCGTGCATTGTGTGAGGATCCTTGTAATTCCCCTACTCTGTCAGAAAAGACTTTTTTTTTTTAAGGGAAGATTAGAATTACCTCTTTGGTGGTCGAATGTTGTGTGTTTCAGTCCCAGCCCGGGCACAGTTCTTCCATTGTTTCTAAATAAATTCAAGAAATGTTTACAGAATTATTAATTCTATAATTTAATAATATATAAACATTATCCATAGGATAATCTATAGAACGAATACCATTATTTGTGTGATCAGTAGTAATCACCGCAGTAACATTATTAACATTATATATAATAATATATTTAATATTATCAAATCATCATCCATTCTCATACTTACAATTAGCATAAAGAGCCGGGAAAGGCGACGTAAAATATGAAAAATATAAGAACACCAGAGAAGATAAATAATGAAAGTAGTTGTTTTCCAGAGGCAAGTGGATTCTTCATTCGCAAAGGATTGGATTAACAGATTACCCCTTCACCTCAGATGAAGTTACATCACCGTGTTGTTCAACGTAGAAACCTGTTACTTGTAAAGTGTCTTTATTTTCTTTTCCCCTGACAGAACTATGCAAAACGAATCAGCGCGCTTTTACAGCGCCAGTTGCAAAGTTTCTTGTCGTTCATTGCTACAACGAATACGAGACACGAGTATTGCTTCATTGGCAGACGCAGCAGATACCAGCAACGCCTCCCCAATGGTGTAGTGGTAACGTCGTCACCTTGTGTTTATGGGGGCCCGGATTCGTTGCCTGATGGAGGTACATAGTGGTTCCGATCCCTCTTTTAAACTGTAGTCCAGTCCCGATGAGCCTTTTTGTGCCAGAAGTGGACTTAAAGTAAGGAGCATATGCCTGCAGAATGTGAGAGAACTCTTAAGCTTAAGCAACAACTCAACACACCCGCTTCCAGCGTCTCAGTGGGCGATAACCCTTAAGATGACCATCAGACTTCTGGCACGGAAATTCCGGCTTCCTTTCCACGCTTTTCCCTACAGTGGTCGTTACACCATTTGATTTCAATTGAAATTCTGTTGTCGGATATTTGTGTTTCGCCGCGTCTTAGTGGGCGTCAACCTTAAGTCTGCTCTCTTGCTCGCCCAAATAGTCACTATACGTTTTAACTCCACGATTACTATTTTTGTTAAATCTAGAAGCACCTGGGAAGAGAAAGAAGAAACGAGAGGATCTTTAGCACTCTCTCTCTTGAGTTGGTTGAATTGATATTCTAATGTTGACACCACTGTCCTGTTGGTAAAATGTGCCATAATGGCGCCTTCGGATCATTTAGGAAACCCCGACTCGTTATGCCTTTTACGGGACAGATTTCCTAGATGCCTCTTTGATAAGTATCGATATTGTTAATGCACAGCACGCGTTGCGGCCAATCATTATATTGATGGCGCGTATAGGGCTTGTGCAAGTAGCGATCGAAAGTAAGAATTGTCCTGGCACGTGTCGTAATAAATGCGTGGGTTGAGGGAAAACGGGTCGTCGAAGATCTTTGTGTACACACTGCTACATATGCAACTCTCGTGTGCCTGGTAGGCCGTGTTCTTTACGTACTTTGGATGATTGCATGCGTGCGTAAAGTTGGCTGCTGAGATTAACACAAGGGAATTTATTCATCGTTATTTTTGTATTCTGAATCATATGTTGTCCTCTGCATATTGGAGTTCTTATTTCACTTCATGGCCTCACATTGCGTAAAGCAGTGAACTTGAGTTTTTTTTTTTATGTACGAATAGGCTACTCCGGACATATAAAGTTTAAAGTGGCATCCATGCTTTGAAAATAACTGATTTTGAAAACTGTAGATATTTAATATAAATACGAATAAAACAAATGTGTATTTTACGTGCCGACGGTTTCATCTTTCTTGCACCATTCTCTCTCTCTCAGAAAGAGAGAGAATGACCAGTGCAAGGAAAAATGAAAGCAATACAGTAACTTGTAATGAGGGCTTTGTCCCCTCTGGAAACACCCTTCCCCGTTATTTTGTTGAAAGTCTCAAATACCCTATTTTCTCATTTATACTGTTTTAACTCCCATGAAATTGTGTAAAAATATCTGGTTTATTTAGTCTTGATTGGCTTATTTTAAATGCCTGTTTAAAATAGAACATCAGAACTCTCCCAGGTCCTCTGATGGTGTGAATTTGCGAGGCATATTCAGTGGCGACCTTGCTTGTAACCCCCCCCCCCAATAAAACCAGCTACATTTTGAAGATAATTGATTTAATTCTTTTATTGCAACAATAACATTCCACAAGATATACTTAGAATCGTAAATTCCATTCTTATCACAACACTAGAAATGCTATCTTACATTCTTTTGTTAGATTAACCACACATACTCGGTAAATTATCTGTATGATCTTGATGCGGATTTTAACATAATATCCTTACAGCTGATCAGACAGCAAAAAATGAGAAGTACAAGAGTAATGTTCCCTGTCGTACATAAGAAAAATTGTGTTGAACCTTCAATTTAATTACTCTTTAAAGAGAGCAAATTTTAGGGACATGATGGATTGAAGTGGTGTTTATATAATTTACTTAAGTTGATAAATTTGTATTTTACACTATAAGTATGGAGCCTTATGGAGTCATTATTATTATTTTTATTTCGTTAAGTATATTTCATGTTTGGTAGCTGCAATTCAATCATTTATGATACGAACTATTTTGCATTGCACGTTCGATCTTGTTCAGTGTGATTGTTGGTATTTTATAAGCGAGAGCATAATTTTCGGACATGTGTGTATTAAGCCGTTTGATGAAAGAAAAAGTATTTAGATCACTGGATGAGTTTTTAAAAAAACACAACCCCCGTTATAGAACTCCACGTTAATTAATAATTATATCGTGGATAATGAACATTCTATAGCAATAGTTTTAACTGTATGCCTCCCCTCCTCGTCGCCGCCATGTGATCAAATGATCCTGGGTTCAATACTCGGTGGAGGCACAAAGTGGTTCAGGCCCCAATTTAAACTGTCTCCAGTCCTGATTAGCTTATCTGCATGTAAAGCGCACTTTAAAGAAACTCAATTGCCAACCGCATAGATATCCTTTTAATGTGTTCTTTTTTTCATCATGAATGCATATAATTACTTTCGAAATTAACTCAGTGTATTTGTGTACAAATAATAAACCGAATTCATGAAATACATGGTAAAACGGTCATGTCAACTCAGCCTGCCTAAGGGGAGGGGGGTACAGAATCGATTCCTGGTATGATTTTGTCCCCTGTATAAAGACTAAGCTGTAAGTTTAGTCCTCATTTTGCACTGTGCATCAATTTGGCGTGAACTTGGCTCTTACTCTCGTAGTGTCCGACACATGACAAGACAAGAATGGTGTGAAAAAGTGATGTGATGGCCCCAAATAACCCGGTGAGTTGATTTTGGGTGCATTGGTATATTCTGATTACACGGAAGGGCGAACTGCTCTGTCCTTGAACTCGGCTAGAGATAGGAATGGTGAATCACTAGGAAATGGTGAAGAACATGTTTGCGTAATTGAAAAGTCTTGGTAATTCTGACTGGATTGGCTTTTAATCTTCATAACAAAATGTTATTTTTTGAGAATATCTAAACAACAGCAAAAGCAAACCGCATGAAGATTTATGTGAATGCTGTAGAAAAATTCTAAGCAGATGTAATTTTTCGGTTTCTGGAATATCATACTGTTTTTTCGAAAGGAAAGGAAATTCTTAAAAAAGCTGCCCTCGCGTCGGGCATATGTCAAGCCGAGCTTAACCGCAGAAGGCGGCAGCAAGTTGTCCACAGCTCTTTTCATCCATTTTGTTTTGATGCAGTTCGAATCTCAGGAATTGAAACAAAAACACCACCTATACAGTTCGGTGCTGTTGAAAGTTCCATGTTCAAGTCCTGGCTGTGTTTCGTTGTAAGTATCCCTTCCTTTATTCATTTTCATCGTCGCGATTAGCTGACTAAAGGGTCAGATAAGCGACATAATGCTAAACAGCGATGGACGAATCGTGTGGTAATATATATGCATCCAACTGTACGTGTGTGGAAATATCCTTGGTGCAAAGTTCGTTTTTGTGATTATTGTTGATTGGGTGAAGGCTGGCCAAGCGCTACTGTCTTAAAAACGCTTGAATTTTAATCATCTTTATTTACTAAGCAGCAAGTCATAATCGTTATTGTGAAATATGGAGGGGGAGAGGAGAAGAATTAGGATAATGACCTTGGCCTCCCAACACAATCATCTTCACATCCTCCTTGTTTACGTCCATCTAATGTCCAGTTTCTCCTTTTTCGCCCTCAAAATCCAGAACATCATCATCCAACCATCCACCCCAGTAGGGATGGTACCAAGAGGAGACAGACCTCTGCAAAGTCGAGACTATTATGTATGGCATTTGAAAAGTAGTTATCTAAAGTAAGTTCGCTTTACTATGCAACTTCAGGTATCTAGCTGGTTACAGACAAATCATATATGTTGTTCATAATAATAATAATCCGTGGCTCTACAGCCCTGGATGGGCCTTGGCCTATCTCCCGACTGCCAGTCTCCCTCCCACAATCCTACCTACAGGTGTGGAGATCTTGAACTAGTAATGGGGTGATGTGGGGTCAGCACGTGAAACCCCCAGCCGTTATAGGAGATATCCGTGACCGGCTTACGCCACTCGCACGTAGCTCCCCAATTTCCTCACGATGGTGGGTTGCCACCGGTCCTATACACAGGTCGAGAACCCAGCAGACTCGAACCTATGCCGTCCCGCCGTCTTGAGTTCAAAGCACAGTGCCTTAGACCGCACGGCTACGGAGGAGGACATATGTTGTTCATAGTAATTACAAAATCACCCCATTAATGGCCACTGTAAGCCTGTGCTGCCTTGTTGCATATATTTAGGATAAAATTACTTCTGGGGGTAGTAGCGTTTAGTAGCAAAGCGTACCGAGAAGAGCTATTTTCCTTAATGACCTTTATTCAATGTAAAAATGTATACGTTGTGTATGTTCATAATATGCATTTCGCGGTCGGCGTTACGTAACTAGAGGTTCCGGTTTCGAACCATGGTTAAGACATGGATATACCATTTGATTATCATCGTCGCGATTAACCCAAGAGGTTGAAAAGAGACGTGAAATAACCGAGAGAACGGGACAGGAGTTGACGACTCGAGACAAGCCAGGCTGCCAAGTTTCGTCTCGTCACAATACCCCCCTTCTTAAATTTTCTTTCTTAATCTGTCTTTTTTAGTATTCTTGTATGTCACCTGAAAATTTCTACGTATCGTAAACATCATGACCGCTGTGTCGGCAGAGTGCTTAGCGTAGTGCGCTACAAAGTCAGTTCCTCCGGTTTCGAATCCCAGTAAGACATTTACTTTTCATTGTGTTGGTTGCTCAGACACATGTGTGTCATCTGTTTTCTGCCATTTATCGACATCAGTGCACTCTTTTCACGAATTCAGTTCCTCCCCGATGGTGCTGTGGTAGCGTCGTAGTCTTGTAATCGAGGGGTCCCGGGTTCGATACATGGTGGAGGCACATAGTAGTTCGGATCCCACTTAGTCCCAATTAGCCTTACTGTGCATAAAAAGGCCTTAAAACACCAACCAACCAACTCTTTTCACGAATTCGAAGAGCAAGCATCGGTTGAAGCCTCATGGATAGTTGTGAGTGTCCATTAACCATATCATCACTCATCCCCATCTTCGCAAGTTAGCCAAAAGTGGCACAAAAGCTAAATACAACGAAGCCAATCAATCAATCTTTTCTGTCTGTGATGATAATAGCACAGTGCTCTTATTGAATTGGAAATCACGAAAAAGTCCGTGATTTTCACAAAAATATGCAAAAACTGCAAACTAATTTCATGCATTTGTTTATAAGTAAAAATAAATCCTTGAAAATATGTTTGTCCAAACAGGAAGTGGCCTCAGTGTGATTGTAATGTAATCGCCTTGTTAATCTAGGCGCCCGGGGTTCGATACGAGGCGCATGTTGGTTCGGATCCCACTTTAAACTGGAGGTACTGCTTTCATATTTAAGTTTAAACATTGCAGAAAGGTGCGGAAATGAATTTTAAATGCCTGAAATTATTGTAAAAGTTAGGGAATTTGTTTTGACAAAATGAGTGGGAACTTTTTAACAATAATTTTCATGATGTAAAGTGTATATTTGTGGTTAGAATGGACACCTCGTGTTCCAAATAAATCTCTGACCTTGCTATTACGTGCTTTAAAGGATACTTGGAGAAGGAATTTGTCTCCACCGCACTGTAACTGCTGTTGCGTTCGCGTGTTTCGCTTCGCACCAAGATTAAAATCTCCAACGTAACATTTTTTCCTGCAACATTGTTTAATAACGTGGCGTGGAATCGATGTGCTTCGGTTTTTTGTTCTTTTTAACAACTGTCTTGCACTGGGAACCAGGCCATGCATGATAATAAAGAGGTTTTCTGCTGATCCACTGATCACCTCAAGTAGGTTTCTTGGGTAATGCGCCCTTGTACGAGAATATGGTTCTGCCATGCCGAAATCTAGTTTATTTTCGACATTAAATCACGCTGTTCCATTTTTTAGAAAAAATATTTAATTGAATAGTGAAGTGTTGCTAGGTGGGTCTCTATGGAGAGTGTTTCCACTGGCTGTGAAATCTGAAAAAATCTAGGAAATTTGCATTTATAGTTCCTACAAAAATATATGTGAGTAAATAAACAATAATGTTTGTTTTTTCTAGTTGATCCATAGAAAGACTGCATTTATATCCTGTATATATGCGACGACGCAGCACACATTCAACGTTGCCACTATCATTATTTTTTGTCGGAATGTACTTAAGGGCGATGGTACGCTCTTTGTTTGAGTTTTGAGACAACTTTTGTGCACAGATATAGGTTAATCGGGACTGGACCTACAGTTTAAAGTAAGATGCGAACTACTATGGGCCTCTAGAGGGTATCTGACCCGTGATTACAAGGAGACGACCGTACCACTTCATCGTGGAGCCCTTGATAGTTCGCTGCTTAGAATTGTATATTGCCAGCATATAACGTCACGGTGAAATCACAGGGTTATTATCCAGAATGTTACCGCCGCAGATAATCACCACACCACAAGCTGAGAATGTCAAGAGACCCACGTTCGAGTCCTCGTCCCTTGACTTAATTTGTACCAATAGTGCCATTTAAAGAAATAATTACCCGTACAATAAACACAACAATTTCAGAGCGATTATTCAAAAGTACGCAATCATCCTCAGATCTATAAATAACCCACGATTACTTTAATGCGCAAAGTGTTCGTTCAGAGGTATAACGTCAGAGATACGACTTTGTGCACTCAGATGCTAAATTTTGAACATACAACACTCTCACTCGTTGAAGCCCTGGAATTGTTCCTTCTATCCTGGCCTCGAAAACGGGAAGAGGAAATGTATGAGCGAGTTCAAATTGCATGCATTCGTTTTTTATTTCCGTTGCGAAATGTTGGGAACCTCTGATTTCATTGTGGGAACGTCGAGTGGTTGGTTGTAAATGAAGCAAACGTAATTTTCACAGCCGAATACAATGCCACTTTCTCCCAGACGTTGTTAGGTTTCAGTTCTGCCTGGTTGCCGTGTCTTGAGCTGTGCAGGGTTCCAAAAATTGCGCTCAAGAAAAGTTTCAAATCAAGTTGTCGGAGTTGATTTTTAACCCCTAGCAATTATTATTTTTGTATCCTATATATTTTCGAAGAACTAACGCTAATTTTTTAAAAATATGACTTTAGGGTATCGCATCCCGGCTAATCGTACCCTATTCTTTGTAGATGACGTGTAAAAACTAGGTCCAGTAGAGACAATTTACCTGCAAATGGATTGTCGATGGGGGTAAAGTGCATTGGTTCGGATTCCACTTCAAACTGCCCGATTGCCTGCAAGTCCAGTCCGACCACGGGAGACGAGACTAGCTCAGGTGGACGAATCTAATTGCAAAAGGGGAGTAGGCTTTAGGCCAATATTTCGTTTATATGCTTTTAGCTGTTCGTTATCGCTCGCATATTCACTAAATTGACGTAACTATATTTGAAATTTAAATTTGTCAGGAACGAACTATTTTCTCGTAATCTGATTTTCTTTTTGTTCCACTTACAAGCATTTCCCCTATTTTTCAATGGACTTGTCCAGTTTGCGCATGTGTAATTTCATCGATGATCCTGACTAACGCAGGTGGACAGTAGTCGCCTAGTGCGTTGTTTTCCCACTGACTGAAGAGCCTGAAATATCTTGATAAGTTATGGAATTCTATAAAAATCAGAAAGCTGGAAATGTCAGGGGAATTAATTTTTTCTTGTACTTGCCAAGATTAGAAGAGAATGAAGGAATTTAACTTTTTTGTTTGACAGTTTTTTTAGTGGGGAATTTTCCATATAAAATTGTTTTATATTTTATTTGTGGTCAGTTATTTTCAGTTTTGTTCAACAAATTTAATTCTTTTGTGATTAGAATGCAAAGTTGAAGACTTTTAAAACTTATTTGTATGGTAAAGTATTGGAGAAGATGCATGGACGTCCTTGGATTTTCCATGGAGGGGCAAGCAAGATAATTTTTGCCAGGGGGGGGGGGGCATACAACGCATATTTCCACAAATAATACTGTTGCCTCTTTAAACGTTTCCGATTGTATCAAGTTTCTAGATGTGGAAAGTGACATAATACAGGGTAAATCAGAATGAATGGTGCAACTTTACACAGTTATTATGACGTAACAATTTATGATAGGAAATCAGACAAGGCATCAATATAAAGAAAATCTGAAAGTTTTATTCCCACTTAGCGGGCTTATTCTGCTTAACCGATGCTCCACCAGGAACGCCAGTGTCGCAAAAAGGCTAATGACCAGTAGAAGGCGTATTGTGTGTTGGAGCTATCGAGAACTGATTCAGTCGCAATGGTGCAAAGACATTTCCGCAAGCTTTTCGGTAGTAATGCATATGTTTCACCCTTTCGAAAGATTTGCCAGAGTTACAACTGCGAATTGTTAGCGCCTTCGTAACCGTTGACAGACTTGCTGTCTCGTGCATAGCAAGTACTTGATTATCGTTAGGACCTTTTCCACGTTACACGTTGTTCCTATGTTGAATCTTTATAATATGAGTCATATGAGTAAAACTCCCAGAGTGCTTTTCTTTATATTGATGCCTTGTCTGATTTTCTATCATAAATAGAAACATTATAATAACTGTAAAGTTGCACCATTCATTTTGAATTCCTTGTATATCTGGAAAAGTCATGATTCGTTTTTGCGAAATGTGTGATGGGTGAGAACCTGGAATGAGCAGTCGACACACCAAATGTCTGCTAAATGTTCCACGTTCAGGTCCTCTCATGCGTTTTCCTTTCTTGACTGCTCCTTGATCAATTTCATCTTGAAGGTCGCAACTGAGCAGAAAAGTGGACCTGAATCATTGTAATCAAGGGTCGAAAGGGCTCAATTTAATTTCTGGTGTTACTTTCAGTTGTAAAATCAGCTTTTACGTGCAACAAATACTTCTTAACTTCTTGCACATAATTCCTATTTTGACATGTAAGAAAAAAAACGGCGTAGCCCTTATGCAGCAGTGCTTGTAAACGTCATGTAACCTTAACGATAATTTACCAGATTTGGCCGACAGGTGATAATACTGTTTCCTTGTCGAGGTTTACAAGGCTGCGTTCGGACAGTGTCTTGCCTCTGTCGACAGGAAGTGTTGTGCGATACTTTGTGCACCTTAAATTATAGTTCTAATTATTCTGGTGTACCCGTTTTGATTGTTCCACGGAAATTAAATCCGCGGTCTAATAGTGAAACCATTAGTACTTCATGAGTGTCAATTGTAACAACAGGAAAGCTACTTTTGTCATTTCCATTCACTATCGTCCAGTTACTTCTGGTTATGTATTCACGTGCCAAGGCAAGTAGAAAATGTTAATTGTAATTTCAGTCGTTCCGTGTGATTTTCCCTTTACGGTACCAGCCAGTGAAACCGACGAGAGTACCCCTTTACCAAGGTCGTGTACCTTTGTGCATGATAAGTATACAGGGTGACCAAAATACTACGGTGTTTTTTTTTTACGCCTGATGAAAGAAGTTTGCGTACTCGTCCACACACGTTAATATGTGTGTTATGAAATAGTAACGTGGTTCATCATCGTCATCACTATTATTATTATGAGGGCTACCAGTAGTGTATATTTTTTTTCGAAAATCTTCCGTTTACATTATAAGGAGTGTGTTTTGGGCTTTTCGTAATCGATAGAAAAATAACAAGATTAAGGAATATTACTACAGTGTGTCCAAAAGTCACGCAACCGAGACTAAATGTACGTAACTTTTATACAGAAAGCGATAGAGACATAAAACTTACACTGGGGTATTAACTTTGTCTATACGCTGTCCCAGCTAACTGTGGAGCAATTCCGCGCATTGCGTCAGAGAAGCGAGGCAAATGGAGTGGCCAGAGCGAAACAGTACACGCTGCTGGGTAACTGCAGTCGCTTTCCACTACTCCGCGCAATTCCGCACAGTTAGCTGGGACAGAGTATAGTGGATAGGTAGGTAATTTTTTTGTACGATAACTTTCAACTTTTTTCTTTCATCTGGGCATTAATTGACTAACATAACCAGATGTCGGGCACACCTGGTACTGCCCTCTGGCATGACTAATGTTGGCAGTACACCTCGTTTTTTTTAAATATATATATATATATATTTTATTAATATGCCATAATTAATCCCATCTGTAATACATAAAATGCTGTGAAAATTTTCCGTTCTTTTATCAGTTCGATAAATACCCACAGACACCATCGATACATAATTTTTGCGAGCGACTGTATTTTATCCATGTTTATCGTGCAAAATCTTTTTACACATGTGCCACACATTCCTTGGGTGTTCACAGCCGTCCTGACATCCAAAAACAAAACTAGGTACGTCAGGTGACCTTAAATTTATCGTATTGTTGTTATGCTCTGCTCACGACCTTCTTAATGGTTACGTTTAATATGTTCTTCCTTTGCGAAATTTTACCATGTGACCTCACTTACGGGAATTATGTAAGGAAAGAATTAGATATTTTGAAGACGCTAACAAGTACTGGTTTATTTCAACATGCCTTATTCCGGATTACTTTTTGTGCCTATGAAACGCAGAGATCCTGTAAACGAATAAACTGTAGTGTGCCAATTGATGTCAGGAGCTCTACAACTAGGAATAAATATTAGTGTGCATTAATATTTCCATTTTGTAATACTGCATACCTTAAATACCACTGTCAAAAGATACGTGGAACCAAATTGTCTTATCAGGGTTGTTGAAGGTCCAGGAATTTTAAATAAGTTCAATTCCGGTCCAGGAGAGAAAATCAGCAAGCGTAAATGGGTTCTGGACCGTAAAGAACCTTTTTATATGTAAAGTATTTCAATTCGGTCCAGGAACCTTTTTTCCGGCTGAATTTAAGTACGGTCCGGAGCAATTTATTTTTTCCAGTCAACTTGTGAATGCTGTTTCATTTCTTGCTCTCTGATTGGCTGTTGGAAAGTTACGGTGCTGTGAATGTGAGAATGTCTTATATCCTATTTTTTAGCGCAAATTTGCTGCTTTCTAATCTAACCTAACCTAACGTACAGCGCAAACAAGATATTCTCACAGTCACAGCACCGTAACTTTCCAACAGCCAATCAGAGAGCAAGAAATTAAACTGCATTCACAAGTTGACTGGAAAAAAATGCGCGTCCACGTCCAGGAACCTTTTTCAATGAAATACGCAACTTGGGTCGAATTTAAATTTTGCGAGAAAGAAGGTTCCCGTCCTGTTACGGAACCAAATAGAACCCATTAGAATGTATGGGTTGCTGGACCTTAACAACCCTGCTTATCAGTATTTTGGACCTTTTTAATACTTTTCACTCCATGGACCTCAAGGCAATATTCTCTACCCACCTCACATTCCTCAAAACAAGTGGGAAGATATCCATATCTTTAAACATGGCCGTTCTTGGGATATTTTCTGTCAACCAATATTGCACACCTGGTATCGTAGCCGTAACTCCGTCTACTATTTTCCAAATCACAAAGCTGCAGCGCTTTATGGATCTGGGATTGTGAAGTTGAACAGGATTGCGATGTGGTGAATCACTTCGTTTGCCGTAACGGGAAAAGCCGGCTTCGTAATACAAGGTCCCTCTGCCAAGTGTTTCATGCCAGCCTTGCAGGGAAAGTGTAGGCCTGTGTGGTAGTCGGTACTCTAGTTACTTAATAAAGCAAATATACAGAACCAATTATAGTTTACTTCCAGTTGTTACAAATTGAGCTGTGTAAGATTTAAGCAATTTCGAAATCTGAATCATCCTTTTCTTTCTAGAGAACCTGGGTAGCTTTTACATGTTGTCTACACTGGTTTACATCTAGCGTAACCAGAGTAAACATCGTGCACCCAGTAGTTTCAAGAAGACGAGTATCATCCTGTTTGTTTTACAACAGAAATGATCATTTAAGTGTTTTGTTTAGAGTGAGAGAATGGTAATCCTACCTAAAGGGATTTCCATTCATGTTGGCAAGGTGGCACTGAGGATGTTCCCGCTAGGTGTCAGCACGTGCAATGTCGAAGAATCGCATACAGTGTGTGTGTGTATATATGGATCCGATAGTGACATGGGGAAAGCACATATAATTAATCATTATGCGTAACCGTTTAACGAATAGAAAAAAAAGAAGAATGCAGGGGGATGTGACACGTGATCACACTCATCAAGGATTTACGAGAACCTATGCCCGGAAGTGTCTTGCGTGTCCTTTGCTGTGACCTTGACGTAAACTTGGCTGTCTAGAAGCTTCGTGAAGCGTGAACCGTGTTGAAATAAAATACTCTACATTCAGTGACCGGGCTTTTAAAGTTCTATTGTTTTCGTTTTTTAAAAGAAATCGAATCGGTTGATGCAGAACTGAGCAATTATTTCCTGTCATAAGAATCTGCAAAGTCACCGTGTGAAAAATAACTATATTATTAATTCTGTTTTTAGGTGTCTCAATATCCATGCTTATACCTCTTTACAGAGAATCAGTGCATTTAAAAGAATCTTGTACTCGGTGGCTTTACAAACCAGGCAAGTCGCTGCTAGGTCTTTTAGGTCGTCGGCCTGTGCATGGTGTTGATGTGTCTCAGCAAATACTACAAGCCATAATTGTACAGGGTGTCCGGATTGGAATACCTCAATTTGATTTTTTTATGATGAATATGATACCATTTTATTTCGTATGCCAGGTGGTAGCATAACTGAAAATTTGAAATAGTTTTAAAGAAAGGAAGACGACTTTTATTATTATTATTATTCCAGGTGGTGAAATAAATTGAAGTAATAATTTGTCTAAGTTTGCAACCAATGGTGGGGGGGGGATATGTCAGGGACATGGTGTATTCAACCAAAGTGTCAACTATGGAACCGCTTCATGAAATTATGACAGTTGCCATTGGGACAGTTACACCACACATGCATGCTACAGGCCACCTGGCGGGAAATAGTGTCGGCTGGTCATCCTCCATGCGACTCGTGGGGCGCATGCAGAAATTGTACTAAATGTACTAATTACTACTTTGCTCACCGAAACTTCATGACTGTGCATATTCATTGATGTATAATTCATTTGGATACATCAAATACATGTGGCTTTACAGACAGTTGCCATTAGGGCGTTTCCATTCGAACACTCTGTATATTATACGTGAGATGACATTGTTTATAAAGACATGGCAGTGTTCTAAATTAGCAGTCTCCAGTTTCACGTCGAAACGAATCTATCCGTCATTCTTGGTGACCCTGTACTTCTGTTCTTTCTAATATCTCGAGTCTTTCGAGTGCACGAATATGGACTGTATCATATTTTCATATTATTGGACAATTGATATAATTTTATTTGCATGTTATCGGCTGGCTTTATCGCGATGTTCACGAGAGAACCCCCACAATGGGATCTAAATCCTCTAGCCTTGCAGCACCAATCAATTTGTCTTTCGCCCGACCCTGTGGCCGAGTGGTTAGCACATCGCGCTGCGACGCCAAGGGTCCCGGGTTCGAATTCCGGTCGGTCTTGGTTGTTTGTGAATGTCCATTCATCAATTTCATCATTTCATCACTCATCCCCATCTTCGCAAATTAACCAAGCGGCACAAAACGCGAAGTAAAATAAACTAAATCAATTAATCAATCAATGAATTTGTCTTTCTTACAATGGAAAACATTGAAACCGGACGTAACCTAACATATTGGCACGAGACCGTCTCGAGTCTCGAAATATATAAGCATATACACATCATAACCCTGCACAAACATCCACAACGTATAGAGGTTAAGGCTTATTAACGTTCTCCTCCCCCCTGTTTGAAGCCTCGTTTTACGCTACGAGTTCTCGGAAAACAAAATGATGTCGTGAATGTATACAACCACGCAGCACATGCTCACAATTTGTCACAAACAGTTTGATTTCATAATTGTTATAAAGAAAATATATCCTTATGTAATACGGTAGATATCCTTTTTGTTTGTCTGATGAAGAAATGGGATACTAAACTAAATTTTGTTGTTTTTTTTTTTTTCAAATAGTAGTTAACCTACCTACCTCATTTACACACTAGACATATTCCGAATTTTTTTATTTTTAGAAAAAGAGAGATGAAAAATAACTGCCTGACCTAACAAGCAGCGCAAAAAGAAAAGAAAGAGTTACAGGAGAATATAGTTTTATGAAAGAAATGCTCACACACTAAGGGATCATGAGGCCTGGTAAAAATAGCACAAAAGCTGAGTTCACCGCCTGGCGAAGGTAGTCACTATTTAAAATCATTTCAGGTATACATACGTTTTTAACCTTTCGATTTTTTGCGTTTGGGTTGCACTTTGGCGACTAAGTTGCCGGTTTTGGCGCTTACCTTAAATAACGAAGTCGGAACCCTGAGGGTGCAAATAGCCTTAGTGCTGACGCATTTAAATTCCAGCCAATGAAATCGTGAGTTTTATGGAGAGAAAAGTAGGTCAAAATCCATCCGCTGAAAGTATTCTGCAACCATGTAATCTTCAAAAGTTTAATCTGTTGCTGAAGTAGCCTTCAGCTTTTTTTGTGGCTTCTAGGGAAATTCTGTTGGGGCTAGAACGAGGGATGAGATTGTCTCGATCAATACGGGGTCCACCAACGTCCTCCACCACCCACAGACACGCCGACACGACGTAGCGCAATCCCCGTAGGGTGAGGAGTTCTATGTGTGTCAATTATCTAGAAAAAGGGATTCGGTGAACTATAGCGTTGCCTGTTTTCACGACTAAATTGACTTAATTTGTGCTTCTAGTGGATTAGTGTGGCTTGTTTGGACAGTTTTGCAGGTATAAATTGGGTGTTTGTAATCCAACACGTGGTAATTGGATCTCGTTTGCATCGCGAGAATGTTTGTCAAGCTAGGTAGATTTGCATGAAACGTAGTGTTTGAATTTTCTTCGTCCCCTTGTGATCGCAACCCTTTGTCGCTTTGTGATCATGCCAACCTATCTTTTCCCCAGTAATAACGTTGCTTTATTTTTTTTAATGCTCTTTGAAAGGTATAAATGTCAATTTTAATCAAGGGTAAGTACCGCTCAGACCATAAAACAGGCTTGAAAATTATTTTACGTTTTTGTCCCCGTCAGCCCTTGTATCTTTCTGTTCAGGGTTCATCAAAACTCATCATCTGAAGTGCTTCGAGTATCCATGTTTCTGCTCCTGGGACAACAATTGAGAAACACAAAATACAATAAACCGACCTCCGTGGCGGAGTGGTTATCACAGCGCGCTACGACGCCAGGGGTCCCGGGTTCGAATCCCGGCTTGGATATTGGTGTTCTTTGTGATTAGCCAAAAGTGGAAGAAAAGCGACGCTAAATATAAAAAATGAGAAATGCAACAAAATGCAATAGCCACATGGGCATCGCCAGAGTTTTTTTTTTGTAAAAGGGTGGGGGGGTCAGGCCGTCGATTAAAATTGAATAGTAGTAGTTATTATTATTATATCCTGTAGTATACTCTTCTAGTCGACCCATCAGGTGAGTGACTATCCAGCACAACCCCCCCCCTCCCAACCATTATATATATATATATATATATATATATATATATATATATATATATTATGTCGTTAATGAATAGTTATTCTACCATGCGACTCAAAAGTCCCGTAATACAAATGTAAGGGAGTTATGCTGGGTACAATTGGATAGAAACCGGTTAGGTCAAAGTGTAACCATAGTTGTGTGTGTCAAGAAGAAGTCCGCCATATCGAATCAACTCGGCGGTGTAAGGGGTTGACCTTCCACGTAGTACACCCAATTGTCAGCCTCATTTCCACGTAGTACACCCTGGATTGTTTTGTGCAGACTAACGAGGCTCTGGCGACTGGCCCTATGGCCAGTATAATTCTGTGTGTTGTCCTGTCTTGTGTCCGTGTGTCTGCTGAGTGCCCCTTTACAGCCTCAGCTTTTAACCTAAGTCAGAATATTTTAAGATTTCAGTTATGCAACGTTACAACTATGTTATTTGTTATGCTAAGGGGCTGGAACCCGTGTAACGTGACGGGTGCAAAATAGCCTTGGTGCCGACTGCCCTGATTAGCTTATATTTGAAATTACGAACTGTATCGCTTGATATCTCATTTGAAAGATCCATTCGAACGAAAACTAACTGTGCCACGGGTGGCTTATGGTACACACTTTCAGCGAAATTGTAGCTGTGTGTGTGATCAGTAGGGAACGGAACTTTATGTGCTAAAAAACACAGAAATATTTATTTTTTATGTGTCATAAATGTTGAGAATATGTGATAAAAACAGGAAAATATGTGACAAAAATAAAAACATTTGGTAACAAAAACAAACTATAACATGCATTTTAAACACCTGAAATTAGTTTCTAAATTATTACCTCTTAGCGAGCAATTTTTTGGAAGAGTTGCAGTGGATCACCATAGTTTTTTCCAAATTCTCCATTGTAAATCTGTGACGATTATCTCTAAAAAGCATCTTATATTGTGTGAAAGATCGCTCCACGTCACAAGAAACAATTCTTGCATATTTGAATCACGAAATGTCACTAACGCTTAAGTTTTCCAAAGCTTCCTCTTCCTCTACTTCACTTTCCAAAACACATGCAATTTGGCACAAAGTTTGAAAACCTTGTTTTTTCCCAAAAAATTCTGTACATTTAGACACTTAGATCCAGTGAGTTCTTTCAGTTTCGTTTCTACTATACGGACTTTAACAATGGAAGCTGCCAAAGTGTTCGCGGACGATTCAAGCTTTCATATGGAATTAGAGAGAATGGACAGGTTTGTTGAGATGTATGCCAATTCGACTTTTAGGGAGGGCTCCATCAACAGTTCTTGCAGAATTCTTCTTTGTCGAGATCATTTACAACAGATACAATTTTTTCAAACTTCTGGGCATAACATCTGCATACAACCAAGTGCCCCATCGCGTAACTACAGGTGTAGGGGGAAGGGGAACCTCAGGACATTTTTGTTTAAAATTGTCTATTCTTGTAGCCAACTTGATAAAAACTTTCTTGCCATTTGAAACCAGTTTATCGACATTGGGATAAAGAGCTCCTATCTTTTCACATATTCTATGCAACGCATGGGCCACACATTTAACGTGCACCATTTTGGGGTAGCTAACGGCAAGGCCTACTGCAGCTTTTTTCATGTAAGCTGCAGCATCTGTCACGAGGAGAAGAACATTGTCAAATGTTATGCCTTCCGGCCACAATAGCTGCATTGCTTCATTAAAAAGCCTTGCTATCATTACGTGTAGCCAGCCCCAGCTACTACTTACAGCTATTTTCTCCCAATAGGATCGTAGGCGAGGTGCCAGAAGTCTGCCAGCGAGGGTGTTCAAAGACAAAACAAACCTAGCACTCTCGATATGAAAGAGGTGCAGAGTAGCCTATAAACATTTTTCCTTCGAGGATTTCGAGGTGGATGAAGTCAATGAGCGATTTTATGTATTTAAAATGAAAATTCGCAAAATATGTATTTACATACGGAAAACTGGAAAATATGTGTTTTTATGTAAAATAAAATTTGCTGTGTTGACATATAAGGCTATAATCAGAATTTTGGCAAAAATGAGGGTCTGTATCTTATCGCAGAAAAAACATTTAATTACCTAAAGTTCCTTTCCCTAGTGATCAGTCAGTATCGTTGAGGTTCCACAGTTCTGCGAGAAAATAATAGATCGTGTTTCAGATGTCGCTCAACCCTAACTTTGCGTGTTTATAACATATTACCGATTTTCACGCTAGGGCCTTAGGTAATGAAAGGGTCCCTGCTTGAATCCCGGGTGTGACATTTTAGGAGCATATAATCTTGGTTAGCAACACTGTCAAACCAGAATTTGTCGGACGCGGGCAACATGTGCCCAAGCAATGACCGACCATACGTGTGCATGAAAATTCACAAATCATTATTTCCAATTTTCCACATTATTTACATATACAGGGTGGACCAAAAGTAGGTGTACATTATCCCATCACAAAAATACTGTATACCTTCTTTTGACCCACGTCTTATATAGCATTAACAGGGTTCCCTGACTAGGAAAATCAGCTTTTGATGTCAGAATATTTTATAAAACCGTTCATGTGGAAGAATCTGCGAATAACCGAATCCCCGGCCTCGACATGAATTTCATCATAAATCACTCATTCTTATATTTGCGAGTACCCAAAAGTAGCAGAAAAGCGAAGTAAAATAAACCAAACCAATCAGTCAATCGAGTGTGCGAATACTAAATATAATTGTTGCTTCTTCCAAGATTAGACTTAAAACGCTGTAACATTTTCCGTCTAACCGGTATCTTGGTTGTTATTTCGTAGAAAGATCATATACTTTTGTTCACTTCTTTACACTACCGTTGAATAAACTTTATTCGTTTGAATATCATATAAAGTTAAAGGCTTTAACGCTTATTTACCTGGAAATTACAATACCTGGAAAAGCAGGGAATTTAATGAATGAAAACACTGCTTTCCGGATTTTATGTTTGTTGTTCAAATATTTCCTGAGTCATTCGCAGCATTATTAATTGGGTACGAAGTTAACTCGATCATCAGGATACTCTTTCCATCACTGCCGCTTAGATAACCTTTGCCATTTAATCCGTTATTATCTACTTTCGAACAGATGCATTGTCTCAGAGTTGAATGTCTTGTTTGTCCGGAACGGTGTAAGACGTACAATTCTGCATTAATAACGAGGCAAATAGTCAGAAAATGTTTTTTGTATTCTAGTGCGCAGTGCTTCACTTCGATGTGGAACGTAGCGTACTCCAGGAGTGACAATTTTCATGTCTGGAAAGTTTCGCAGCAATAAAAGTGATTGCTCATTCAAGCGTTAATGTACAGGGCTACTGTAAATGATTCATTCGATTTCAAAACACTGTATTTTCCAAAGTATTGCACATACAGATATGAATGATACATGAAAACTGTAAACTCACCAAGTTTTCCTCACATTCTACATAAATGGCACACACTCCACTGTTTCAGCTAACACGCTTGATCGACCCGTACTTTTCTGTTTACATGGTGGTTCTTTTCTGAACTCTCTTCTGAATGCACGCTGCACTGCAATAACTGCATATTCCAACACACGCAAACTCTTTTCTCGGTTTGTCACTGCACTCGTGCTGCCAACTGGTGTGTCACGATGCAAACTTGGCGAGTTTACAGATATTTTCATGTATCATTCATATCTGCATGTATAATACTTTGAAAAATACAGTGTTTTCAAATCGAATGGAATAATTTATAGTAGCCCTGTATTAGATCCATCTGCTTCTGTTTTCATCGTCATTGCAATGTGGTGCACAGAGATTAGTGTTGCCCACGAGACGAGACTTTGGCCTGTCTCGTCTCGTGGAAATGCTGTGAAATGCTGTCTCGTCTCGAAAATATTCGTTTGCCAAAGGGACACATGATCAATCTCGTCTCGTCTCGAATTTTTAAAAGCCTGTCCCGTCTCGTCCCGTGGGCAACACTAACAGAGATACAGTTTATAAAATAACATTTTTCTGACAATTCTCGTTTTTCTTTATTTGATTAGAGAAACATAATGATGCCCGTACGCTGTACACAGGCTTCGAACCTGAGACCTTATACTTTGTAGCGCTTTACTCTCCAGCCGACCTCTGTGTCGGAGTGATTAGCACAGCGCACTATGACGGCACGGGTCCTCCGCATGTAAGTGCCTCTTTATCAGTTTCATCATATCACTCATCCTCATCATCGCGATTAACCAAAAGTGGCAGAAAAGCGACTAAATAACAAAAATCAAATCAAATCTCACTACTTCTCAGAGGCCGGCAGAGAATAGAATTCATAATCCTAAACTCGCAAATGTTCCAACCGTCTCACTTTAGTTATAATCTGCATTGCACTTCCAGCACGTAACACGAGACTTTTCTTGACATTTCCTGTTTACTATCTTATCAGCATGCCCCTATGTCTAACTGCTGAATGCCCTCGTTTTTGCTTCTTGCTTATTTAATACTATGATGCATGGCCGTTACTCGTGTTAGTTGTTTCCTATTCCTGTTGTCAAGTAACGTACATTTAACCTCACACTCAAACCCAGTAAAGTGACGTAGTAAGTTTACGTCAGTTGATTACAAAAATTAAACTGAGTAAAAGCTAAAATTCTGTGGAGCAACAACCTCTTAGGACCAAGGCCTGCCAAGCAGATTTCCATTAGCCGACGCGTGGTCATCACATAGAGTCCCTTCGGCGCTGTTTCTGGCTTTCGAGGCAAGAGTCTGCAACAGGAGCTCATGTTGGTCGCCATCTTTTCGTATTCCTTCTGTTGGGGTAATAACAACTGGCCCAAGTTTGCTATTTATTTATTTAATAAATGCAGTTTGTATTTTTTCATGTTTTACGCTGAATTCCTGCTACTCTTCTGTGAACACAATAGCGAAGAAGAATGGTTAATTATGAAATTGATTGAGGGACGCTCACAAAGGAGCGAGTACCCATTCCCAGCTTGGAACTCGAAATTGGAACCTTCTGGATGGATATAATAATATTAATTATTATATTATTATTATAAAATTTTTAACCTGCAGAGTTGCTAGTTTCTTCCATAGATTTCGTATGACATCAAAAGCCTGTACCAGTCGAAGAAAACTGTTTTTACGGCAGTACCATTGGGGTCGGCTTGGGCGAAAACAAGGTCGTCGGTTTGAGTGCTGGATCGGTCGTAGTTTTCTTTTTCTTTTCCAGATCTCTTATTTCTCAGTGCATGGAGCTTGTCTTTCATCAGTTACTCCGAAAGTGTGTTTAACAAAGATCAGAAACTGCTCCCATATCCTTGCCCCTATTCTCCAGCCACCCTCTCGTCACGACAAACTCGCGCTACGACGCCAGGGGTCCCTGGTTTCGAATCCTGGCCTGGCCATGGCTGTTTGTGAGTGTCCATTCATCATATCATCACTCATCCCCCATCTGCGCAGATTAGCCAAAAGTGGCACAAAAGACGAAGTAAAATAAAGCAAATCAAAATAAAAAACCGTCACTGCAAACCTAATAATGCAGCTACATGGATGTCCCGAAGGAGGGGCGTGGAGGACACGCCCTGTCCCTGGAAAATGAATGTCCACCTAAAAGTTATATATTTCACACACAATTTTATTTGTCACAGTAATTTATGTTAAAGGGGCGTTGAAGGAACATGATAGTTTCAGACTTAAACAGTGTTTTTTGAGGTTTTGCATCACAATTATGGGGAAAAATATGCACCCCCCCCCCTTGGAAAAAATGCCTTGCTTAATCCTCCCTGGAAAAAAAATCCTAGGACATCCATGGCAGCAGTTATTAAAACAATCCATCTATCTACGCAACCAACCACTTGGATCTTGCAAACGCTCCCAGAATACTGTTATCATTGCTTTCTTTCTACAGACTACATCTATTACTTCACAATCATCAAGAATTCAAAGAGCTGCCTGCACGAGCAGCACGAGAATGTCTGCCATGATAACGGGCCGACAGGTCTTTATCTCTCGTTTTTGTCCTGCCTGAATCCTAACCGGAAGAAAGGAAAAGCTGGTATAAACTACAGAGATCTGTATGCATGTGCTTAAAACTGGCATTGCAAGGTGCATCTGCTGTGTACTCGGCATTGTTTGCAGACACTGTTGTTGCAAGCTCGTAGCTGCGATTTGCTCTAACGGGGTGCGCGATAATCGTTGAGAAAACACGCCTAACTTCCATATTGTTTGCACTGGATCGTGTCTTCTTTTTCTGTAAATATCTGGGAGTACAGTGTATTCCGAAACATTTGTTCTAACTGGCCTCACAACGTTCGTCAGCTGTTTCTCGACTAAGAAACCTAATCTCCCATCGACTTTCAGATGTTCATATTTCTTTGCACTTGGTAAGTAAAACTGTAAAATATTGAAGCGAACTAACGAAGGGAAGAGCCAGAATTTCTCGCATTAAGATGCATATGTGGCAACACTGATCTGTGCCACGTGGCTACATACAGAGGATAGAAAATTCCGCTTTTGAAGGCCCGTTGTGTCGAAAGTAGACCTCGGTGGGGAAAAATGATTGCGAAAATTTGTTACATAGTCGTGATGTTCCGTACGCGTTGTGAAATTTTGTGATTGTTGTACGGCAACACCCTGTATGTGTGCATCAGGCAATACTATTGGCGAATCTCAGTTAAGAGTACAGTGTCAGGCTTATGGCAACATTGTTGCCGCATGGCGCGCAGATCAAGAACGTACCAATGCGCATGCATGTCTGCTTTAGTACGCACTGAAACTAAAGTTGGTGATCCAACGTTAATGTTTAATATGAACGAAGAGTGCACGATAAATCAATGACGCTAAGAAACACTGCTTTAAAAGCAATTAAGAGGTAGGAACTGGAAAATTAAGCATGAAGATTTTGCGTACTTAAAAATACTACTAAAAAGGAGAAAACCCGTCTATTGCCTCGATCCAAATTCAAGAACCACGCACAACAAGAAAGCGCGGGCACACACACACACCCCAAGGAAGCCTATTGACGAACTTTTGCCTGGACATTTCCAACCTCTTCCCTCTTCCCAACCTGTCTCCCGATAAGAAAAAGTTTAATCTGTGAAATTATGCGAGATGCTGATAAATTGTTCTAGGATCTATGTAATAATAATAATGAATTATTACTATTACTAATAATATATTGATATTAGTAATAGTACTTTACTATTATCATTATTTTCGGGATGATTGTAATTTTAAGTTATGCATCTACTTTTCCATATGAGTTCAACATCGAAATAGAGAAAATTTGAAATGATTCGTCGACAAAGCGGAACGTTTGTTTTATTTGTGTTCCACAACTTTCTACCTATTTCTTGCCATAAAATGTTTCTCGATAGGTAAACTGTGGAGAATAAAGATAAGAAAGAGTGTGTGGTTGGGAAACATGTCCCTGAACCGGAAATAAGATCTGAATTTAATTATATTTTTAATTTCTCAAATTTTCGTCCTTTGAAGTGAATTTCTCCCTCCCAGGGAAGGAAGTGCTCAATTTATGCTAGATTTTCCAATTATGCAAACATAGGGTGCTAGGTGCCAACAAAGCTCAAATTGTGCTAGGTTTAGAATAATTATGATTGGGTTGACATCTCTGCTGTTTCCAACACGTGCATGCAACTAGTAACAACAACAACCAGGAGGCTTTTCCATACAACCTCTTAAATCGTCGAAAACACAAGAAACGAATATGTTTTTGTAAGATGATCTGGATTGTAAATTATAACATTACATTTCCCTATATAGTGCATATTTATACCTTTCTCTTCAAATGTTTGCCACTTTCCTTTTTATTTGAGGATGGTGATCTCAAACATAAAAGCTTACATAAGGCCCCATACTGAACTCTCAACTTGGGATCATTTATGGTAGAGCATGTAAAAAAAGAAAATGGGCGCCGATCCTGCATTTAGACATCTGTTGATCATGTCAATCAAACCATTAAAGCGGCCACCTTTCGAACTCTGGAACCCACAACACGACTAATGTCCCCATTGCATGTTGAAGACTAACTTTGAAACACATCGGTTTTACCTCTGGTTTGAATATCACGTGTTTGTATTTTGAATGCATTTACATTGGATTGACGCAAGACGCTTGGATGTTGATGTTCTTATCACCTTTTCAGTTGCGGATAACCAAACCCCGAGACACCGTTTGTGAAATGTGAAATTGCTTCAGTTTTCTTTCCTGTCCGTGTTTCTCTTCGGCAAGATGGAAATATGAGTTTCGACCACCATTAAATCGTGGATCAAATATTATCTCTGATGCGAAAGCGGTGGATATTGACATACTTATTTCCGTGTATAGTAAAAGCTAGATTTTGATATAAACTTGTTTTTTAGATTGTTGCAATCTGGTGGCGCATTTGATAAATGAATCGATCATATTGTATAAATGCTAATTTTCATAAGGGATTTTCACCATGTACCTCGTTCTCACCCACCTGTGTTTCATTCACGATTAAATCGAGGAACCAATCACATGTTTGCTGTTTTGCAATGATTTTCTCTCTGTATTAATGACAACTGCGAGTGGATGCAATAGACGAAATTCCCATTCTTAACGATTTGACCCCAGAACTCCGTGCGTTAACCACTAGATCACAGAGGTCGACGAGGGAATGGCCGGTTGCTTAATCAACTTTACTGAAATGTTAGAATCGCCTTAACCAGTGGCGGCGATTGGGTGTCAAAAGTGGTAAGTACTTTCTCTTGATACGCAAAACTTAGCATTAAGATCTCATAGTGCGAGGGCAAAGAGTGGGGGGCAACTGCGCCCCCTAATCCCCACCACTGGCCATAACGTAAATAAGAAACAATACAGTGTATGTAGTTGTGAATAATCTTAAAGAAAGCAAGAGTTTGTCTTCCTCACAATCTTGAGGTGTGTGGCAACTACATGTTCCTTAGATGTTGCCAATTCTTGTAAGGGAGTCCGTTGGAAATGCATGAAATATCATCATCCTACATACAGTGTGTCTACAACGTCTAAGACTGGCTTAATAAAAAGTGAAAATATGTGATACTGGCCATAAGCCTTGGTTAGTTTTCGATGCACATCCCTCCTAAGTCTACACACTTAGTGACATGGCTGTACAATTGCTGGATACCCCTGCGGATATCTTCTTTTAGGTGCCTCGTCACAGCTTCTTCAATTTCCAAAATGGTGTCAAAACGTTGCCCACTCAGGTGGGATTTGGGAATAAAATGTAGTCAGCCAATGCCAATTCTGGTGAATAAAGTGGATGGTTTAACACAATCACTTGTTTCCGTGCCAGAAACTGTTGGACAATAATCGCCGTGCTGCGGGAACCAATCACCAGATTCAAACAGCTCTGGTTTCACTCGTCGTAATCTCTCTAGCAAGCGCTCCAAAATGGATCTACAGACATCTGCAATAATCAATCATCACCAGTCACTGTGCCCGGTTTTCATTCGAACTTTATCGACATTACCGCCAGTCCGACTGGTGGAGGGACTTCCCTCACTGGGATCATCCGCCACATCTTCCTGACCCATCACGGAATCGACGATGCCAAATAAAAACATTGGATTGACAAAAGGTGTCATTGCCGTAATCAGTTTTCAGCATTTCAACGGTTTCTGAAGGAGTTTTACACAAAACTTAATCGCCACTCGTTGTTCTGTTTTCAAATGCACTACGAGGGTACAAAACACTGCGTTAGTATAAAAGCTGTAACTCACTCAATATTGCACTGAATCAGACGCAAATTTCACTACACACTCACTACATGTGACACTACGAAATATATGTACCCAATGGCACATTGCAGCATTTATCTTGTTACAATGTTGCCAGTCCTAAAACTTAGTAGACACACTGTGTATCAATATTCGCCAGTCGAGATTTTTGATGTATATTTGTGGGCACCCTATTTATATGTTACGCATTTTCATGTTGAGTGGTAAGTGTGGATTTCAGCCCTTTTCTTTGTTACTGCACCACTCACCAATTACTACCTGAGGACTAGTGTCGCTTCCAATATGGCCGCTCTACGTAGGATAAATCTTTGTTTACATTCAGTAGTAGTACGTAAGAACACCGTGTTGTCGTGGCTGGTATGAAAGAAACGTTTAAATTACGCGATATTTTTAAATATTGCGAATGCTATGTGAATTCCAGGAACTATAACGAAGGTGAAGCTGTGCTGTGCTGTGCTGAGAACGAAGCATTTAATTATGATAGGCAAAAAATACACTGAAAACGCAGACGAAACTAATGTATACGCACTGGTTCTTCAAAGCAGTGCTGTTCCATCTGCATCTCAGATAACTGGGCGCTCTGAAATGATTTGAAAATGAAGCAATTCACCTGTATTTGCAAAGCTTGGACAGGAGAAAAATGTAAACATATCATTGCAGTTCTTCCCCCAAAGATGCAAGCTGGCTTAATAATAACACAGGATAATGGTAATAGAATTCACAATTTTATCGAGGCTCTCTTCATAGCATGTCGATTTTCTTTTTCTGGTTACCTTTGTGATTACAGGCATTAATTAATTCTCAAGCTATTTTCATCTTCACACTTAATCGACTTGCACCTGTTCCAAATTTCATACATAACACATTGTTTTCGAAAAAAAGTTTTATTCATAAAGAACAATTTAAAACTTTACTTTCATGGTAATAGAATCATCTTTCGGAAAATAAAGTGAACAGACTCGTGCATTCTTCCTAATTCCCTTGCCGCAAATCAATGTTGTCCCCCATGCCAAACTTCGGTCAATCAATTTTGTTTTCTATGATTTATTTACAAATTTCATTTTGTTTTGTTGATTCTACGGGGTGGAAACATATGAACTTTCCACTTGTCCTAACCCACAAAACGATTTAGAGCAAAGAACTGGACAGTAGACATTATTCTTTCGAACATTTCCCATGCTTTGAACGACTTCTATCCTGCATAGAGTAGTTCCGGAAAATCCCACTAGATGGCATATCGGATAATTGTAATCGCGAATAGTAGCGGACAGAAAAGTGGGTTTTTTTTGTTGTTGTTTTTTTGTGGAGGACGGATGATTTTTTGAGCTAGGGGGAGTGGCGAAGCCAGTCTTCATAATGCGACCATGCTCATGGAATGCTTTAGCAATATTTCAGTAGATCGAAATTTCCCCTTTTTTTCACCACGCGCGAAAATGAGTGTGGAAAACGATGATTTTGCAACGGTACAACGCTGTTTACTATTTTGTTCGTTTTTTTTTTCCTTCGAAAATTCATGGTGTCAAAAATGTTCATATTTTATCGTTCGCCCGGTGAACAACAAGTTTGACCGTTATTTCTGAAGAACTCAAGAAGCGAAATTTCCGAATGGTTAACACTGGCAAAGGGGGCGCGGGGGTTACGAACAGGGGTTCATTGACCTGTTCTCATGGCGTGTCTGCAAGTTTCGTTGAAGGTTTATTCTTTAGGTGTAGGGCTGATCACCGTTGCTCTTTGACGCTTATGTTAATGACACTAAGAGGGTGGGTTGATCGCTAAATTTCTGATATGTTTGAAGTTTCTGGGGTGGCATTAAATTTGAAGTGAAGAGGGCCGATCGCTATTTAATATTTTATTAATTGTCAAACTCATCTTGGTTTTAGGGGACGATTGATTCATTTTAGGGAGCTTTCTGACCGAGGTGACACTCTACAAGCTGTGCTTGTCGCTCGGACGGGCCGTTTTCTCAATATCGTGCATCAGTCAGGAAAACACTTGATTTCTTCATGATTGCTTGTAGATTCAAATCGTGTTCCATGGTCTTTTCTTTCCTTCTTTTTCGGGGGGAGGATACGTTTCTGTGAGGTAAGGCGGTCCAATTCATGTTCAAGGTTGTCACGAATGAGGTTTTCTTCCACTCGTTCGGTGGCTCACATACAAATTTCCGATTAGCATGTCTAGGGTTGCAGAATGCCTGATTTAAACTACCTGCCGAGACGGCGTAGGGAGGCAAACGAACCATTAGATTTTTATAGATTAAGGTTGGCACTCACGCGAAAACTTTTTCGAGCGTAATGAGTTTTTTGTGCAATTTTTGCGCCGTTGCAGAGAACATTGGACGCAAAGCACTTTTTTTTATGGCTAGCCAACCAGCATTTTAAAAATTTGTTTACTTGGTTTTTACTCTCTCAAAGTGCCTACAGTTGGGTTAATCTCGTAACGTCCCTGCTCATATATTATACCCATACTTGACTCGAGTCTTGCCGGCCTCCGTGGCGGAGTGGTTAGCACAGCGCGCTTCGACGCCAGAGGTCCCGGGTTCGAATCCCGGCCTGGGTGTTCTTTCTGATTGTCCCTTCATCACTTTCATCATATCATTGCTCATCTTTGCTATTAGCCTCCCCAATGTCGCCATGGTCGCCTTGTAATCAAGGGGTCCCGGGATCGATACCCGGTGGAGGCACATAGTGGTTCGGATCCCATTTTAAACTGTATGCCCAGTCCCGATTATCCTTACTGTGCATAAAGTGGACTTAAAACACCAACTCAATCAATCAATGTGAATCTTAAACCATGAGGTTTCAGGGAAAGCTGGGCCCATTGTTTGTGTGCATTGTAGGAAGGTCTCAATGCACCAGACACATATCTAGGACTACATTTTGGGTGGGTTCCGAACCAAGTGCTGTCCATGTTATAATAATGAAGTTCATAATTAATAGGTGAATTATAATAGTATGTATTAATAATAATATTCAAATTGGTCAATTATTATTATTATTATTATTATTGAGATCACTGAAATTTGTATACAAACAGCTATCCTACCACAGAAAATACTGTAAAAAAAATTAAATGAATTATTTGTAGAATACCAAAAAGGTTGTTAGGTACAGGTGATAAAAAGTAAAGTCCCTGATTATTATTTACATGTATATTATTATTAGTAGTGGAATGCCTAAATTTTGCAGGTACTGTCAACACAAAGCTTTAAATCACAGTTATCTTTGTGTTAGTTCTGCAGAAATCAACTTATATTATGCAACAGAAAACAAAGATTATGCTTATTTTAATTTTGGACTTCTTGAGTCTTTCAAGGGGTTTGGAACACCCCGTCCCCTAAATATATTCTTGCATTGCGCCTAACTGTGCACCCTCTTATAAAACAGACTGACTGCACACATTAATTGATCTGCTTCTACTGATCCACTGATCTGATTCTACTGAATCTACTTGTGCCCTGAACTTGTAGGGCCTCTACCTGTGTTACCTTAAACTGCTGGTCATAATTTCCCTTTAGTACACCCAAAGGCGAAAGAAACAGTAGGCGAATTGTCCACCACCATTTTCATTTGGTTTGAATTACACAATGTGATGACAATGAATTGAAATGAAGACGTCAATAAGCAGAGAATAATGACTGCTCCGAACCAACATAGTTTCATTCCTTAAAACAACACAGGATGTAGAATAAAAAAGTAATGAAAATAGTGGTGGACAATTTGCTTACCATTATCATTGCCGTTGACTGTACGAGGGCTGCTGGAAAAGTTTCTGCAATCAATATGAAAAAAAGACGTGAAATTCTGGGAATGGCTGTATTGTTTTTCAAAGTATTTACCCTTAAGTCAGAAACCGCTGTTCGGAATGCATCAACAGATGCTTCAGGCGTCACAAATCTTATTTTTCATGTGTGGGAACAAAAAGAAGTCATTAGGTGATATGTCAGGTGAGTACGGACAATGAGTCATTAATTCGACAGTTTTACTGAACCAAAAATCAACAGTTTGGTGTGCTGAGAGGGAACTGGTGAAGTGGTGAAGAATGATGCAACGATTTGGGTTTTGTTTTACGCAATTCATTGATGACCACTGGCAAACAAATTGTTGTATACCAGTCAGCATTTACAGTCCTTCGATCTTCTAAATCTATTGTTGCGACATGTCCGGTATAACCGAAGAAACAAGCAATCATTTGCTTGGTAGCACTCCTCGAACGAACAACTTTTGTTGGTTTCGGCTCACTTTGAAACACCCAAACAGTAGATTGCTGTTTAGTTTCCGGTTCGGATAAATAGATCCAAGTTTCGTCCCCTGTAACGATGTAGTACACCAAAAATGTGACTTGCCTCGGTTGAATTTTTTGAGCATTCCTTTACACAAATTTACACGAGCCTGTTTTCGAGCTTCGATCAAGTTGTGTGGGATCCAATGGCTTGAAAGTTTCCGTACGTTCAGATGACCATGCAAAATCGTATGTATCGCTTTCATGTCAATGTTCAAGGATGTCTGAATGTCACGGTATGTCACATGCCGATCTCTCTCAATCATTTCATGCACAGCATCAACATTACTGGCAACAACAGACGTGGATGGACTACCTTCATGAAATTCATCACTGAGAAATGTGCAACCACACTGGAAATCGGAAAACCAATTGTACACAGTCCTATTGGATGGTGCTTCATCTCCGAAAGCCAAATGAAGTCTTTCGATGCATTGTTTCAGTGTAAACTACATTTGAAAAATAATTGCCCAAAAGTGTTCACAAGACATTTCCCTTTCTCACACGAAACTACTTCACACTGCTGTGAAAATTAAACGAATAGGATTAAACAAACAATGAAAGATAATTGAAACATAAAAAAGGTATATTCCTCCGATTTTTATAATTGCGGAACACTAGCGCCACTGTTGCTGGTAGTTTGCAGAAACTTTTCCAGCAGCCCTCGTATGTAAAATATTCCTCCATTTTTATCTGATTTTCCTTTTAATTGTAATAAATTTTCCTTGACCCCACCTAACCTGCAGGAAAGTCATGATAGTCAAAAAAATCCTAATGTGCTTATAAAGTGTGTTCGTTTAAGCGCTGGACTGAAATAGCACGTGACATGGTGCAGTAGCCGACATTTTCGTCCCGTAACGTCTCACTTATTTACGCACATATCTTTAGCATGTAGACAGTTATATTTATATTGCATAGCAAGTACTAATCTGTGTTATAAGAGTTGTTCAAAAGTTTTTTACATGCTCGGCCCAGAGCCAAAACGAACGCACTGTATGTTTGAAAACATACATGCATGTTCAACTGGCATTACAGTAGTCAAATTGAAGTTCCAGAATTATTTGAACATAAGTTCCCTTAATTCTTGAGGCTTTCCTGGTGGGAGATGATGAAAAGGTTTTATCTGGATGTCAACCAGGTCATTTCTAAATGTGCTTCCGAGCTTTCGAGAACTAGCATCACTGAAGATGAGAGCGACGTTAACTCTTTAAGCTCGGAAGCCTATCTCGAAATTACCTGGTTTATGTCCTGAGAGAACCTCTTCATAAGCTCCCTTGTTTCTCAAGTTGACATTTTGCTCAGATAGCCTAATTGAAACAGAACCTTGTGTTCACTGGGAAATGAACCTGGTACTCCTTGATTGCAGGTGACAAGAAGTTCCACACTATTCTACTGGGAGGTTAATTTTGTTTTTGGTCACATGCAGGGGTGCCCATCCCCTCCAAGACCATGAAGACAGTCCCGCACCAAAATCTTTCATCATAATTCCCCCCTCCCAAATCATTTGGATAAACTCTGAATAAAAAATTTACTTTTATTTAAATGTTTTTAAAATGGACAATATCTATATGTATTTTTTTTTAAATAATGGAAATATGGAAAACTATCACATTGCTTGGTTAGATACTTGTAATTTGAAAGATCAGAAAAATTATATAGGCCTGTGTGTGTACGCGGGTATGCATCTAATCTGTGTTTATGGCACTTTCTGCCTCCCCCCCCCCCCAATCCTCAAGAAGTACATATATTATACATAAAAAAATTATTGTTGTCTTGCCTCTCCAATACTTATATGAAGTTGCCACCTCCCCCCCCCCCAACAATACTTATTAACTGTTATAATTCTCTTGACAGTCTACAAATTGCTATTTACATAGCAGTTATACTTAAACAATGTATGTCTACTTCCGTACAATACTATATTGTTTATTCAGTCTTAATTTCTATCACAAAAAAATCCCCCACCCTCACCCCCAAAGTTTGGTGGGCGCAGCCTGCATCCATAAACCTGTGGACACCCATGGTCACCTGCAACGAACTCAAATTTCTCTCTTCAGAGCTCCCAAAACAAGAAAGTTGTAAGCTGATAGGTTTGGGTTGTAGGGAGGATATTTTGGCATCAATTTCAGTTGGTGTGGGACACATGTAGAGGAGCATTGTTGTGCATGAAGATAATTTCAGAGAGGATGTGTGTTCTTGATCTTCCCTGGATGGTCAGAAAACACACACTGTCAGTCTGCCACTATCATCAGATAATCTCAGATGTCTAACACAAGTGTGTATTTTGAAAAATGAAAATGTCACTTTAGGATTTGCTAGTCTCTTCGGCTGTTATCTGCTCCTGGAAACTAATGTTAATTTTTTCTTTCTTTACAGAAAAGGAAAAGATGCCAGCACAGGAAAAGATGCAGGCACAAGATAAAGATAGAACTTCCTTGGATGTAAGTATATGGTTTTCATGTGAGCAAGTCATTTGAAATTTTTTTTAGTTCCCACAACTGACTAATGGTTAGAGCCGCATTTTTTTTTATTGTGAATTCAGTTATATATATATATTTTTTTCATGTTGATGTGGCATTGGGTGTACAACCTGGGATCTGCTTGTCTGGGGTAAAATCGCTGACTAAGGGTAGAAATAAATAAATAATAAATGGTGTTACTTCATGCGATAAAAACTATTATGCATTGCTTCTGATATGGCCTCTTGTTTATAGGACTTGGGCCTCCCCGATGGCATAGTGGTAATGTTGTTGCCTTGTAATCAAAGGGTCCGGGGTTAGATACTCAGTGGAGGCATGTAGTGGTTCAGATTCCACTTTAAACTTTAGGCCCAGTCTCAATTAAGTCTTTCTGTGCATAAAGTGGGCTTCAAACAACAATCGTTTAAGTTTATATGACTTATTATATTTGACCTACTGTGGACCAACATTTTTTTGTCTGCCCATTTTTCAGGAATAATAATAAGAAGAAAAGAACAACATTAAAACCCTCTGTAGTTTCATTGAACACCTGCGACATCATCACTGAATAACACTGAGTTCGAGTTGATGTTTTAACTCCACTTTGTGCACAGTAAGGCTAATCGGGACTGGACCTACAGTTCAAAGTGGAATCCGAACCACTATGTGCCTCCACCAGGTATCAAACCCGGGACCCCTTGATTATGAGCCGACGACGCTACCACTGCGCCATCGGGAGGCCCTAAAACTGGTCTTAGCAACGGTGATAAGTTATCGCTAAGGCCCACATTCTTATGTAATTATATAAACATCAGCAAAACAGTGCTAGGAATACATTTTACATATTTCGAGGTATATTACATTTTCCTATTTGATATTCTTTTAATTTGAGAGACAAGCATTGAAAATATTGTTTGGCTAAAATTTCTGAAATTTTTAGCTGATTGTGGCAGAATCATCACCTTTTATTGAGTTAATCTTGTTTCAAGCCATGAAAATCACACTGCAAAAATCAAAGCCCCATGGGTACTTTGTTCTTTGCCACTGTCATATTTTTCAAATATTCCTTTTATTATTCTGAGAACAGACTGCTGGTCAGCCATTCAAGTAGTCGCCGAGACAGAATTTCTGCTAAATTGACTTTAACTTAAAAAAATAGGACGACAATGAAGGAAACAATTAATAACTATGTATTATGAAAAATATTATTATATATTTTAATATACTTACACATTTTATGCAGAATTCAGTGATTTATTCTACATATTTATGTGCATATTTCATATGTTTTGAGTATGTACAGGCCAAATTGAGGGGTCTAGTGAGAGAGGGAGCTATGCCACAAATCTTGAAAATTTTATTTTTTGCCATTTTCAGTCTTCTCCTACCATCTGTCATCTATCATGTGAACTACAATCATGTGGCATAGCTCCCGCTTGTTCTGCAACAGATTTTCTGAGTTCTTGAATACGTCCTCATCAACATTTTCAGTGAGAGAAGGAGCTATGCCACTTACTGATGGTGTCTGCAATAGGAGTGACAGAGGTTGTGTTGCAGTAACCGGTGCTAGATTTAATATCAGCCCTGAAGTTAAAAGATCTCATGGCAATAATGCCTTACATTCCTCCAGTTTTTCATGGTGTTTTCCAAAAGAGTCATTCCATGCCAAATCAACACAGATATGTGCAATTTCCAACCTGACCATCTCCGATTTTCATGAAATTTGGGGAGTTGAAACTATGCATGGAACTTAGTAACTCTGAAAATTTTTAGTCTCGTGCTTCTTGTAATTGTTAAATTATTCAAGGTCAAAGTTAGCAGAAATTGCCCTTTTTGAGCCCGCTTAGCTATACTAAATGTGGTGTAACTCCGCCACTATTTTGCCTAGAAAGCTCAAATAAAGCTTATTGTACAGGAAATTGAACAAGCTTTCCAGTGATAATTAACAAGCCCACCTTTCGATAACAATATAATTTTATCACGTGACCTTGACTTTTGACCTTGAATATCTCAAAATATGTCATCACCAAAAATCGTGAAAAAAATATATTTGGTCCCTCATGCCATACTCTAAAACATATCAAAAAATCATTCTGGGACTGCCATGGGATCAGAAGATACAAAATAATATGTTTAACTATGTGACTGATAAAAGCCTCATTACATGAACTATGACGAGTCAAAAGTCCTTTAACACCCCCTACAAAATGTAAAGGAGTTATCCTGGTCATGAAAGAAATAGGTTAGGCACAGGGAGATCTCTAGCTGTGTGTGTCAAGCGCAGGTCTGCAATATTGTTGACCGCCATATTGAATTCAACGCAAACATTTCAAAGGAAAGTGGGTGATGTGAAATATCAAATCAGGCTAGAATTTCACGAGAAATGAAGCAGCGAAGGTTTTCCCAACTTATTTTTTTGGCAGCAAAACGTTATACGCATATCTTTCACTTACGATATATATGCACATTATAGTGTTGTCAATATTCCTGTGAGCACACTCTTTGACGTCTGTCACACTCACATAGAACATTTGGCAATGTAGCAGGTGCAACAACATCGCAAGTAGCAACTATGCCTTCTCTCAGATGGTCAATATCAGGGACTTTTAGTGCATTCACCATTCTCTTCAAATGTTTCTGAAGGTAAAAGTCCTCCTAAGATGTTAGATCTGGGGAATGTGCAGGCCTTTTAATAGATCCCCATCTGCCCATCAATCTACCTAGAAATTTACCATGAAGAATGTTCACATAGTGTGGTCACACACTGTCCTCTTTCAAAACTCTGGAAAAGTGCCATACCCCGTAAGCAAGGATGAAAAACCTGTTCACTTAACATAACACATCCAAGAAGCCCTCACCATTTAAGGTTTCGTTGTTGAATATGGACCAACCATTCCAGTTCTCCATACACTATACCACATCATTAGCTTACCAGCAATATCCATTGGGCTGGGATCTGTCTACTGTAGATTATCAAATCACAGGTATTGCATATAATTTTTATTAACTTTACCAGGAACATAAAAATTAGCATCGTCACTGAAGAATTTTTCATTCCAAAGGAAGTGTCACGTAATTGTTTGAGATACTTTTCCCAATATTCTCCACTATTCAAGTATTTGGTGAATGTTGCTGATTAAAATCATATGCAATGGTGCGTATACTTCTTTCTGTCCGAAGATGTCGGTGTGATCTCGCCAAGTTCCTGACACGTTAGGAGCATTCTTAATACTTTGTTTTTAACACCTCAAAAAGGAGAAAATGATTACAAGCATTCACTAATAATTTTTTGCTGGTTAAGTATACTTTGGAAAAACCTTCGCTGCTTCATTTCTCGTGGAATTCTAGCCTGATTTGATATTTCACATCACCCACTTTCCTTTGAAATGTTTGCGTTGAATTCAATATGGCGGTCAACAATATGCCGGACCTGCGCTTGACACACACAGCTAGAGATCTCCCTGTGCCTAACCTATTTCTTTCATGACCAGGATAACTCCTTTACATTTTGTAGGGGGTGTTAAAGGACTTTTGACTTGTCATAGTTCATGTAATGAGGCTTTTATCAGTCACATAGTTAAAACATATTATTTTGTATCTTCTGATCCCATGGCAGTCCCAGAATGATTTTTTGATATGTTTTAGAGTATGGCATGAGGGACCAAATATATTTTTTTCACGATTTTTGGTGATGACATGTTTTGAGATATTCAAGGTCAAAAGTCAAGGTCATGTGACAAAATTATATTGTTATCGAAAGGTGAGCTTGTTATATATCACTGGAAAGCTTGTTCAATTTCCTGTACAATAAGTTTTATTTGAGCTTTCTAGGCGAAATAGTGGCGGAGTTACACCACATTTAGTATAGCTAAGCGGGCTCAAAAAGGGCAATTTCTGCCAACTTTGACCTTGAATAATTTAACAATTACAAGATGCATGAGACTAAAAATTTTCATAGTTACTAAGTTCCATGCATAGTTTCAACTCCCCAAATTTCATGAAAATCGGAGATGGTCAAGTTGGAGGCTGTGTTGATTTCGCATGGAATGACTCAAAAACTAAAATCCACAGAAACAATGGACAGTGAAGATCCTCCAGAAGACATATGAAGTTGTCTTTATGTAGATCATATGTAACCCTGTGAACATGATTTACACTCAGGCAAAAGTATTTAAGCCTTGTTCAAAGTATTTGATGTGCTAGATTGATTTTTCCACATGGGTATACTACAACAATATACCATACATGTTCATAATAAATGGTATTTATATTGAAATTCATATTTTTTCCTTTTGAATAATTTACCTAACAATATGTTCAGAAAAAAAATTACCCTTGTTATACAAATTATGACAACGCAATGCTTTAGAAAATTCAATTTATTTCCATTTCTTGTCAAAGTGGCATAGCTCCCTCTGTCACTAGACCCCTCAATTCATCACAGTAGGGAAGTCACATTACATCAACAACTTCCTGTAGTAATACACAATTCCACAAAAGCTTTCTGGATCTCATAGTAATATAAAAACAAACCCACTTCCATATGTCTGTTTCCAAAATAGCTTAATTATGCATTCTGGGAGTATACAACCAGAAGTGCTGTTATATAGAAACAAAGTGTATTATCACCAGGTATTGGAAGTTGATGAAGAGTGATTTCTTTTTGAAGCCTTGAAGACAATGCAAAATATTATTCCAATCTGTTCCTTTTTGGTAGAGAGAGAGAAGAGAACATTGCTTTTATTTTTAATTTGCTTACCTTTTTTGAATTATTGGTCATTTTTCAGCATTTTTACAGACTTTTATTACACTTCTATAATTTGTTTTAGATTTTCAAACTGTATTTTTCTCCTTCAACCAAATCCAATTTTTTACTTCTGCTCAAGTGCAAAGAAAGAGATAAGGCAATAGTTTTAGCACATGATTACGGAGATTGGCAGAGAAATGAAGGGATTCATGACTTAACGTCACATACCTGAATAAGAATTGCAATTGCATTTAATTGTTACTTGTTTGCTTGTAGCCCAATGTTTCAAACCAAATATTCAATTGTCGAATTATGCAAATATCAGTGATTTTATCCACATAAGCACCCAACATTCCCTTAATACTCCCAACATTTTTCTCAACACCCCACCAATTTTCTTCACGAAAGCCATGTAGTACATAGTATGCCATTTTGGTTTTAAATTTACTTATACCCAACCTCTTCCCAGATTAAAAATTCTCGATTGAAATTTGGGTTAGTACTGTTACAAGACTGTCTCTACCACTTATGAAAAATTAGCATGATTGTTGTTATCTAAAGCAGACCTTTATTAACTTTTGAGGGGACAAGATTAACAAACCGTTACATATAAAATGACACAAAAGTTTAATGAAAACAGTACTGTGAGGCTCGCCTAGTTTCTAATCAATGGATACAACCAGAGTGTAGTTCTGTTCACATCATCTCTATTACAGCCAAGATCAAGAATGTGTGGATCCCTATCCTCACACCCTATATGAACCTATAATGCACCATGTAATTTGAGGTTGATATTAGCCTCTTATTATATTTTTGTCATCAGTGAGGACAATATTTTATTTCAGTAAATGTTGTTTATGAGTGTTACTTTATTACAAAAATAATGTAATCTTTCACAATTATGTTAATGCAATGCATTGTTTTTTTCCAGATCGAGACAGGGCAAGGGATGAATTCAGCAGGACAGAGGCATACAGGAACAAGCATACAACGGAACAAGTCCGAAAGGGAACGGAAGATAGGCCATCGGAGAGTTGGAGTGGGAGGGGAAATAACATATAAAAAAGTAAGTATCTCTTAGCAGTTTTCTTCTCACATTTGTAATTTCTTTGCACAAATTAATCACTGCATAATTGTCCAGATTAAATACAATACTTCAAAAATTGTACACAGTTGGAAGTGACTGTGAGATAAATTCTTACTAAACTTTTGTAAAGAGAGTGTATTTTACCTGGTGTACTTCCAGTAAACTAACCTTGTTAGGAATAGGGTCAGAAAAGGTGCCAGAAGGGCAGATAAATACAAATGATAAAGGAGACAGTAAACACTTACCACACAAAGAGAAATGATTCTATATTTCGCGATCTGAGTTGCATTTTCAAGATAGAAGATAAAAGATCGACGACACTTAGAGAAGAGGCACAGAATACTGTGCGTGTGGTAAGTGTTTACTGTCTCCTTCACCATTTGTGTGTGTGTGTATATATATATATATATAAAAATAAATTGCGGGAAAATTTGAAGTGTCTGACTTCCAGAATGTTTTATTTTCACTGGAAGAAAATTTACTAAAATTATTATAGTTTCATTAACACACCAAACAAACATTTTCATAGTAGGTTCATATATACAGTATCAGAAACAGAAAAATGTACATTTACATATATTTTTGTATTTACTTAATGAAACTGTTCAAATATTTTACAGGACAGTTTACTAGAAACAGCCTTTCTGTAAGAAAATCATATCTGTACGTATGGTGCCAAAAATCATACAAGCAATTTTAAGAGTTTTTTAAAAAATCAAAGAAATCTGATTTAAATAATGAAAATCAACAAAAATTATTTTTATCCACCTGACACACGTCAAATTCTTTTTGCAATCTCAGGGTTGCTACACATCTGGAAAACTGGGAAATGTCAGGAAATTTGGCTTGTCAGGGAATTTTGCAGATCATTGGAATTCACATGCATTTTGGAGTCGGCAAGAGAAAAAGTTGCAAAATGAACAAGCACTTCCACTTCTTTATTCGGTTCTTGTGATTCCACTCCCAATAAAGATTCAGTTTAGAAACTTGTTTCTTTCGTTCTTATGATTCTCAGTCTTGTACAAAATTATGCTTCTTTCAACTTTCTGTAATAAATTTTCACTTTTATAATACTAGATATTAAAAAAAATATATCAAAGTAAAACTTGCAGTCCAGATATCTGATTGATAACTAATGTACACTGACAATATGATCATAATTATCGGAAAGGTTTGTGAAGATTGGGTTATCGTCTATTATTTATTATTTTATAGATCTTAGTCTTGTTGGTAGTTCCTATAGAATTCCTATATGCAAAAAAAGTTCCTCCAGATGATGTGTACTTATAAATGTAAGCAAAAAAAGCAGCATTTTCTCCGGCACTACAAATCCGCCAGAAAATAAAAAATTGTTTATGGTTTATGAATTTTCTCTATTGTTTTTATATTGTGGAGATCTGTTATGGTGAAATAATGTACCTCTGTTATCTGTCAGGTAACCTGAAGGCTAGATGCACGTGATTGTAGCAACCGATTGTAATTTTACATTTTACTCTTAGAATTTTCAGGTGTTCTTGTGTGTGTGTGGGGGGGGGGAATGAAATTTGCTAAAAAAAAAGTTTTGAAAGAGATTATTCATAATAATAACGGATTATATATTTAATTGAAAAGCACAAGGTTTAAAAGCAAAAATCATGATGATAAACATGTCTGTAAAAAAATCATTTTTGGACCGGAAAACCTGGAAATGTCGGGGAATTTCATAATAAAAAAATCGTAACAACCCCGAATCTTATTCTGTAGAAATTGTAACTTCAGTTTTTTTTGTTTTTTTGTTGAGTATATTCTAGGTACAGTACAACAAATATTCATTGTTCTTGTAATCCCTAGATCCAAACATCACAAATTATGGGCTCAATCCAGTTGGGCATCCAACATGCAATAGGCAGTCTAGCGTCAAAGCCAGAGAGAGACCTTCTCATGCAAGATTTCATGACTGTGGAAACGACGAACTTCCCTTCTGAGGGCTCCAACCACACTCCAGCTCATCACTACTCAGACTTCAAGTTCAAGACATATGCGCCTATTGCATTCCGCTATTTTAGGGACCTTTTTGTAATTCAACCTGATGATTTTTTGGTAAGTTTGTCTGTTTAATTGTGTGTAAGTCACACTGATAAATCTACTGTTAAATGAATTATGTTAATGTAATTGTGTTATGTTCTTAGTATGGACACTGCAGAAAGTGCCATAAGGTCATGTTGACTTTGTTTTGGGACCACAAGGGGCCAATTCTTGAACATTACATGCCCAGAGGTCATAATATAAACAGTACCATCTACTCCAACCTTTTGCGCGAAAAACTGAAACCAGCCATTCTGCAGAGACTAGGTGGTCTGGTGTCCACTGGCGTGCTTTTGCTCCATGACAATGCGAGACCACACACTGCAAATGTCACATTGTCTACCATCAAGACCTAAAGTTTGAGTGCTTACCCCACCCTCCATATTTGCCCGATATCGAACCTTCCGATTTCCATACTTTTGGCCCACTGAAAGATGCACTAAGTGGATCGAGGTTCCATAATGATGAGGAAGTCCAGTAAGCGGTGCATGTGTGGTTACGCACACGTACAAAAGAATGTTTTCGTGGAATCAGTGCATTGAAACATAGTACTGTAGTTATTTTGGTTCTTGTAATAAATATTTGTTACAAACGTATTTCCTGTTATATATTGAATGAGCCTTGTATGTGCAAAATAAAGAACATGGATTCCTGTTTGAGTTGCAGATGTAAGCATATTTCTAAGTTTATTATCAGTAGGTCCTGGATAGTTATGCATTTTGCATATATGCAAGTACATATTTTAAACATTTTTTGATAAATGTATATTGTATATGCAAATCCATATATGAATCGTATACATAAACTTCTTGCATATTTTAGAGCCAAGAATCACTACTAAAAGTGTATTTTAAGTCTGTGTGTTGGGCATATTGTCTTCTTTATAAAGAACTTCTATTCCCTTTAGTCACTGCTGTTTTTAGATTATACTTTACTTCCTTTTACAAAACAATGTGATAAGACTTCTTTACTCATCCTCGCAGGAACACTTCAACAACTACTCTTTTTGTGAGAGAAACGACAGTGCAATAGACAGTCTGTAGATGATCTTGAATTTGACGTGTCTGATACTGTTGTCTTAAAATGTTGTCCAACTGTATCTTGGGAAGTAGAATGCGTTTTTCTGGGTAAACAAATATTCTTGCAGAACACAGAAGGGTTTCAAGATTGAAAATTTGAGATGATATGTTGTACAACCTTAGTGACAATGAAGTTCAACCAGTCACAAATATAGAAGTGCGTTATGAAAGAAGGAGAACACATGCATATGCTGAACATACTTTATTCAGCAGCCTACATGGAACAAAGGAAAACATAAATTTCCGCTGCAACGCAGCAATGTATGGTGTCCACACAAAATAAAACATTTTCGTCCATCTACACGTGACATTGAAGTTCGACCACTGTTAGAGGGGATCCTGTTTACCATGGTGTGACGCCGCCCCGTCGGCGAATAACTGTGGCAATGCGTCGGGGCATGCTGCGGACAAGTCGTTCAAGGTATTCCACATCGATGCGGTGCCATTCCTCCTGCATGCAGGCGATAAGAGCAGCCACTGTCGTGGGTCCCCTCTGTTGCACACGTCGCTTAAGAACACGCCACACATTCTCAATGGGCGAGAGGTCGGGACTCGATGGTGACCATGGCAGAGTTCGCACGTGATGGCGAGTCAACCATTCTCTTGTCAGCCACGCTGTATGAGGCCTGGCATTGTCGTGTTGAAGATGAGATGCCGCCTGTGGAACAGGTGCCTTCGCACTGTGGGAAGATGCCGCTCCAGTATGCATGTATAGGCGTGTGCATTCACAATGCCCTCACAGACGTGTAGTGGGCCAACCCCAGATGCCGTCATGCATCCCCATACCATCACTGACGCAGGTATCTGTACCCGATGTGCATAACATTTTGCTTCATTCTGTTCCTCCTTCCGACAAATGACTGTTTTCCGTATTTTCCCGTATGCAACATTGAAAATGGATTCGTCTGTCCACAAAACCCTGTTCCACTGCCGAAATGTCCATCCCCGGTACATTCGTGCCCACCGTAGTCGATTGCCTTTGTTCAACATGGAAAGGAAGGGTTTACGTATCGCCTTGTACACTCGGTAACCGCATCGCTGTAGGTAACGGCGAATGGTTCTGGTTGACACTTCAATGTGAAAGCGTTCTCGAGTCCACAGTCGTAATTCGGCCACAGAAACATGATTGTTGGTCTGGATATAGCGCCTAAATATCCGTAGGTCACGCACGCTCAGCAGGCATTTTCGACCGGGGGCCTTACCTGGCTCTGTAGTACCCGTATTTTGGTGGTGTTTGATGATGCAGTGGACGGTTGACTTGGGTAAGTTCAGTTGGTGCCCTATTTCCCGTTCACTGAGTCCATCCCGTTGCAACTCCACCACTCTTCTCCTCACGGTGTTGTCAATAGGTTTGCCCCTGGCCATGGTGATGATGCACTGCGGTTCCTCGGTGCACAGCACGCTCTTATATACGGCAGACTCCCTTATCGTGTCCGTAACGTCATGCTTCCGTCGAATGCACCACTATCTGGAATTTTCCGTATGGGTCTGGTGCCTGGTCGAAGTTCAATATCACGCGTATAGTTCCCCGTTTTCGTTCTTTACGTGACCTTGGGTGCAACATGCTGGATCACGATTCTTGCCTGCTCACATGCATCCTCTTACACACATGCGTCACTTCTGTGGGTCACCCATTCCACCGCCAATGCCTCTGTGCATTTAATCACGTATTCCTTTCTGGTCGAACTTCATTGTCACCAAGGTTGTAAACAAGTGCAATCATGATATGTAAGGAAAGTAATTTTTTCTTTCATTTGTAAAACAAGAGTGTGTGCAAGAATTCAGAACTACAACTTTACACATGTCAAATGGTATGAGCTGAAAAAGAACAAATATCTGTTTACATTTAAAAATGGTAAAGTGTTATTTTCTAAAGTGCATATTTATTTACATATATTACAACTTTTTAGTGCATATTTGCATGCATAGCTATTCAGGCCCTAATTATCAGTAAACATCATTGATAGGCCATCAGTCTAATTCCATGTACTCAAGTGTAGCTTTGTAAATTGAAAGTATTGGTTGTAAATTTCATGTTTCCTGGTTATGGGTATCCATTGTGAATCAGTTTCTCCCTCTGTGGTGTTCACTTACTAGTCCATAGCTGAATGTATGATGGATGCTCAACACTTACGTAAATAATAATAATAAGATACAAAAGTTCAAACTTGAAGCAAAAATGTTGTTCGTTTGAGCATCATGTATGTTGTGATGTTTTTGGTATGAACTTCCTTTTAGTCAAATGGTTGGTGCTCTCAGTTTTGGTGAAAATGGTTCCAGCTGAAGTTTATTTTGTTCTTGGATTTTAGAAATCAAAAGAAGAATGTGTACATAACTTTAGGTGGTCATATTGAACAGACTTTTCAGCTTATTACTACATGATTTTTCTTTTTCTTATTTATTTTTATTATGAGAGCTTTCCTGCTCATGACTTACTAGGAATAAATATTTGAGAAAATCATAAGTGCTTACCTTTGTCTCAACTGACTGTAAAAAATTTTCTTCTTTACAGATATCCATGTGTAGTGCGCGACTTCGAGAATTATCAAACCCAGGAGCTAGTGGTAGTATATTTTATCTCACTGATGATGATGAATTTATAATAAAAACTGTGCAACATAAAGAAGGAGAGTTTCTTCAGAAACTATTGCCAGGGTATTATATGGTAAGAACAAATATCTGATTAATGTTTATGATACTCCTTGGTTAAGGGGACACAAGTGATTCTTTCACGCATCAATTAATGAAAATACATTGTGGAGCATGCAATGCAAACTGTTTAATAAGGTTCTTCTTGTTGAAAACTAGTAGAAAATCTTCCCTTAACACCAAAAACTTATTTTCTCCCAACTACTATCCGCGTGAAAAATATGGAGCCCTCTATTTATGTGTGTAAAATTGTACTCGATGAGAGAAAAACAGTCAATTATAGCTCATTTGGAAAACCACAAGTATATGCTTTTAGAAATAGCAAGACAAAGGGATTTTAAGTCTTATCTTTTCTCTATTTGGACAAAAATATTCGTAAAAGTGTAGTTTTATTTTCTTGTGTTTAATAACAATGCAGGTGCATTATTAATGTATACAGAGAAGACTGCGAAACCACAGGTCATGGGTTCAAATGATACTGAGAGAATGACGCCCCTCTAAAGATATTTTTTAAAAAAATCAACAAAACCTGCAGCAAAGCATGAATATGGCTTCCATGTGCAATATGAGTAATATTTTATTCATTATTTAATGCTGCAACAATACTTCTACGGAATGCACTTCCACGATTCCTGGACACTATGTAGGAAAGTGGCAGTGCTGTTGAAGTTGCCTGCAATGCACAGAGGCTGAGACTGACCACACCACACCATTCATCATGCACCCATTTACCATATTAGGAGCACAAAATAATAACATTGGTCAACATTTTGAGAAAGAAAGTTCCGATGTTTTCAAATCAGTGAGTGTTTCTGGAATATTTTGAATGCTGATCACTGAAATAACATCCATTTGTTCCCATCACATCAGAATAATTCACAATTTCACATTCAGAATTCTCATATTTGCCATTACATTGCATTTATTACATAAGGCAACAAAGGGAAATTTCGGTTGTTTCAAAATCAATAAGTGATTCTGGAAGTATTTTTAATCCTGATGCTGGAAATGACATCCATTTTTTTCGCATCACATCAAGATTTTTCATAATTTTACAATCAACATTCTCATATTCGCCATTACATCAGATTTATTACATAACGCAACAAAGTACATTTATACTAGGAAAATTTCGGTTGTTTCGAAACCAATGGGTGATTCTGGAAGTATTTTGAATGCTGATCACTGAAATTACATCAATTTCTACCCATCACGTCAGGATTTTTCGCCACGTCACTAAGTTCAATCAACCCACCATATTATAACATTGAGTATTGGACATTTTGTGAAGGAAATTTTCATGAGGGATTTCGAAAATAAAACTACATAATTAAAGTCAATGCAATTTTAATTTTCATGCTATTGTGTCATGTGAAGGTGGATTAAATGCACACAATTTTACATGCATTTGTGGTTCAAAATTGGATGATTTGTATTGTAGAAAATCAATATTTTACCATCAAAACAGGAAATAATTATTGAGAAAATAATGGAACATTTTATTGTGAAATTGTGAAAAATCCTGACGGATGGGAAAAAATGGATGTCATTTCCGTGATCAGCATTGAAAATACTTCCAGAATCAGTTATTGATTAGGAAATGACCGAAATTTCTCTTTTGTTATGTTATGTAATAAATGTACTGTAATGGCTAATTTCATAATTTGTGAAATTGTGAAAAATTCTTACGTGATGGGAAAAAATGGATTTCATTTTTGGAATCAGCATGCTAAAATTATTCAGAGACAAGAGTCATCTACGAAACATCAAAACCCATGTTAACCAGTGTAATTAATATCTCTGGCCATACTCAAGGTACATATGTCAAACTTCTGGATTTGGACCAAATGTGTTACGTAAATGGTGTTTTGCAAATTTCATTGAATTTACAATTATGCATTTCAAGTTTGCACGTTTCCCTATAATATCTATTTTAAAATTATAAACTAAAGATCTGCATTTAATTTTCTCTACACAGGTGCAAAAATAATCCAACTTCAAGTACATAAAATCTCAATACGAGGGTCACTATTTATATTTTGAGCCTTGGCAACACTGATTGAAGTTAGGCACGATTTGACGTTTGCACGGAATCATCTGGCATTATTGACCATAACGTACTTCAAATGTTTTGTCAATAGCTTGATTTGTGTTGTTTATGTTGCCTTGGAGATTGCGCGACAACAATAAAATGGAATTAACTCGTGAACATTTTCGTGCGATGATTTTTTACGATTTTCGACGTGGATTATCAAGACAAGAGTGCATCGATCAACTTACTTTCACATTTGGCGATGAAGCCCCATCCTTTGCCACTGTGAAATGCTGGTATAACGAATTTAATCGTGGCCGCCATTCGCTCACCGACGAGAATCGCGAAGGTCGTCCAAAATCAGTTGTTGTTCAAGAAAACATTGATGCTGTGCAAAACCTAATACTGCAAGATCGTCATGTGACATACTGTGAGATTGAGGCAACCATAGGCATTAGTTGCACCAGCGTATATAAAATATTACATGATCATTTAGCTGTGAGAAAGGTATGTTCTCGTTGGATACCACACAATTTGACAAAAACTCAAAAAGACGCTCGCGTCAATTGGTGCAAACAAATGCTCAATAAATACAATTGTGGTGTAACAGGTGACGAATCATGGATATATGCATATGAGCCGGAACGTAAACAGCAGTCGACTGTATGGGTGTTTCAAGATGAAGCCAATCCAACAAAAGTTGTTCGCACTCGAAGCACATCGAAACAAATGGTCGCCTGTTTTTTTGGGAAAATTGGTCATGTGGCAACTGTGCCTTTAGAGGAACGTAGAACGGTCAACTCTGAATGGTACACAACAATTTGTTTGCCAGAGGTCTTCGGTCAAATACGGAAAACAAACAAACGCCGTTGGATCATTCTTCATCAAGACAATGCCAGCTGTCACACATCTCGTCTAACAACCGACTTTATGAACACTCAAAAAATCGAATTGATGGGTCATCTGCCGTACAGTCCTGATTTGGCACCCAATGACTTCTTGTTCCCAAATGTCAAGAGTAAATTGCGTGGACAACGATTTTTGTCGGCGGAAGATGCCGTTGATGCGTTCAAAAACCATATTATGGAGGTGTCTCAAGAAGATTGGAAAAACTGCTTTGACAAATGGTTCAAACGAATGCAAAAGTGTATTGACCATAAAGGAGAATACTTCGAAAAACAATAAAGCAGTTTTCAATGCCAAATTCCTGTTTTTTCATTGTTAGGCTCAAAATATAAATAGTGACCCTCGTATTATATTTAAAATAGTTAAGATTAATTTTGATGTAATACTTATTAAGAAATAGATGCTTGAAGCTTTTCAATGAGGTACATGTGAATTTTTTCCTCCCATGGCGTTCGTTCAATTTTAGAAGCAAATAAACAGAGGGCTCAATATTTTGTATTTTTTTTTTAATCATCAGTAGGTACTTACTGTGTGCTTCGTTAGGTTTTTTGTGTAATGTTTATGCATAGGATCTGCAATATAATATAAACTGTATTATACAAGTTAGTTCAAAATGAATGATGCAACTTTACACAGTTATTATGATGTTACTATTTATGATAGAAAATCAGACAAGGCATCAACATAAAGAAAAACTCTGAAAGTTTTATTTCCACTTAGCGGGCTTATTCTGCTTAGCCGATGCTCCACCAGGAACGCCAGTGTTGCAAAATGGCTAATGACCCGTAGAAGGCGTATTGTGTGTTGGAGCTATTGAGAACTGATTCAGTCGCAATGGTGCAAAGACATTTCCGCATGCTTTTCAGTAGTAATGAATATGTTTCACCCTTCTGAAAGATTTGCCAAAGTTACAACTGTGAATTGTTAGTGCTTTCGAAACAGTTGACAACGACTTGCTGTGTTGTGCATAGCAAGTACTTGATTATCGTTTGGACCTTTTCCGCGTTACACATGGTTCCTGTGTTGAATCTTTATAAAGTGTCATGTGAGTAAAACTTCCAGAGCTGATTTTCTATCATAAATAGTAATGTTATAATAACTGTAAAGTTGCACCATTCATTTTGAATTACCCTGTATTGTTTTGTTACTTTGCATCTACAAATAATGGTTACCTTTGTTCAAACCTGTAACCTTCTGTTGGTATATGTGTGTTCCAGAGTAATGTGGTTGGTATAAGGTGAGCGTGGTGCTCACATTTTTTGTTATTGTTCGAATATTTTTTAGATTAATCATGTTGAAAACAGTTTATAAATATGTATTGCCCAATATATATCACTGATAAGTTAAAATATTTCTTATTTATTGTAACAAAATTATATTCTTGCAACTGATTTCCTATTATGAGAGGCAAGTTATCAAGAAAAACAACAATCTTTATAATTTTATTTAGAATTTACTTTTGATATTAACTAATTAACTGAAAGAACCTGTAAAAGTATGTTTATCAATCATCATCATCATTAGGAGATTGATCTGTGTCACTTTCATTATCACATTTCAATGACTTATCAGCAAACATTGTCTTCTGGGCCCTGAATCAAACATTCTACCCAGGTCTTCTCTTTCCTCATTATTTGATTCAGCAAGACTTGCTTGGAACTGCTGTTCTTTATTCATGATGAATACCATATTCCAAAGTTCATTTAGCCAGAAATAGTAGCTGTAATAAGTGATTTGAGTCAAATAAAATAACTATTGAGGAATCAAAACAGAAAACAGTGTCGCAACATGAATTTAGTGAGCACAGAAATCAAATATGTTTCCAGAAAATGGTTATGCAGTTGGAATATGTGTGAGCGCTGCACTCACAAAACACGAACTGTCATGAAAATGACATATCTTCACAGGCTGAGAACAATGCCGTAATCTATAACTGGTATCATCTGACCATAGACATTCCAAAATACAGCTACGCAAGACCAGAAATGGATATCATTATTTGGGCCTGAAAAAATTACAATTTAAGGTGAGCACTGCGCTCACACTAATACCAACGAAGGGTTAAGAAGAACGTATATACATATGCAAAGGATGTATTTTGAAGTAGTAACCAGCAACTTAGGTTTGGAAAATAAAGAAAAAGTTATTTTAGGTTAATTCCAGAATTGAAACCCAGAAACATTATTTCAGTATTTCACTTCACAAGTCTAGGAGATGGAGGAATATTTTGGGGGAAAAGAGCCATTTGCAAGATATTGTCCACCCAGTGTCAGGTGTAGGGTAGCATAGGAGTAATTTAAGTAGTAACCCAGTAACCTAAAATAATTCGAAATAACACATTTTGCTACGTTGTAAATGTGTTTATATGTGATTTCTATGAATTTACAACACAAACTAACAGCTTCATTGGGATTAATTTTACAATTATGTTGATGTTTTATTTTATTTTGCTTTTCTGTCGTTTTTGGTTAATCTCGAACACAATTTAAAATTTGTGATGAGATAAAAATTTATACAAACACAATCACAAATACAATGGACAGGGGTACACACAACCCCACAGAGGATTATACTGGCTGTGGTTCCAGGTGCTAGGGCTTTGTTAGGCTACAAATAATATTTTGGGGTCCAAACTTCATGTATAATTTGAACAGGTTTGTATTAAATTTTAAAGATATGTATTTATATTTTTTATCCACATGTCATTACATTATGTATATGTGTGCATTACTTTTTACATCTTAATTATTCATAGTTGTTACTGATATTATTTTCTGTTTTCAGAACTTGAATCAGAACCCTCGGACGTTATTACCAAAGTTCTTTGGTTTATATTGTTATCAGGTGAGTTATAATTTAATTCTTCCAGCTTCAACTCTCGCACACATTTCCATTAACCTTGAATTGGTCACCCACGGTCTGTAGTTCCAGGTGTGTAGTTTTAATGCTGCCATTTAGTAATGATTATTTTGTCAACTCTGTCTAGCTTTTACACCACGTTTTTGTTTTCAGTGTTGGTAAGGACCGCTCGGGAGGGTTCGTTGAAGCCCCCCTCCTGTCAAGAGTCCATACGTGACTATAGGCGTACCAAGTTTGTAATGAAAATCCAGTCTGCTATTACGTGCTCGACTAACGAAGAGTGCCTTTTATAATTTTACAGAATTTCAAATTTTATCGTGTTACAGAATATCCAATTGTAGAAAGAAAAGTAAGGAATTGGCATTTTAGACCATTAATTTAGCTATTTTAAAAACCCGGTCTCTGGCACCGTGCACAACCATCGCTGTAACTTGTCTCATGTGCCCCACGAGGGGTTAAGGAAGATAGCACATGTTGCATCTTGGTTGGTACCTTTTTCAAACCAGATCTTTTTATGCTGTAACTTTTCCTTAGATGGGTGGTTTTCAAGCATGTACTATGAAGTGATGTACAAAGAAATATGAAGTCACATTTTTTTTTCTGGGAAAGATCATCCTCTTGTGAGAAGTGTCAAATTTTTACATCCTCTCTTGTAACAGGTATAGTTCGAAGAATAAATAAAAAGAAATGAAATTTTGCCTGATTATATGCATTGTCGACTCAGTATGACTCTGCTTGTCACAACTACTAAAAATATTGCTCTGATCAGGACATCACCTGGAGGGTATGGATATTGGCTGAGAATTTCTTTTATTTCAAAAGATTGCATGAATTATTGGCATTGGGAATTCTGCATGAATTCTGTGATTTTTCCTTACCAAAAAAAATGCAGCACCCTGTTATCCAAAATGTATGAAATTACACATTCATAAGTGTTTTGATGTATATTTATCATGACTGTTGTTCTTTTTATTTTTACCTGGGATATTGATTTTAAAACCTCTTATATTATTTATAAGAACAAAACAAGAGAACCCACCAATCCTTATGTTGACATCATTTGCAGACCAATGAGTTTATAGTGTCTAGCTGATGCTGCAAACTACAAATGATGTCAACTTTACTGACTTGTAAGCTATATACTGCTGTGTGATAAAAATTAAACTGGGCTTTTTGTGGTGTTTATTACTCACCTGTTATTGTGGAAGTTATCCATTTTATGTGTAAAGGTTAGGGACAGATGTTTTAATTTATTTAAATATTTGTGTGTGCTTTACTTGGATAAACATAATCATTCATTCTCTCAAGGTTAGTAACAGTGTTTCTTTATCAATGTTCAATATTAATTCAACATCATCCATTGTCTAGTGCTTTCATCTGTACTTATTCTAACACTATGTTTGGAGAGAGCATATCTTCTCTCATCTTCAGGGGAACAAATTTCTCTTTGGAGGTGGTGGGGATTGTACCTATGGCAGACCTGCGATTTTACTACAAATCCAGTTTACAAACTATGTAGTTGGTTAGGGTTAGAGTAAATATAAATAAAAGCACTAGACAATGAATGATACCAAATTAACATTGCACGCTAATAAAGAGCCACATAGCCAAATGGTTAGCGCTCTCGCCTTTGGTGCAATCAATCATGGGTTTGATTCGTGGTGGGAACCCCCAAACTTTCAGTATTGAGCCTGCATCATGAGGACAATTGGGGAGCTTCTTGAAAAGAAGTAGCAAACTGCAGTATCAAAAGCCAGAAAACTGCAGTGATGGGACTCGATGAGTTGACCATGTGCCACTCAGAGGGCTGTTTGGCAAAGGATAGGGGCATGCATATTTCGTTTTTGACGAAAAAATGAAATGTCAAAAAACACATTTTGGTGTTAATTTTTCATGTTTTTGAAAGGTGAGAGATGCATTTTGATACCATGTTTTGTCACGGAATAATGCGAAATAGACTCTTAAACACGAAATCTGGGGTTTATTAACAGGCGGGTGACCTTCCAGTGTCTGAATTATCCTGTGAGTTATGCAATTCATGGAAAATTGATTAATTCTGCTGTTAATATTAAAGAAGCAAAAATGGACCCCTTTACACAGAAATAAACTTAATACTCTCATAACTACATAAATATCCTATTAGAAGTTAAATGTTAATTTTGTGTAATAAGTGTAGTTTCTAAATCAAATTTAAGATTATATTCACAATTTTAAAAACAAAATGTCCTTTTATATACCACTTTCCATCTGATTTTTCACCGCTATGACACAGAAATTTTATTTTATTTACTGCTTTTGAACCCGAAATTGACTGTTTTTGTACCGAAATTTTGCTTTTTTATTTACCAAAATTATATGCCTCTAGCATATAGATCACTAAACTATAGATAATGTCCAATTAACATTGCATGCAAGCGTTAAAATTCACTATTGCGTATCTTTTTTGCTATGAACAAATCAGCACAGATAGCAATGTATTGTTCTACCTGTGAAATAGTATTTTAAATTTAATTCTTTTTTTTTTTAAATCATAATTTGATCTGGATTTTTTCTTCAGAAATATAGCTTTTACAACCTGAAATTATACTTGGGATTTTATCTAGGTGTTAAGAGTAGTCATCCTGTCTCTGCTCATCCAATTGTTCTCAACATGAAATACCTATATATTTCAAGTAACTGTTAAATTTGAGAATTGTTTCCATTTTATGTATTTTATTTAATGTAATGTAATTGTATCATGTAATAAATAATATGAATGTATGATTTTTTTGTATTTGTGTTTCAATGTTATTTTTTGTCTTTCAGTGTAACTCAAAAAATATTAGGTTATGTGCGATGAACAATTTACTCCCCTCATCTATCAGAATGCACCAAAAATATGATCTGAAAGGATCAACATATAAAAGAAAGGTAAAGTAATTTTTTTGTATTTTTACTCATTTCTGTGGGTACTACTAGTAGGATAATCCCATGAAAATAGGGAGAAATGTCTTATTAAAGTTAATGTTTCACGTAATGAAAAAGATAGCAAGTTGATCTACCTGAATAAAGCACTTACTTATCTGCAAATGTGTGAAATTGGAAATATTGGTGGTCAGTGCCACCACTCTCTCTGGAACTTGTACTATTGCCTGGTGTGTTGTCTCCTGTTGTAGCTTCTGCACTGCCCAAAAGCAGCAGACGACACTGAAAACAAACAAATGACATCAGCGCACGTAGTGGGAACAATACACAATGGAAAGTCACAAGCAATATACAACTAGTTGCCAATAGAATGGTTGTAATGACCACCAAAAATTAGTAGGACTTTGAAAAATCAATTTTGTGAATAATTAGGTACTTTATTTTTATGTATGAATTATAAAAAAGTGGCTAGTAAAATAGACCCCAGGTTTAGAAAATCACGATGTCTGGTTGTTGTTCCCAAACTTTTTTGTTTCACGGCACCCTTAGTGTTTCAAGATTTTTCCGCATTGCCCAAGTCAGAATATAGGCCTATCTAGCACTTGCAACACTCAGTTAGTGTTGTTAGGTTACTTGCCTTAAGTTAAAAAATAAACACACATTTCAAATTCAGAAACATTTTATGTGTAAAAAGTACTAAATAAACACATATTTGGAATAAGTGTATTTGACTGAATATATTGGAACATTCCACGGTGAAAGCCTGCCACGGTGCACACTTTGTGAACCACTGATGTATGTGGAACTAGTAAATATCTGGACAGAAAAGTGTACAGAAATCTAATCTGAAATTACAGTAAAATTCTGTGATTGTGTATGTCTTGTACATCATAAACTGCTTGCAATTCTCACAAGGCTACAAGCAAATGAAATGTGTGTGTGTGTGGGTAATTGGAAGAGTATTTTGTTCATATTATTTGATTTATATTAAAATCTGAATAAATAAAATAAAACAGTACAAAAAGTAAATGCCTCGTGGTGCAATTGATATTTCAGCAATACCAAAATATCTATAGCTACTGCAGGATTTTTATTTTTATGCTATATTATTTGTTGTGTTTGCAGGTGAGAGTGTATTTATTCACATACATCTTCTTGCATTTAGAGTGAATGTGTTGGGTGTGTATAAAATAGGGATGAGCCGATATGAAATTTTGGCCGATACCGATAAAGTACCGATATAAAATTTGCCGATACCGATAACCGATCCGATATAAAATTAGAAATGGTCCTTGAAGAACCTGAAATGATCATTGATCTCCTTAATAAATGTGTTTTTCAAGGTGACTGCAGTGCAAAATAAGTTGAATATTTACACATTTACTTTTTTAGAAAGAAGGGCGTGGAGATTATCCATAAAAATTACAACAAAATGGCAGAATTTTGCACTAAATTATAAGATATTTATCAATATATCGGATCGGTAAAATAATCGGTAATTTTACCGATACACCGATATGCCTATATCGGCTGATACCGATAGAGTACCGATTAATTTGTCCCATCCCTAGTATAAAATCTAAGCATGGAGTGAGCTCTGTAACAGTAGGCAAATATAATAAGAATACAAGAAAACTAGCAGTGCAACATTCATTCACTGTAATTAATTAATGTGGTAAATCACGCACGCTTACACATCTGTAACTGTACGTATCTGAAACGTGTATATCATCTGCAAAATGTGCTTCAGCTCTGTTAGGTGGCAAATATTTTGGTAATAAAAATATATTGTTTTGTCTCGTGCAGGCCTCAAAATCCGAAAGGATTAAAAAGTCTCCAACATATAAGGATCTAGATTTTATGGAACATCACACAGAAGGAATTTTTTTAGAAGCTGATACCTACAGTGCCCTCATCAAAACCATACAGAGGGATTGCCGTGTAAGTATTTTTATTTATTTATTTTTTTAATTTATCGTTCATTTTTGTTTTTGTCACATTTATGATTTAGCAAGTGAAAGTAAGTTTTAAGGGAAATACGTTTACAATAAAAAATGCATGATGACAAATTGTGAATAAAGTTATAAGTGTAACAAATAAGAAATTTTCCAGCTTGATGGGAATACTAGCAGACTTCGTTCTTGATGTGCTGACCACATGTCACCATTGAAAATTCCCTACGCAGACATTTGCAGTTACAGGCCTATTACACCATGCATATTAGTTTGGTTTATTCTTCCAGTATCGAGCCTCCTCGATGGCATAGCGGTATCGTCGCCGCTTTGTAATCAAGGGGTCCCAGGTTCGATACCTGGTGGAGGCACACACTGGTTCCGATCCCACTTTAAACTGTAGGTCCACTCCCAATTAGAGTTACTGTGCATAAAGTGGACTTAAAACACCAACTCAATCAATAACTGAATTCTTCCAGTATAACGGTACTGTCTCCTGAAGGACAAAGGGTATTTCTCTGCACACCATAGAATAAACAGTTAGGGAATACTAGTATGTTCTGGACCAAATCAATGGGTTATGTAGATAATCAGTGTGAGTTATTTTTTGTGATAATTAGAGCTACACATTTGTGGTGAATAAATGATCAAGATTCTGGTACAACTGGACATATCTCGGAATCAAAAGTGGTATATGAAATAGTGATTGACAACCTTAAAAACTACATTTATTACAAAAAATAACATTTCTAATAGCACATGTATATACTTATCAGAGTTCATTTTTGCTTCTCAAATATTTACAGCAGAATTAATCAATTTTTCATTATTTGCACTTTATTTGATAACTCACAGGATAATTCAGACCTGAAGAAGGTGTCGCATTGGTAAATATACTATAAATTTCATGTTCGAGTTTATTTTGCATTTCGCATAGTTTTGTGACAAAACAAATGTTTGCAAAATGCACCTCACACATTTCATATTTCCATCAAAAACGAAATATGCATGTTTCTGGTGATTCATTTCCTCTGCTTGTTTAGATGTGGTAATTACTTGTCCTTATTTTTCTTCCATGTAGGTGCTAGAAAGTTTCAAAATCATGGACTATAGTTTATTAGTAGGAATTCACAATCTAGATCAAGCAGCACGAGAAAAAGCAGTGAGTATTCAAAAAGGATTTTATTTGTTATGTGGTAATGTTATTTTTTAGGAAAAAAGATAAAAAGTTCTATGTGGAAAGAGAGAGCCTCTCCTTACCCATCTTTTCTTCACTGTAGCTATCCACTTCATTACTGGTCTTTTCTCAACCTCAATTCAGTTGTTTCCCTGGGTAGTTTTTTTATTCTAGGGTTGAGCTAATACCTGTGCTCTTACTTAATATCACAAATACTGATGGTAGGCAATACTTAAAAATAGTAAACATTCAAAGTTGTCTAGAATATTCATAAATTTTAATGTTTCTTTGGAACTTTTCCATAGCAATCTACCAGGGCTTTGCTTTGAAATATTCCTATTATCACATGAGACTATCAATTAATCGCAAAATCTGTTTCTCCCCACAATGTCATTGAAAAAAATAAAGAAAAGAAATTTCATTTTTCAAAATTCCAAAATATATAACTCTGCAAAATGTCGTGTGACATTTTTGTGGATCCCAATAGCACTCTGTTTTATTTTTATTTCAGATAAAAATTTTGATCTCATTATTTTTATTAAAAAAATATTATGAATCCCAAATATCATCAGGCAATTCAAAATCATCATTGCTTTCATAGAGTTTCTTGATGTTTTCTGTTACATTACATTTTAAAGATGGTGGCTTACTCCACTTATGAAAAAGAAAACTCCATAGTGGGTCTATGTTACCATTTTTATTAATTTATTCCAGTGTTCTTCTGCAATGAACGAAGCTTCCCAGACATTCATGTCAATGTTTCCCATTACTCTTTTTATAACCCTTTTCTTTTTAATCAAATGCTTCTCTTCGATGATGTCAGCTGTAAAAACACAGTTTTTGGTTGTGACGTTTCAGGAGAACACATGCTCCCTTCATCAGACTGCTTGTTTTTTTCACAGTTATGTTGCTCTATTACAACAATGTAACATTGACAACATCCATTGTATAACGGATTCTCTTTTTATTTAAAAATTTCTTAACCATTGTTATAACTGTATCTTTAGTGAAACTAAAAATAAATGTCTGATGAAGGGAGCGAAAAACTGTGTTTTAATGCTTGTAATAACGTAGACTACAAGAGAAATAATTCTAAAATGCAAGCAATACGTACATACAAGAAAAACTATAATAATAGTTGTTGTTATTACCAATATCACATATTCCTAATTTATTGCATGGGATTTTGTTACATTCTTTTTCTATTCACATGCTGAAATGGTTCCTTTTTCATCTCTGAATTGTCAGTCTGTATGTAAAGAACCTGTATGCTTCTTGAAACCTGATTTATTTTTGCTTCCATTAACCGTGATTATTTTTACCTTGTTTTCAGGAACGACGTTCTGCTATAGAGCAACAAAAGACAGGAGCATCGGGGGAAGGAGAAGGTTCAGATGCCTCGTCGAAACTCAATAGGAGTAGGTCGATCAATCGGCAGAGGCTAGTTGCGCATTCCACTGCCATGGAGAGCATCCAAGCGGAAAGCGAGCCAATTGATGAGGAAGAGGATTTGCCGTGAGTTTCAAGGCTGTGTTTTGTGGGTGTAGGTGTGTGTTTAGCATGTGGTTCCGTGTCGGAAAAAGAGAGGTGATCGTTGCTTCCCTTCCATGTGTTTCCTGTGAGTTAGTGTCGTAATGCCATCATTAGTGACAGATATAGAAAAAAAATATGCATGCGTTAAAGATTAGAATTAATGTTTATGAATATAAAGGATTTTTCTACATTTACAGGTGAAATATTTCTGGGTTTGTTTTGATATTGTTGTAGTTTATCTGTGATAAGGTATGTAGCCAGAGGCCTGTGTCCATTGTTCACAATGTTGTCCTCTAATAATGGGGTTCCAGGTGGTGAACACGCAGTCGTTAAGATCCCAATTTAACTGTAGGTAGTACTCACTTTATCCGTAAAACTGTTCCTTCTTCATTCTATTAATTTAAGTGGCCACTGCCACCATCCTCATTGGAGCTTGCTGTACTGTTGCTTGGCGTGCATCTTTTTTTTTTTTTTTTGTAGTTCTCCAGCTGCCGCTAGGTGCACTTCCCGCACGAGATAAACATTGATAGCGGACAGGCACACCACACTTGGATTCCCCTACTACAACAGTTAACGCTGGGGAAATAGCAGATGACACAGACGCAGACGTACAGTTAACAACAGCGCACCTAGCAGCAGCCGGAGAAATACAAACAAAAGATGCACGCCAAGCAACAGTGGAGCAAGCTCCAATGAGGATGGTGGCAGTGGCCACTGAAATTAATAGAACTAAGAAGAAAAAACAGTTTCGCAGATAAAGTGAGTACTAGTTTCTCCGTATTTATGTACTACTGCGTGTCTCTTTTCCCAATTATGAAATTAACTGTAGACCTAGTCCCTATTACCGATAGGGAGTTGAAAGGTCCCGGAGTAGAATCCTCATAGGTGTGTGACCACAAGGTAACTTGAAATCCATCAGGTTTATAAGACAGCAAGACTAAAAAATTACATATCAAGCAAATTGTTGGTACCTTATTAAACAGTGAATATTTCAAGAATGTCTCCTATCATTTCCCATGCTCTACATATACTACAGTTTTCAATTTAATATGCCTGAGACTTTCCACAGACTGTTTTTCTACTCCCCTGGTGGTGAAGAGATTCAGAATGTGTGATCGCCACACATCTTGTTCCGAGTAAAACAAGGGCCAAGCCAATACCACACTAACCTGGTATTGATACCAATGGTATACTACCAGTGGGATACCAACCGATACCAATGCTTGAAAATTTTTACAAGTGTTTCAAAATGTTTATACAGTGGAACCCCGATTTTACGTTTTTCAGGGGCCTGTAAATAAAAAAAACGTAAAAAGCGGAAAAGCATAGGGGAGGGGTGAATCTCAAGTGCCAGTAAGACACTACTTTACAATCGACTTTTAGGGGTTATATTGTGTCAAAAATAATTCAACAACGGAAAAGAAGTATGATTATGAATTTGTAAGGGGAAAAAAGCAAGACCTGCTGTGAAAATCTGTGACGGATTAACGTGACCCACTTTATAGGGTAGGGACAGTGGATGACTGCTTCTATCTGCCGCCTATTATGTTCTATTTATGCTTTTGATTGTGTGGGATCTTCATTCGCTCTGTAAACTGGTAATTAGTTGCTAGTTTTATAAGTATCGGGTAATTGGAGGGGGTGATCATTTATAGTTGGATGTCTGGCATCTCTATATGCGGTAATCAAAGTGCCCTGGATTCAGTTCACAGTGGAGACATGTAGAATGATTCAGATCCCACTTTAGCTGCATGCGTGTCCAGTTCCGATCAGCCCAACTGCATAAACTGAACTGAAAACAAGCTTTGTCAAAGTTACGCATATTTTGACGTCACAATACAAGGAACGTCACTGACATGTCCCATGAAAGTGGGAAGGGTGTGGCGAGGGTGGTTACGTATATATTTTTTAATAGCCAGCCCTCATTTTGCATCTTTCACTGCCTTTGAGGACACCATCAACCCCTCCTTTGGGAATGCCACTGATTGGTTTTTACGTCCATATTAATCTATGATTTATTGTTAGATTTAGCAGTGTTGTTTCTGTTTTTTTCCCCTCCCCCTTTAAGTTTAATATTTCGCGATTTATTTTCAACAACACGTGAATGGTTCCCAAGAAAGTATCGAGTATATTGAATTATTATTAGCATCGTGTGCATTTCTTCCTGCACTGTTCTGCGAGTTCATCAGAAGGCAAACCAAGAAAAAAAATAGCTTGCCTTTTAACTCGTCACTTTGTGTCTGGTGTTTCGTATTAATCTTCAAAAGCAAAACAATCTTCCCAGGGGAGATTCAAAACAATGCAGTTTTTCTTTCCTTTACGATGGATGAGTCATTGCTCTGGAGCCAGGAGACAAAATGAAAACTCTTTGGTGCCGGCTGCCAGCTGGAGGAGGGAGGGAAGGAAAGTCAAACATGTGCTGGAGCGGCGCTAATGCAGTTGTTGAAGAAAAGTCAGTGTGTGATCATTCCTGGCCAAGTTGCAGAAGGAAAGAAAGGGGGGAGGGAGGATCACTGCTTTAAGCTCTCCCATGGTGTCACCTCAATGCTACTGACATGCGAGCAACATTAGAGGCATTTTAAAAAAGAAAAGAGAAAGGGGCTGAATCGTGCACACCAGTGGCAGATTAATGAGCTCGCGGGGGTGTGGGGATGAAGATGGGTGACTTTTCTTTTTACTTGTAGTACGCTATGTTCGTAGAATGTACGTATCCAGCAGGGACTGCCTAATTGTAAACCGCAGAGAAAAGAAGATGGAACAATAGTTTTTCGTCTTTATGCTAATTGATTCTCTCTTCCACACGAGCAAGAAAATCTGGGCAGAAAGGGCAAATGTCCCCCCCCCCCAAAGGAAACTAGAAAAAGTGAAGGTAAAGTTCCCCGTGTAATTTGCACCATGCCGGGATGCATATATAGGGGTGTGTGGGAGATGATGTGATCAGCACCATGCTCTGGCCACCTTTACCCCCTCTTGTTCGATCTCTGCCAATTGGGAGGTGATGTGATCAGCACCATGCTTGGGCAGCCTTTACACCCCAGGGTTGCCCCAAGGTACCCATTTGTTTGAGGCTAGGTGAGCTCCAGAGCTGCTTTATGAGGCAGCTTACGTCACCCACTCCGGGAATGAAACCCAGGTTTCCAGTGCGGCAGTCGGATGCCCTACTAACTAGGCGACCATGGCTTCCCAGCGAATAAGAAAAAGTAAATAAATATGTGCTCTTTTGGCCCAAATAAGCATTTTAATGGTATTTAGATGTGCACTAAATTTTACTGCTCCCAGAGAATATTGCCACACCCCTCATTTTTCCTGACTCCGTCACTGTACAACACGCCAGTCACATAATCTGTATAAAAGAAACCGTTCTCTGCCCCATGCAGAATAATACATGTGTCCGAACTTCACCTCCCCCTTCTCCCAAACAATTGATTTGACAATAATATTTTCGGTGAGTAAAATATCGCTCATCTGCCCATAGAAACAAATAATCACTTTCGCTTATGCATTTTCAGCTTCATTCTGATGAGCAAATGGCATAGCATTCCCGAAAAAACTTCAGATTAGAAATAATTTACAGTGAAATATAGACTAGATCCAATTGTATTTCCTTAGGAATCTAAACGACTTCCCATTAAAGAAGTAGTGCAGTTCTTATTCAGTATCGGATAGCGGAGGTTGGCAAACCCTTCTTATTAACACTGCAGACAAGAAAAAGGAAAAAAATTCAGAGAGAAGCCCCCTCCCCACTTTTTTTTTTCGTTCCCGTCAACTACGAAGGATTCCGTAAATCTGTGCGAGCAAAGAAGTAAATGGTGATCAAATCCTGTTGTCAATTTTCCACTCAGAGGGGGGAAGGTGAACTTCTGTTTTGTCCAAATTCTAAGGAAGGCACCATTTAGCGAGAATCGGTTTGGCAACAGTGTGCTTCTTGTCTGATCCTGAGGCAGAAGAATCGGCCCATTCTATCTTTACTGGGAATGCAAAAAGTGCCATTTTACCTTCCTGTCCATCAAGGAAGGTGCAACAAATGCAAGTTGTATGAGGCAACACCTAGCCATCTCATGTAGGGTTGGTTGATTTTCCTGTCATGCCATTTGCCAAATCTCTCTGAGCACAACAGGTGATGCTTTCACTGGTGTTTTCTTGTGGGTGCCTTTTGTGGGCGAATGTTTACGAACAGGCCCCTGTTGTGTGAACTGGGACACCCATCTCTTGCACAGTGGTTTTTCAGATGACCAAACCATTCTCCCGACATTGTTGTACTATTCAGTCATATGAGAAATGTGCATGAAAAAGGGCCATAATGTACCCTTCTGAATAATGTTTCACTTTTGGTGCCATATGACAGTTTTGTGCACAACACTCCAGCACCTGCGAGGTGCAAATACACAACTGATAACAACAGCTGAATCCCACAGATGGCAGTTGCATAACAAAGTGGTTCGGATATATCCCAATCAACCTTATATAAATATGGTACCTCCATTCAAAGAACTGTAGCTACACATCATTTCAATGCAACTGCTTCCCACGTATTGAAATGATAGTAGTTTGTTAATGAGTAAATGAGTACTTGTAGCATGTGAATACTGCCATCTATTCATAACTTTTCATTCATCCTCGCAGTATAATTTGGTTCCATTTACTAGTGCTTCAAATCATTTTTAAATTTGTTTAGATTTACACACAATCATATTGGCAGAAAGGTGTAAGATTTTCAGCATTTGCATATATCTACAGTGAATTCGACTCAACCCTACATTAAGTATGGCCTTTTGTTTTTAAGGAGCTGAAATTAAATATTTTCCTACTTTTTAGATGATTTAGGTAGGTTTGCACTGGACGACCAGGTCGTGGCGACCATTAAATTCTCAGGCTTAAACTGGCAGAGGGTGCACTAGCAGTTGAAAATAGAGTGATCAATCTCTAAGGGAAATTTCACACCAAAATGACAAGTGACATGAGGCACATGTCACTTGGGAATGAAACAGTCAACACCATAGCAGCACAAGGCATGACAACTGCACAAGCCTGCATTTGTTGAAAACTTGCTACTTAGATGTGACATCTGCCTAATGCATGCTCTGGTGCATATTTTCAGTTGAAAATGGACAAAAAAAACTTTGACACAGAACTACAGTGGAACCTCGATTTTACGATTTTCAGAGGACCAAACTGAATAAACATAAAATGCAGGGAAATGTAAAATCGAGGAAAATTTTATAACATTTTGCTATGTTGGGATCATCAAGATTGAATGTATAATGCGGGAAAATGTAAAATCAGGGTTCCACTGTATTAGGTAAGCTAAAGCAACACATGTTAATGTATGTTATGAAAATGCTTTGATAATTTAAAGGATATTAAGTCAATACACTCAAGTTTTAAAGTAATTAAATACAGCTATGGCATTGTAGCCAAATTGGTTGCACCACAGCCTCGTTGGTCAGTGTGGGCCGCCCCTTCAAGCCAATAAATCAGCTCTCTCTCTCTCTCTCTCTTTATTTAGGTGTCGGAGATTGTTACTTTCAGAATATTTGGCTGCTGTTACTTCAATAGATTTGCTTTGTAAGGGTCCTTTTGTGGAGGAAGTAATTGAAGTTTTATTAGTGCCTTTCTTTCTAGTCCTGGGGGCATCCCTGCCAGAAATGCAAAGGGTGAGAGATTATTGTTGTTCCTCGGTATAATTGACATCCTGCAGAGCTACAGGTTGAAGAAAAAATTGGAGCATACCTGGAAGTCTATGATACATGATGGGGTATGTATTTAGATGCATTTGCATGTACTATTTCAAGAACTGTGTATTTTTTAGATTGTACTAATGAAGACAGGCCTATAATGAAAATTTTTCGTATGACATGCACACACTGTGGATGAAAGACGTTCAGTCTTACCTCTTGATCTTTGTTCACATGGTTCTACGTTTGTGCCCCATACAATGTGTGGGTGTTCCTTTGTAGCTATCCTGTTTCATCTATTCATCATTCATTTTTAGGAGCCTGCATACGTTATTTTTGAACAAAATGTGAGATTACACACGGTTATGTTCATTTTTTATGTTTTTGAAAGGGGTGTTAATTTTTTTATCTTTTTGAAAAGTGTGAAGTACATTTTCCTGTCATATTTTGTAAGGAAATCATGCGAAATCGAAGTATAAAATGCAAAATACACTCTTCAGATTATCACCTGGTTAGATACCGGAAATGCACCACCCCAAACCTCCAAGTAGAAAATTCCTTGTGCCTTTCCAAGGGTAGTCCGCCCATGTACTGTGCCACCACGCGTCGAACCACGATACTGAATGGAATATTTTCCATGATTGGCTACAGTGTGGCCAATCATGATGCTTGCCAGAGCTAAACGAAGAGACGTGGAATTACATGCGAGTGCATTTGGAGATGCTGCCAACGGAAATTTTCTACCGTAGAAACCTGCAGACTTCTGTCACGGAAATTCCACACTTCAGATCTGCGTGTTTTGCTGTAGTGTGCGTCACATCATTTGATTGCAATAGAGAGCAGACAACACATTTCTCTGCATTTCCCCCACATCTCAGTGGGCGTTAAAGTTTAAACACAACATTTTGTTTAGTTAACACCATTTTCTAAGTCTGAGTTAGGCAAATATGGGATAAAAAAATACTTTCTTACACAGGAGTAATACTCCAATAATTACATATATGAATTTAAATATATATTATAATAAAACTCTTCTTCTATTGGTATCATAAGTACCGTGCTTTCTAACATATGTAACTAATTAGCTTGATTTAAGTTGCCGAGAAATATCGGAAGTATGCATGTTAGCAGGAATAAAAAAATAAGAATTGGTATCAGCTTAATTCTAGAAATTATTCTGATTTGTTTTGTCATTGTAAATACAAGAATTTTCTTTCTGTCCTAGTATTTGTAGAGAATGTCCAAGAGGTCTGCCTATAGTCTGATATCTTTTTGGAGCCCTCCATTCAACATACCTTTTCAATAGGGATATGCCGAAGCCGATTACAGATGTATGAAAATCGGCCGAAATTGACACATCGGCATCGGCAAAAATCCGATATTTAAACCGGTACAGATTATACTAGAGTTTTTACCTTCTAATAAGTTTTATATTCTAGTTTTGTAAGATTTATTGAAAATTTGGTTATGATTCGTCATTATTGTAGAGTTTTTGTAATTATTGCAAACTCATTTAGAGGATCAACCTAACTATAAATCGGAAATAAAACAGTACATTGCTGAACCAGGATCTGCGGTTGTATTGGAAATTCAAAAATGAATATTCAAACCTGAAGCAAGTCCTGAGAAAATACTTGGGCATACCTGCTGCATCAGTATTCAGTGATTGAGTGTTCAGTGTCGCTGAACAGATTTGTGATAAGAGAAGAAGTAGGTTACTTCCTGAAGTGCTTCCAAATCTCGTGTTTCTGAAGTTGAATCTGGCAGAACAGGAATTCATTTTGCATTTCAAGGAACTGCTTGTGTACTAATGTTTAATCTCTTGAGAATCAATGTTCTTCTTAAAGGTTCACATAACATTTTGTAGATGCAAATGTACATTCGCATCTCTTGAGAATAAATATGTATATGCAATAGAAATGTACATAGCAAATTTATTTTTGTCATGCTGAAAATAACATCCCATTTCTTTTTAATAATCTTATGTACCGGAATCGGTTAAATATCGGCATCGGTATCGGTTCCAAAAATTATCGGTGAGTACATCGGCATCGGTAAATTTTCAGCTTCGTCACATCCCTACTTTTCAATATAGATTTTCTGCTTTCTGTACTGTACCGTCAGACACCATGAAACCAGAGAATCTTGAATTTGACATGAGTGATGGTTAGGAATCTCATGTTATAATGGAAAAAAAATTTATTTTCTTCAATAAGTATAGCTCTTATATAAAATTTGTGATTTTAATCATCATTTTTAACACTGAAATGGTATGTTATGCAGTACTTCCAATCCTGAAATGTGCTCAGCTTTTGTATCAAAATTTTGATAATTTATTCACCGTAAATGTGTTTCCTAGAAGTATGGAATCGAGTCAGACTTGTAGTCACATACTTTCGTTTACATTTATTTCGTTCTTACAGTGGATGTAGAATGGCACACACCAGTGTAGTATTATTAAATATTTCCAGGCTGGGAGGCGATGTTCCACTAAATTCTTTACAAGCATAAACATATATTTTTAGCATCCCCCAAGGGATGAACAGTTGCAACTAGAAGGGAAAATGTCCCCTTTATCCTATCCCCCCAACAAGTACCACTCAGACATAGGCATGCATGCAGATTTACAAAGATTACATATCAACAGCTAACCAACAAATATTGCCACACTGCTGCTGGCACTACTGGTTTTTTTTCTTTCGTCGTCGTTGTCTGCGATTGTTGGGGAGGGTAGTTTTTCTTGATCTTTGCAACAACTGCAGTTTCCATTTACTGGATGTCCTTGACTCAGCTAGGGCAATAAAGGTTACTCTTGACATAAATTGAAGAGGCACACTTGAAACAAGTGATAGCATTTAAATTACTTTCAATATATGCAAATAATATGTACATTAAGCTCAAATATGCATTTATATGCACTATTAAACTTTACCAGAGTGTTTCCAATCAAGGAAAATGAACGAGTCTGTTGAAAGCATATGTATTTTCCCCAAGGAAAAAGGTGCAAAAATCAGCCTCCTATTTATCAGTGTTGCAAGATTTTTTGCACAAGTTCAGCATAATACAAACTCAGAAAAATGGATTGTTTTCAGATAAACTACAAATTTTCCATTTGTGTTTTTCTCATATTTTTTGGGGGGACAAAATGTGGAAGCGCACACTTCCCAGCCTTTGAAATTGTCTAAAATCAATGTTTCAATGGATTAATCTCACATTTTGTGTTGTCAAAAACGAAATATGAATGTCCTACAAATGATGTACCCAGGAGTTGAAAATGGTCACTAATATAAGTGAAAGTATTTTTTGTCGTCTTACTGTGTAATTTCATCATTTCATGACTGCAGCTACACTTTTGGGGGTACACGATGTGTTCTGAGTGAATTGAAGATGTGGCAATTGTATATAGTATTAATGACTATGATTGTACTGATAACCCAGTTACAAAAGTGCTTCTTCAAGTTGCTGAAAGGTTTAAATATCGCAGGTTGGGAGTTATGTTTTCTTCCATGTTTCCTGACATGTTATGCTAAAAAGGCACTTTTGTTTACACCGCGTTAATCATAATATTTAGTACAAGATTAAAACGTACAGTACTGTAATGAAAACATTGTGTTTGCTTCAGAAAAATATTAATTTTGTGCCCAATAAAAAGGTGTGATGACTGCCACAGTGAAAGTGGATGGCAGTAATTTTTTTAATTGAAATCAAGAGTTCCACTTTGAAAATGCAGTGGGCTGTAACTAAATTATAGATCCATCACTGCATTTGAAACATTGGCATGAAAGTAGTGGTGTTAGTGTGCCTAGTTTAGGTCATGGAGAAGCCTGTAATTAAAACATTTTCGGAGGTTTATAGAAGTCTTGGCACTAGTATAGTCAATTTGTGTGTGTGTCATTTAAGTCTGTTGTTTCAACTAGTTTCCAGTCTTGAGTATTTATATCTTAGAAGCAGGTAACCATTGCAGTGCAAGTGCATTTTACTATAAAGCACACTAGCGTGCTGCATCAAGGGCTTTTTGCGAGCCACAGATGACGCTAGATAGCATACGTAATTGACAGCTTCTTCGCTTGAGTGAATAATGATTGATTCGTTTGGTGTTTTAAGTCCACTTTATGCTCAGTAAGGCTAATCGGGACTGGAACTACAGTTTAAAGTGTGATCCGAACCACTATGTGCCTCCACCGGGTATCGAACACAGGACCCCTTGATTACAAGGCGAAGACACTACCACTGCACCATCGGGGAGGCCGTCAAGCAAATAATGCTCGAACAGGCAAAACGAGTGATATAAGCTCGAAGTCCAGTTTACATATGTACGTAATTTGTCTGGTAGTGAACCCTCAAATATGGATCATGCAGTGAGAGTGATACGTTCTTGTAAATTCACGCGTTGTATTATTATACTATTAATATTAACTTAATAATACTCAACGGTGAACGATGAGAGACTGTGATGTACACAGACTCCTCTCAGGTACAGGGATAGTGTTAGGCAAGGACAATATTCACAGCACAGAGAAATAAAACCACATTACTGCAGTATGTATAAACTGAAAGGTTTTATTCTTTATTTATTGCAATTATAATGCAAATGTACTTGAGACGAAGGCGAGGATTTCGCTTTGTCGATGAATTGACTCAACTCAAACGCATAAACTCAATGCGTGGCTATCGGCAAGCCTATGATCACATAGACCTAGCTTGCGCCCCAAACTACCACACCAAGAGTTATGCAATGATAACTGAGCCAATATTTGCTCTTTTAGCCTTTTATTTTCAAATTAATCCTTAGGCTAGCTTTATTATTTAACGTAGAATGGTTGCAGTATTGTGCATAGCGTCAATGCATGGCTATCGGCGTACCTATGATCACATAGGCCTAGCTTCCGCCCCGAACTACCATACCAAGATGTATGCACAACACCGAGGAGTTCCTTTTAAGTTTAAAAGCTTTGTCGATCCGTGGCGAAAGTGTGATATTTCTTACGCGATATCCTCACTTTTATACTATTTTCGAGAACACAGATTCAAGTACAAATGAATCGCTCACTATCTACAAAAGGATACTATCAACAAAACTGACATCTACACATGTATAGAAATACAAATTCCCATAGTGCACTCTCGCAAACATGAAGATACATTAAACTACTCATAATAGAGCATAAAATACAATAAACATTAAACAAAATATATACATTACAAACAGGGTGCAATGTTACATATAATAACACAACATTTAAGTGTCCTTTCATAAAAGTATATTATATCAGTAACATATTTTAAAGTTGTGATGTCACATATAAATATGGATCATATCAAGAGATGCAGCGAAATTGAAACTTATGTGAGCAAAGTCATATTCTTCATGTTAAGATGTAGTTTAGTCTATCTTACCAATACATAGTGATATATGAAAATGAATGGATGATTATGGGCTGAAACTACCAATGTGGATTTTTACACATATATTTCTATGATTATTGTCACATTGAAATAATATTTGATTCTATACACTAGAGAGTGGGAGACTCGAACGAGTATGATAGAGCGAAAGTGGTCCCATGAAATACTCTGAAGCACACACATGTGGAAACGACTGTGAAACCGAAGGTGTGTTTGGTAACTTAGTAAAGTGATGGCACCAAATGAAAAGGTCCAAGGTTTTATCCCTTGTCGGGCTGCGATTTTCATCAACTTTTCAATAAGTTATGCTGAAGATAGTTTGTATTTCAATATGGGCATGGTAGATGTAAACCCAAACTTGCATGTTGTTGATAAAGTGGAAACTCGTTTTTATGTGTTTGGTGAAACGCAGTTAAAAAACTTAAAATGTGCGAGCATGAGTATTTAATGCAAACTCCAGGAACATAAAATTGAAGTTCCACTGTGCATATATATGTTTTTTCACATTGAAATGGCATTCTCACATTCTGATATTTATCGAAATAAAGTTATTTTTAGGCTAGTATACCAGAAAAAGTATGGGGTACATGTTAGTTATGTTATACTACGCTGGACCCATTCGTACATATCATGTAGCTTTTCGGAGTAAATTTCATGAACTGAGAAAAAATGTCTATACAAACTTTAACGTAATTTTCCTACTCCAAATGCATAAGAGTTGCACGATTTTTATAAAAAAGTGCTTTCCCTTTCACAGCTTTGATCATGTCAATTTTGTGGCATTCACTGAGGTAAGACCACCCTTAATGGGACATTACAATGCAAGATCAATAGTTAGTTTCTCAGTCCTATCTACTTTTTTGTACTATAAAACTTTCTCTTCATTTTCTTTCTTAACCCTTTTTCTCCCAGTCTTCTCAGCTTCCGATCTGACCTTTTCACCTGCAAAACACTTCTGCTGACCACACGGTCCAAATCATATGAGCCAAGGGAGCCTAAACGATCTTTCAGACAGAAATACAACTTTTTGTGCTGAAGTGACATGACAGTCTACACTTGTCACTTGGTCTTTTCTCAGTAGTGTGCGTTATTGCACCTCGATCTGCAATGGTCAAGGGTTTTGTTGTGTCCTGATTGCATAGTGTCACTGCTTTGTTTTTGTCGTTGTTTTTTTTTTTACATGCACTTAGCACATTTTAATTCTAATAATGCATAAGTAATTTTTCTTTAGTTACTACAATAGAGTAAAGCTGTAGTACTTATTGGCAGTTTGTTATTGTATCTAACTTGTTTTGAGTATTTCAAGATTTTTAAGTTGCTGTACTCCTGATTTCAGGACACTGTTTCGGTTCATAGACCTGGTTTTTATGCACAAAGGTTCCAAGACTTCATGGCCAAAACAGTATTCAAGAAGATACCTTCACGTGAGTTGAGAAAATTGACTGTTTCTCTGTACATATTTGTGTTATATGTAAGGATATCTACTTATATCCACAGGTTTTGTCCACATAGCATTAAGATGCAAATGCTTTAAAAACTGGGTAATACCTAGCCAACTTGGATAGATATCTTAAGGCTTGGCTGGACCTCTGGTCAACTCCAGGACAGCCGTTTTTGAATTTTATGCTCCCTTCACAAGACCTCTCAAGATATTCCAAAATCTGAAAAAGTACATATGCTTAGAATTTCTTCTAGAGCATTGATGTGAATCTTCGTGTGGTTAGCTTTTGCTGTTGTCTAGATATTATCAATAGTTAGTGGCTATGTAAGTGTTATTAAACTATTGCTATCTAAGTGGTTTTTTGATAGGAATGGGAAATTCGTAAACGGCTGCCCTGCCATCGGCCAAAGTCCAGCCGAGCCTTAAGTTGTAGTTGGTTGCTCACAATCAGCCATTAGTAGTTGCAGTTATTATCAACTGTCTTGTCCTAAATACACAAGATAATACATGCAATTATTCATTCTCAAAATAAGTACTCACGCTTGATGTGCAAAACACTTCAATACAAATTACTTGTATTTGTAGCAGCAGCTGCTGAAACAAATAATAATCAGTTTTTTGGATGATGTGAGTACTTGTTTTGTGCATATCAATGCATTACTACATTTTTCATTCCTGAAACATGAAAATTTGAGCTTAACCGATACTAACTCTAATACCCTTACCGAATTGCACCAATACCGATGCTTGAAAATTGTAACAAATCAAAATAGTTCAGAATAATTATAAATTGTAAAATATAAGTTTCCATTGGAACTATATCCTAATAGTCTACCAAAGTGTTGCTTTAAAATATTCAGAATTTCATATGATAGAAACATTTTTATCACAGAATCTATTTCTCCCCACATTGCTGTTGCAAAAATTATGAATATTATTATACATGGTGCATAATTTGATTGCAGGAGTGTCACACAGCATTTTTATGGATGCTGTAAGACTAATACTCCAGAAAAGCATCAGCTGGTAATGACGATTAAATTACAACCAATCTGTATCGGCTCAGCTCTATAAACAATTTGTTTATGTAAGTTAGCAACTGAAGAAAGCACTCTGTAGGAAATGCAGAAGTAGCATTAACTAGAAATGTAGTACACTGCATTACAAATGTAATTGTGTGTATTACCTTTTCAGTAAGAAAGTAACCAGTAGTTCTTGCAATGATGCAAACCTATTTTCTATGATATTTTTGTCTAATGTTGCAATACAGGAGCAAGAATTTGCAATTGAAATCCTGTTTTGTTTTGTTATTATTATTTGTAAGTTGGCTGTTTGGCATTTCTTCAGTTTAAGCACTGAAATTGAGGCATTTTCTATTGCTAGACACTTGCAAATTCTCTCAGTGAGTTTAGTGTTGATGTTATTTTCATATTAATTTTCAGTTGAAGGATGTACTTACTCATCTATGAAACTTTTTTATTTTTTTTATTTTTTTATTTCTTTAAATTTCGTTGACCATTGCCACCATCTTCTCGGGAACTTGTACAGTCACAAACACTTCTGGGTTGTATCAATCTCTTTGACTTACAATGGGATCGTTACAACCCAGAAGTGTCCAGTATATTAATTTCTACCGTGTCTTTCATTCCCTGACACATGGATCAGGCTTCAAGCTGCAGGTATAAAGTATGGCCTCTGGAATTATGCTGACTAGAACATCTCATGTGCGTGTTCTGTCACTAACTATTGTTTATGAAGTGGCTGGGCATAACAGCCTAAAAAGTAGTTTGTAGGGAAGTATCAAGAGATACAATTTGAATGAAATGAAACTATGTTTGTACAACTAATAAGCAATCAGTGTGGAAGATAAACAGTTAATTGTCAATAGTGAATGCATTGGGCTATTGGTAGAGTGGAGGTTGTAATTTAATCAGGTGAAACTTTGGTTGCATGCTCTTGAATATTTTGTGTAGTATTCTTCAAAGATTCTATATTCAAACTGTTTCTTCTGTTGTGTTGAAGTATCATATTATAACTTGTCTATTATCAGTGTAATTCATCTGAGAGTCGGAAGTTTCAGTTTCTTGTGAAATGTGATTGTGAATATGTGATGTTTTAGTGTACATTTCTAAAACTTCAGACTTCATAAAATTTACATGTGTGGTTATTATTAACCATGAGTGTGTTTTTGAGAATATTTTCCTCAATGTAGTGTATTCTTCTAGCATACTTTGGGCTTGGAGCATCAAAATTACTTCTATATTGAAAATTAGTTATATTGTGATGTACAGTGTAAGAGTACCTATTTAATGCTTCATAACACTATAAATACCACCTTTCAAGCTTCTTACCACTTTTTAGGTGCTACATTCAACATTTGCAAAAAATTGTTATCTGGATATTCATGTGGTGAAGAAGGATGCACTTCTTACATGCTACCTGTCCCTCCCCTCCCCCCAATCGGGGTGTTGTTAAGGACCAGTGCAATTTTTCTGGTTAATAATAATAATAATAACCCATGGCGCGACAGCCCTCAAAGGGTCTTGGCCTATCTCACTACTGCCAGTCTCCCTCCCACAATCCTACCTAGAGGTGTGGAGATCTTCAACTAGTAATGGGAAGGCATGGGGTCAGCACATCCAACTCTCAGCCGTTTATAGGATGATGCATGTAATCCTTCGACTCCTTAAATCCAGTCATCTCCACAGAGCAGTCTGAGATAGACACTTTAAAATGATGTATTAGACTTCCTTAAACGTCCCCTCCAGTCACTGGCTGATGTTGAAACTGATAGAGATGGAAATTGTAAATACGTTGAACAATGCATAATTTGTGGTTTACTGTATTGTGAGTGCAATTGGCATTAAAACATCATAATACTGTCCAATATTGTGTTCCTTCCCTAAAATGATTGAATATGTGGAAAAAATCTGCATTCTGAGGACATAGATCAAAAAATGATTTTTGACCAGATTTTCCATGCATCTGGACCACTGTGCACACATATTTATTAAAATGGTGACTAATTACAAGATACATTTAGTCATTTACACTATGTAGTCAAATGTCACCAGACACTCCTTGCTGTTGGTTCCGAAGGCACCAGCCATGTTATTAATAAGATGTCGAATCTCCCTTTGCTGTTATAGTGTTTATCCTTCAGGATAGGCTTGCCACTAAGTTCTTGGAAACTTCTGGCAGAATTTGTTTCCCTTTTTCCTGTAGCATGGTGAACAATTGACGTGTGTTTGTTGGTCGAATGGCACACAACAGATGCTCCAGCTTATTCCAAAGATGTTTGATTGGGTTCAAGTTGGGGTTTGGGGTGGACCAGGTAAACACTTCCACCTGATTTCCTTCAAACCATGACACACACGACCTTGCTGTGTGGGCAAGAGCATTATCGTGTTGATACAGAAATTGGCCTATACCAAACTGTTGCCACAGTGTGGGAAGCATGTTATTGTCTAAAATATCTTGGCACACACCAGAGGTGATCAACCCATGGATTAAAACTAAAGGCCCAAGTCTAAACCTAAAAAAATTGCCCCAGACCATTACCCCACCACCACCAATTTCACTTTCGACGCAACACACTTTGGCAAATGCCAGTCGCAAGGCATCCTCCAGGTTCACTCACGTCCATCCAAATGCCAGATCATGTGACATTACTCATCACTCCATAAGACGTTCTTCCATTGCTCCATACTCCAATGATGGTGTTGTTTGCACCACTCAAAATGACGTCGGGCACTGGTGCATGTGATCATTGCTTCCTGACAGCATCACAACCACAAAAACCAAGTTCTCTCACCTCCCGACGGATAGTTCTCATCACTTGCCTCTGACCTGCGCTGTAACGGAAATCCTCGTTTGTGCAACGGAAATCGTTGATAAGGCTGTCTGATGATTGGTCTGCACAACATGCTTCAGTGTTTGCCGGTCCCGATTGGTTAGTGTCTTGGACCTGCTAGAACAGTGATTGGGTTTAGTGCTTCTATGACTTTTCCACTTGCAAATGACATCTCTTACAACTGGAGTAGGGCACATTCAATTGCCAAGATACCTCTCTGATGGAATGCCTGATTTTGTGGGCTCCAATGATGATGCCCAATTCAAAAGCACACAAATTTCTCTTGCTACTTATTGTGATAGCAAAGGCATTTGTGTTTTTGCTTTACTCATGTGTGTTGATGTCATACTTGGCAGTTCACTTGAAACACAGGTGTGTCTGATGACTTCTTGCTATGTAGTGTATATTGGATTGGTTGTTGGCACATGTAACTAAATTTCGTATTATAATCTTATCAATTTTGTTAACCATTCTTAAAGCTAATATGCTGTTACAGAGTTATATTCATTATAAATTATATATTCCACCATTACTTCATTAATTGTACACTCCTCACAATAAGTTTGGAATATTGTTATATTAGAAAATAGGTGATACGTATGGCCTTGGAATTCAACAAATGGTATCTGTCTGTTGGAAGTTCTTGTCTTTTCACCGCCATATGCCCCTGTGCCTATCACCTATTGCCTAATATAATAATATTCCAAACTTGTTGTGCCTAATAAAACAATATTCGAAACTTTTTGTGAGGAGTGTGTATTCCATCTCTACGTGCTCTTACTGTTGCACTCTTACTCAAAGTGAAGTAATACTATGTATTGCATATAGATGTGAGTGGTGATAGATATCCAGATAACAAATTCAAATTAATGGTATTGGGCATTAACACGCTAGATAAAGTTTGCCTTAGTATTTATAATTAGTAATAACTTGAGATATACATTGTGGTGTAGCTGAGTAGTGGTTATGAAATACAGGTTGTTCACAAGAGCATTTACATTTCAAAACTTGCATTTAGTTAATTTTTTGTGTGTTGTCTATAATTTGAGGTTATTGTCTAAATTTAATACACACATCAATGTGTTTTTCTATTTAACATTAGTAATATGTGGCTAACTAGCAGTTATGGCACTTATTTTTGAGATGTGGACACTTTGTGGGGGGTGATTGAAAATTGTGTTAGGCTAATGATAATCACTTGCTCTTGCCTGGTCAGCATTAGGGCTGAGTGGATACTGATGCAGATCGGGATTGAGAAATATAATTTTTAATTTAATTGGTGATAATAGACCACACTCACTTCACTTTCACAGTTAAGTCGTAATATCTAGGAAATTATGCATAATATTAATTAATTCCTCGTCATTATAATGTGTGATTTCCTAATTACATGACAGTTTCTTTTTTAATTGAAAACATATAAAGTGGCTCTGGGACTCGCCAACCTTGTACAGAGTTTCCACTGACAGGAAATCTTTAAAAACAGGGAAATGTTGGAGAATTTCACAGCATTTTGCTTGCCGAAATTAGGCACTGTAAAAAACACATTTTTCACCAACAACCTTTTTATATGTAGATCTTTTATGTGAAAGTAATGTCATGTATTATTTTATTTAGATAGTTTGAGAACGTTAATTTTACATCATACATTTAATTAACATGCAAAATTTGCTGACCTCTGTTTTGGTGGTAGTAGCACAACACACTAAGACACCAGGTGTCCCCAGGTTTGAATCCTGGTTTGGGCATGTGTGTTCTTTGTGAGTGTGTCTTCATCAATTACATCACATAATCACTCATTCTCAATGTCGAGATTAGCCAAAAGGTCCCGAGAAGTGACACTAAACTGAAATAAAAACAAAAATAGATTCAAATTTTAGGACAAGCATTTGTAAATACCTGAAAAAACTAGAAAAGTCAGAGAATTTGTTTTTTCAGAATGAGTCTGAACTTGGGGGGGGGGGGGGGTGGAGGGGGGGCAACTGCAGGGTAATGGCAGTTGGAGCAAGGTGCTGATCCAGGGTGGTTACTCAACGGGAATTCTGCGTAAATTCTACTTCAATTTGTCTCCTTAGACGTGAAAAATTGCAACTTTTATTAATCCAAGTCCCATTGAATTTACATATTTATAAATGCTCGGAGGCAAGTTTTCATGGTATAGGTTTTATATTTATCGAGGGTGGAAAGGAAAGCTGCAGGGAGAATAAAACAGAATTCTCTCAATCCGTTTACTTTTTTAGTGTCTTTTGCAGAACAGTCTACCTGCCAGATGAAATAATATTGTAAGATAAGATATCCTAAAGTTGAATAGACAAATTCGAGTTTGAAGTTCTTGTACAATTAACAAATTTTTGTAGATTAGTATATCCCATACCATCCGTCACTTGTGTTTGAAGATGTATTTCGGTCTGAATATATGGAATTGCAAATGTAAACTTCGTACCTTAAATTAAATATTTTAAATATATGAACCGTTTAATTGAATTGATTTAGAATTTTTGGATACATTGGAATCACACAGACACTATATTGTTAATATATTTGTGTGTGCATATGTGTTAATGGTGAGATTCGTAATACATTGATGTAGAGAAAACATCTGCTTGTATACCCTTGAATTTTTGGAAAGTTCACCTTGAAAACCGGGAATTATACTTGAATTTTATCACGGTCCTAGAATGACCACCCTGTGATCACACTTTCTCAAGTCTGATCAAGATTGGGAATATTTGACCCCCTACATACACCTCTCTCCTTCTCCCATGTATCTTCATGGCATGATGTAATGCACAGAGGGTACTTTTACCTTCTTTTATGTACAGTACCATTAGTTGGAATGAAATACTTTGAAACATCTGTATCAGTCGCTCCGAATTCGACAAGACAGTCAGCATTCATATCAGTATCACCTCAGCCCTTTCGCATGTTACATATCCACATGTACATATGCAGACACATGCTGCTTGTTACGTTTATTGGCAATTAATTTCTCGTCAAAAAAATTGTGTGCACCCTGTATAAATATATTAACATATCCTTTAGCAATTCTGTCCACAATTATTTCTTGCTTCTGCTGTATACTTTTTACAACTTGTTGACTAACCTCTCTGTTCATCTGCTTCATTCCTTACGCTCCGTTTAGTGGATTTGCCTGAAATTAAAGGCAACCATCGCAAATTCCGCACGCTGGTCACAAGCTATATAGGTAGGAAAATTGCTAATCATATACCTTAATCATATACTGCAAGACATTTGATAACAAATCCAGTCATGTACTATGTAAATTCTTTTAAGTTTTTAAACTAAATATATTTTCGTTGTGTGCATTTTTGTACCTTTTTTCTTTACATTTGACATTGACTTGAAAACTTGCATTCTGAAAGGGTTTTTATTATTATTATTTTTTACCCCCTCTTGAATGCTCCATATCCTTTACATTTAATTTTTGTAAATGATTGTTGAGACTGATATTGTATCTATTGCATCTGCTGTTTTGTGCTGAAAAAAAAGTACTGAGTTGTCATTAACGTACAGTTTTACAAAAAGTCCATTTTTCAGATTTTTTTCACTATTTAATGTGTACTAAAAAAAATGGTTGTCTTGAAGTGCATCTTTTTTAAAAATAAAATCCTGTTGTTTCCAGCTTTTAAGGACATCTTAGGTACAGTATGTCACTATCACAGAGTGAAGCACCCAATAGAATTGTTCCTTTATATGATTGCACTACGATAATCACATTTAGTTTACAGAACCAGTAATTTTAGAAAGTGGAAGTAGTCTCTTTTGGCCCCCTTGTTTTGGTAGAGAGCAGGCCCAGGATGATAACCCATGTTTTCTTGTAGCTAACTGGTATTGCATATTGGTGTGTGTGTGTTGCATTTTAGAACAGTGTGTGTTCGTTTCGATTCTGTAAAGATTGGCGATTTTTCTTTATGGATTTAGTAGCATGGTGGGTGTTTGTCTTATTGTTTGCATGCTACAAATTTCATGACTACTGCATTTTTCTTGAACAGTTGTTTTGTTTGGAACTGTTTATCTTTTAAAGTGAAAATTTCCAGGATTCCTTGAGTTTTTTTTGTATATAAATTGCTAATTTCTTGTTAATTAAGGTGTTTTGTAGTATTGTAATGTGAGACCTGATCTTTTGGCTTTAAGATAAAGGAGTTTTACATTTAGAGCTTTACACAAAATATTTGATATATTGGTAATATTTGGGAGCTCCTGCTCTCACCTTTGGGGCAAGTTTGCATGGGTTTGGTCCCTACCGGGAGCTGAAAGAGTTTGGTATTGACCCGTCATCATGAGGACAATTGTGGAGTTAGTTGAAAGCAACATAGCAGACTCCTGTCTCAAAAGCTAAAGTACTGCGGAGATGGGACTTGACACCCTGACCACATGTCACCCAATGAAGGGTTCCGTGGCAACCCTTTGCTTTCAAAGGGCTATTCTGTAATGGAGTTTAGTTCAGGAGGTAATATTTGGAACTTATATGCTAAATTATTGTTGTAAAGAACTTAATTGTTAGAATTTACAATGGCCCAAGTTGAACACTTTTGTTATGATAAATTTACAAACGGTGGTTGACTCACAATCTCACCAGTGAAGGTGCTAGGCTGTAGTCAGTCCTGGACAAGTGTGTACCTTTTTAAGTTTCCCTTCCCCTAATTGTATTTTAATCTCATCATCATGATTGGGTAAAAGTTGCAGAAAATCGAATACCACTTTATGCCAATATTTTTGTTGGTGTTGATATTTACACGAGGGGGTCTCATTCACTTCTTATCCAGTCTCATTATTAGGGCTCGGAAGTTGAGGAAAAATCTTTTTTTCCTAGTGTCCAAAGACGAGGCCCAACATAATATATGTTCATTTTGGGTCATTGTAGGGCAGAAAAAGGTGGGTTTTATTTGTCCTTTTTTTGCTTTTTTCGGCATTTTTTTGGCTTATTGGTCATTTTTAGCCTTTTTTTTTTAGGTCTTAACGGCTTTTTTTTGCAACTTCACCTTCTTTCGACTACGTTTTTACTGCCCATTCTCAATTCGAATCATCATCAGTTCATCACCTCTTAAACATTCTTTCTGTAGTAAAGAAATAAATATATATATTTGAACCATCCCTGAAAGAGAGAAAAACATTTTTGGACTGAAAGAAGATGCATTTCATTTTTTTTATTCATTAAATATGTAATTAAAACTGAAGTTATTAATTATTTTGGATCACATTTACACGTCCTTTTATCAGTTTTTAGGTCCTTTTTTTATTTTTATAGTTCTTTTTTTGGCAATTTATAGGTCTTCAACTCCGAGCCCTACTCATTATCATTTACCCACAGAGGTAATAAATAGTACGTAGAGGGTTGGCTTTTAATTTTATACATTGATATTGGAACTTAAGGTAAAAGTCAACTATCCTTGGCCTTTTAGGCTAAGCATTGTTTATTGGGTAGATTTAGTAAGAAGCAACGTAATACTTTATTTTTTCTCTCTGAGCCAACTCCGATTCTGATGCATGGTATCAGCCTATACCAGTGGCATTGGTCAGATAGTATCTGTTGGAATTTATTTACTAGTACATCTCCAGCATTTTAATCTTTCAGAGGGTTTGCAACACTACCATGTAGTCTAATTTTCCCGGACGTTATGAATAATTTGAAGTCACTTTTTATTTTGCACCAGTTTTGTGAGAAGAACTGGGTTTTGTGATTACATAAAATGTATTATAATTATTCTGATGTAATTCTTGTACGTTTCAAAGCAAAAATTTTGGAAAATTGATGCATATTGGAGTACTGACAAGTAATCAATATTTCGAACAATTTTAATTCTTACAATTTTCATGCATCAGTATCTGTGGGAATTGATAAGCATATGGTTGAAAGTGGTATTAGGTCGGCTCTATTTTTTTTGTTCATAACAATTGCTACAGTTCCAAGGATGGATAAGAAAAATGTGTGCCACAATGCACATCACACTCTTTTTCGAAGCATCATTTTGAATGATCATTAATTATTTGCTTTGTACATAAATAAATTTAATTGCCAAAAAGTTTGGTGTCTTTGAATTACAAAACTCATAGGTAGCTAATATTATACTGTGTATATAAATGTAGTATAGTGTTATGATTTCTGTTTTTGGCAGGTTGATTTATATTACAGGCTATTTTTATGTATTTAGGAATACATTGTACAGGGTGGCCCAAATAAAAGGTAACCGAAATTTAGAACCGTTTTATTGTGTTTGGTTACCTTTTTCTGGGCCACCTTGTATATTAACTACTGAAGTGTATTTGTCTGTTATTTTCAAGCAATATTACAGGGTGCGTATGAAGTTTGTTTACAATTTCACATTTGTAATTGACATACAGAAGCATACTTTGGTTCATGTGGTGTACCAACTCAAAAAGTCTTTTTGGCTTTCACCTCTGGTTGCACATACATCCAAACCATATTCCAACTCTGTCCATGCTCGCCATAAGTGGCACAGGCTATTCTATTCGAATCAACTCGCTACTCATTCTTCCTCATAGTTTTTGCAGTGTGATCGATTTTTGCCACCTTTCTGGCAGCTTTATCAGGTATGTACTGCCAGAATGAAGTGTGGGAATGGCGACAAAGTTGCCAGAAAGGTGGCAAAAGCAATCGCTGTCCAAAAACTGCATTGAAAAAATGAATATGAAATTGATTTGAATAGAATAACCAATGCCATTCCCATACTACAGAGAATATGGACAGAGTTGGTTCCAAAAACTACATGGAGAAATTAGTTTATTTGTATAGATTGTTGTTGTTGATTTGTTGTTTTAAGTCCACTTTATGCACAGTAAGTCTAATCGGGACTGGACCTACAGTTTAAAGTGGGATCCGAACCACTTGTGCCTCCCCCATTTATCGAACCCGGGACACCTTGATTACAAGGCAACAACGCTACCACTGCTCCATCGGGGAGGCCCTATTTGGATAGATTTATCTTCCTCCACATACTTGCCAGAGACATGTCTTTGAATAAAACTGAAATCATCGAGATTAATCACATTAGTTTGGTACACTTTGCCCTACAAATAAAATGACAGGGATGTAAAATCAAGACATAAAGAGTCCAGCAATTGGACCATGTCTACCAATCTAACATGCTGGAAAAAAAAAATGTGTTCGTGATATCTCTTACAATCCTGCCGCAATGTGGTGTGCACCATCTTGCTTGGAAAAGTGTTGAATTGGTGCATCATGTGAACAACAGTATGCTCTTGTATGTCATTTGCAATTTGCGTTATTGGGGCATGAAGTTATCAACATTATGGACACCCTACATAATGACTTTTTTTTTTTTTTAGTTATAGGAGTGATAGACTGCATGCTGTAAACCCACTCTGAGCTATTGAGTGGGTTTAAAAGCCTCATGTCTTATGGTAGCACATCAAAGTCCAATCCCTTGTAACATAATTATACAAATTCATATAGTAAAAGTGTAGCTGTATATCAGTGTTTACAATAGAGTTGGTTTTATTTAACTCAGCACTATATTTCTTGCATGCAAATTCCCTATTAAAGCATTTATTAGTTATTGTTAGTCTTTACGAATTATCGAAAATGATTTTGTATTGTTTCATTCCCTTCTATAAGAAGTTGGTTTGTAAAATTATTAGATAGTAGCTGTAAGATTTATATCTATGTTCATCATAGACCCTTTGTATATTTGTTTGTGTAGAATAAGTATAAAAACATAAAATGTGAGCATGTTCCTTCCAATAATAATAATAAAATATATAGTATTGGTAGTGAGTGCATGCCACTATTACTAAGGTAAACCATGTATGCTAATAATTACTTTCTCATTCTCCAGCTTTGAAGCATTCGCCTTCCAAACGAAAAAGCATATCCCGTGTGAGACAAGGTACTGGTATGTCCGAGTCGGAAGGAGTAGACTTACAGAGTTCAGGTTAGTTTCCACATTTTGATTACGAGCTGTAATGATTCTTGTTTGTATTTTTTTAATGTTTAAGCAGTATGTAATATCACAGTACTATGGTAAATTTCGAAAATGACGTATAGTAAGAAGGTTTTACTACATTTCAGTGCCTCTGGCAAGGTTGTTCATTTCTATTTTTTTAATATTTTTAACAAGATATTAGGGTTGAGGCACGTTAATTGGTATTTATTGGTGTTGCACGATATAGGCATATTGGCTTATTTATCAGTCCAATAGCCTGAAATAGAGTGCACAATTCTTCCATTTTCAATGTTCACACTGACCAGGAAAATCAGCTTAGAAGCAAAAATTCAGGGAAATTGGATGTTGCGAAAATTGGAGACTGATGTTTGTCCCCACAACTTTTCCTGATTGTAGTGTAATATTATTTTTATATGTTCCTTTTTTTCTGTGTTTAATGGAATAAAAAAGCACCGTAGCAAATTAATATACCAGAATAAAGTGCTTACTTATCCATGAAACTAACACAATTTACCAATAACTGATATAAAACTACAAAATGTTCCATGAAAACCCTGAAGGTTTCATTTATCTCTTTCATTTAGGTATGTAACAAAGTGATGCTCTTGGGTTTTGTGTTTTAAAACAAACTTTTATTTGGACATTTACCTTACAGAACCAGAGTATACAAATTTTTAAATTGATATTCATAAAAATATCATCATGGAAGAATTTTGCACTAAATTGCACTTCTTTGTTGAAATATCGGATCAATAAAATTATCAGAAATTTTCCAATACTTTGATGTGCCTATATCAATCGATACTATAGAGCACCAATTAGTCTGCTGTATCCTTAATACAAACACTTTCTCTTTCTCACTTGTTAAATCATTGGCCACTTTACTAACTACTAAAGAATGCTTTACTGACTGCTGATTCTGCAACAATAAATGAGGTTAATTTTTAGCAAATACACGTTTTCTTAGTGGTGTAAGTGAAATATATACAGGGTGATTGGTAATTCGACCTATTCCTGGAAAGGGGTAATACTAGAGCACATTTGCAACAAATTTGACCCTATGCACGGGGGGTCGGAAATCAATGGGTTTCGAGTTATTGCAGTTTGTAGATTTCCGTGACATATTCAGACTTTCAACCAAAAAACTACTTAATTGTGAAAAAACTACTACAACCTGGGCACTTAATTGCCACGTTGCTAACAGCTGACGAATGATTGACTACTGGGAAAAAAAAAATCATGCCCAAAATTCCCATACCCACAGAAAGAAACAGTCATTGGAGCACACGCCATGAAGAAATTTGGAAATTATCGTTTAAATCTAAGAGGATTACGCAAAAAAAATGGTAACACACTTAGCGTAAAAATTACGGAAAAAACTTCCTCGTTTCATAAGCTCTCCAAAAAGATATAAATGTTGTCAACTGGCACACGGGTTGGTGAAAAATCTGAATAAAAAGCGGAGAAGGCACGTTGTAGACCTCTTTGTAAAATGAAAAAAAAATTGTCGGTTGTGAGAAATAAAGGAACAAAAATGAGTGAAGTAATAATGTTATTTACCATTCTAATGATTCCAGGTTGTCAGAATTAACTGTTACAAAAACTACAAATCCTGTTAAAATTGCCTCCCCCGGTTACGTATGCAAGCACGCAGCCTGCGGCGTACTTCAGACACAGTCACTCTGTCTGTCATGTATTGGGCAGCTGCTACAATTCTCTCTCTCAACTTTTCTTGGGAATCCATTGGTGTAGTGTAAACTAACTCTTTCATGTGACCCCAAATGTAAAAGTCGCATGGTGTCAAATCCAGACTCCTCGCCGGCCAGGGGGTCGGGCCACCTAGACTAATCCATTGCATGGGATAATTGTCGTCCAGCCACTGTCGCACACCCCGGGAATAGTGGGCTGGGCAGCCGACATGTTGGTAAATCATACCCCTTCTTGTGGCGAGCGGCACATCCTCCAGCAGCGTTGTCAATTCTTCCCTTAGGAAGTTTTCGTAGGTAATGCCGTGTAGGTTTTGTGGCAGAAAGAATGGCCCGATCACATGATTATGGATGATTTCCATCCACACATTTAGTGAGAATTTTCTCTGGTGAGCTTTTTCTTTAGATTTTCTTGGGATGACCCTTAGGGGCCCAAAAATGTGCATTATGAAAATTCGTAATACCATAGCGGTCGAATATGGATTCTTCCATCCACAGAATTCTTGTCAGGTAATGGGGGTCTTCAGTGTCGGTATTTAGTAAAAATCGACAAAAATCCATCCTTCTAACAGGATCTTCCTCCTCAATAGCATGCACTGGCGTGTAATGGTATGGATACAGTCGTGCTGTATGCACAGTGAACCAGACTTTCCATTGAGTCAAGCCAAGTCACCTCGTCACAGTTCTTGTTGAAGTATTGCCGTCTGCTCGAAAACACTGTAAGATTTCCTCCTCTTCGACAGGATCATGAACTTAGGGTCTGCCAGCATCGCCTTGGCGTCGTTGAACTGACCCCGTTTCTCGAATGCGTCGATATGTCATACCAAACACGCTCACGTCTGGTAAACTCATTTTCGTTCCTTTATTTCTCACAACCGACAACTTCTTTTCACTTTACAAAGAGGTCTACAACGCAACGTGCCTTCTCCGCTTTTTATTCAGATTTTCCCCCCAACCTGCGTGCCAGTTGACAACATTTGTATCTTTTGGAGAGCTTATGAAACGAGGAAGTTTTTTCTGTAATTTTTACGCTAAGTGTGTTACCATTTTTTTGCGTAATCCTCTTCGATTTAAACTATAATTTCCAAATTTCTTCATGACGTGTGCTCCAATGACTTGTTTCTTTCTGTGGGTATGGGAATTTTGGGCATGAATTTTTTTCCCAGTAGTCACTCATTCGCAGTGGTCAGAAGTAGCGAGCTACTTGTAGCGTCGCTACTGTAGCTAGCTACAAAGTTTGTAGCTGTAGCTGTAGCGATGCTACATTTAGAAAATTGTAGTTGTAGCGGTAGCGAAGCTACAAAATTCCTGTAGTTGTAGCGAAAATTTCGCTACAGCTACATTTTTTCTCAGCATTTTGAGGTGAATTTTGAATGTGGCAACAGCGTCAGAAAAAATCGACAATAACCCTTAATTTTGCAGGAGGTTCATAAAGACAGTCTATTACATGGAGATACAGATTATCTAGATTGTAGATTATATATATATGTGTGTAATTTATATAATTAGTATCTGAATAATTCAGATATCCAGATAACTAACTGACATATATGAATATATTCCTGCTAGCAGCTCGAAAAAAGTGCCTCGTTTGCGTCACCACCGGAACAAATCCTGTGGATATTCATGGTGTAAGAGACACCAAAATGTCATTAATTGCTGTGTAAGACAGAACTTTCAGTGCAAAAAACGAGCGATGGATTTTCCACTGACAAGGGAATAGTGCCAGTAATAAATGGCTCAGTACATTAACAGCATTGATCATCGTCAGTATATAGGATCTCACCAGCAAGAAATTATTGTTACAAGAATGATAGAGTTTCTGGAATTACAATTATTTTCACGATAGTATTTGTTCACAAATTTTATAATTACAATACGTTTAGAACACTCAGGTTTACACGACAGTTTCCTCAATAATTTCATCATATTGCAAAAAGTATGTACGAGTCATTGACTTTCCTGCAGAAACGACAATTTCCTTTAGTTAATATACATAGTTTTTAAATTTATGTATTTCTCCTACCTTTGCGTCACTTTTCTGTAACTTTTGCTAATCATGACATCATCATCCTTCGCTGTTTCCTGGCTCTGGCTGGGTCGGCATAAAAGTAAAGCCTCTCCATTTTTTCCTAGTCTTTCACCACTCCTCTCTTTTCAAGGTGTTCCAATCTTGTCCTCTTCTCCTAACACTCTCCACTATCTGCTCTTTCCACTGACATCTTGGTCTCCCCCTTGGCCTTATTCCCGCTCCTTGTGCATTTTAAGCTCTTACTGGTAGTCTTTCTGCATCCATCCTCTTCATGTGTCCGAACCATCTCATCTGTGCCTGATCTATCTGTCCTGGAGCTTCACTACACCCACTGTCTGTCGGATCTCCTCATTTCTTATTCTATCCCTTCTAGTCTTCCTCAAAAGACTCCTTAAAAATTTAATCTCCACTGCCTGCATCTTTACTTTGTCTCTCTCTGTCATTGTCCAAGACTCTGCTCCATACGTAATTATTGGCACATAGTATGTGTTGTGTACTACCTTCTTGAATTTCATAGGTACATCAATGTTCCATATTAATCTTCGAATGCTTTGATATAGTCCACCAACCATTTGTCCTCTTCTGCATACCTCCTCATCTAATCTTCCACTTCTCTCAATCATAACAATGAGGATGAATGGTTTACTTAATTATTCTCTTATCTATAGTAGCTTTCTGCCACTTTCGGCTAATTGTGAGAACGAGGAAGAATGATGAATGATGAGCAGTGTGGGGAATGGAGGAGCAGCAGGATCTCATCCTCCCAGCTTGGTGTCTTTCCTAGTTTTTGTATTTGAGTCCATTTTATGCATAGATAAGCTGATCGAGACAAGATCCTAACCACTATGTGCCTCCGCTGGGTATCGAACCTGGGGCCCTTTTGTAGTCGAAGGGCTACAGGTACTTTTCATTCAAAATGCTGACTTTATATCAGTCTATAAAAATTAAATATTTATTCTCAAGGAAAATATGTTGATGTGAATATAAATACGTAATCCTACCAAATTTTATTTGTGTATAGTTGTAATAATTAATTTGGGTAACACCCTAATTGCAATATCCATATATCAAATTTGAATTGATATGCCACTTGCATAGGTATGGTATTCTCAAAAACTATAGTAAAAATAAGTAACAAAAGTAACATTGCTATCAACATTATCGAATGACTGGAATCATGATAATAAATAACAGAATCTATTTACCAGTAGAAGGGGATTTTTTTAATACCCATATGGTTGTTTTCTTTTTTTTTAGCAGAAGTAGCGAGTAGCGAACAGGAGTAGCGTAGCGAGCTACTTCTTGGAAAATGTAGCTGTAGCTGTAGCGAAGCTACATTTTGGAAGAGTAGCAGTAACTGTAGCGAAGCTACTTTTAAAATGTAGCGTTCTGATCACTGCTCATTCGTCAGCTGTTAGCAACGTGTCAATTAAGTGCCCAGGTTGTAGTAGTTTTTTCACAATTAGTAGTTTTTTGGTCGAAAGTCGGAATATGTCGCGAAAATCTACAAACTGCAATAACTCGAAACCCATTGATTTCCGACCCCCGGTGCATAGGTTCAAATTTGTTGCAAATGTGCTCTAGTATTACCCATTTCCAGGAATAGGTCGAATTACCAATCACCCTGTATATATAAGCCTCTCCAACAAGTAAAGATTGTATATTTTGTTGTAGCAATCCTTAGCCATTGCAGAGAAAAAAGGGCAGAAGCTGTTGTACTCGTATGGAGGCATAGATTCTAAAACATAAATAGATCGTAATTGCTGGTGTTCTGAGCAGTGTGGCCAGTAATTTGTTGGTGGGTGTATGTATGTTCCTGGGTTGCTTGCTAGGGTAAAATGTAAATAGGTTGGGTGTACACCCGTGTATTGAATCCACGATCGTTAGCAGATAAATTAATACTCGGTTGTTGCTTTAGTATTGACTCTGTGGTAGAATGGTTGTTAGAACTCCCAAGGTTTGAATTGTAGGTAAGGCATTGTGTTTGTTCCTTAATTTATTCTCAGTTTAATCAAACGAATAGAAGAAACAGCATCAAATACAACTGAATTCTGTTCACTTTTTAATGTTAGAATTTGGTATTTCGAGGGTGTATTTGGGGAGAGAGTGACTCTTACTTTATAATTTTGCAAATAAGACCAGGTTTTAAGTGCAGTGTAATTTAAAAAAAGAAAACATGCAGTAATTAGCTTTTCAAATGAATGGTATGATTTTACAGCAGGCTATTCTGAAACTGTCTGTCGTTTAATTTCAACCTTACAGTTTTTAATGTGGCTAAGCATGCACTTGTTTCATGTCTTCTGTCACCACAAATCTCATGATTGAAGACTTTGGAATGTCTTTTGACACATGTGGTATATATAGTTGGACACACATTACAGGACCAGGTAGGAACAGTGCAAGGTCTATAGGGTAAGAACAAAGTTTGTTCTTACCCGATTGCATTTCAAAATTGTTAGATGCATACAACAAAAAAAACTTGTACATATTGCATGAATGTATAAAGAGTATGAAACCTGGTCTTTCTTTTAGCATTTTCTTAGCTCCCCTCCCGTTTATTTGAAATTGCGTTAAACATTGTTACTTGCACAAAACAGGTTAGAGCATAACATGGTAACATTTTTTGTGATGAACTGCTTTGGGAATTAATTCTGTTAATATGCTAACAAATAGATATTTAACACTTGTAAGACAAGGAACGAAACTTTCTTTTTTCAGGCCGCTTTAAGCGGGGTTCGCGATTCTCTTACACAAGTAGGTAGATGTTCTATATTTAGACATAACTTGCACCATTGACATGCAGTGGCTTTTCTGCTTAGTTCTTCCCAAGCACAAAAGAAGCATCGTGTATAATAACCAACTTATATTTAACCAATTTAACTGTACATAAAAAATAAAAAAATTAAACGTAGCAGCAAGACAATAACCCTGGACAATAAGGTAATGCATGTTCTAACATGCTGAAGCAACTTTTTACTCTCTCTGCCCGAAAGGCATTGAATGACATTGAAAAAAGCATTGAGACTTGGATTTTTACCATCTTGCCTGGCATTTGCCTTTTCTTTACTTCACTTACCTGAATAGATAAACAAGAAACATGCTGTTCCCTATTATTTTCCCCACTACTGTTACAGTTAATTTTGGATGAACAAAATGTATATGACCCTCACATTATGGATTGCTTTCATTTGCTCCTAGTTTGCTTGCATGTTGTTTGAAAATACTTTTTACAAGTTTTGTAAGAAAGACAACGTTACTAGTTAGAATTAACTTTTCTTCTTCATTAATTTGTAGCACAAGATCGTAGATTGTAACGCAAAAGAAACAAGCCACTAATTGCCATATATTTTTTTGCAAAATGTAGGCATGCTTTAAGTTTCAAAAAATAATCTTACATATAAAACTATTAAAAGTTTTCTGCACAGTATTCAGATTTAGAAATAGTTAAAAAATAATTAGTGTGTAATTATCAAGTTGTCAAAAATGTAAGAGAATATTGATTTTTTGGGTTGGCAATATTTCAACACTTTATTTGGTACTTTTTTTGGCCAAATGAAATGGTAGAATCCTGAATTTACGTTCTGGATTTTCCATTATACATTCAATCTTCATAGTCCCAACATAGCAAAATGTTACAAAATTTTCCCCACTCTTATGTCGTCATGTGAGAACAAGAAAAACATAACTCCAAAAATTGTTTTCCTAATGTACGAGGGTGGTTTGAAAAGTTCTCGGAATGGAATAGAAAGAAACGACTTACAACAGTGATTTTTTTTTATTTTTCAATGTAGTCTCCCTGTACACTAATGCACTTGGTCCAGCTATGTTCCAATGCCTTGATCCCATCTCGAAAATTAGATTCCTCCAGGCCTGTGAAATACGTGTCAACTTCAGCTATTAGTTCTTCCTTTGAAGAGAGTCTCCATCCACCAAGGAAACTTTTGAGTTTGGGGAAAAGATGGAAGTCTGAGGGAGCCAAATCAGGCGAATAAGGCGGATGTGGCAACAATTCGTAACCAAAGTTCATGAATTTTTGCCATGGCAACGACACTTGTGTGAGGGCGTGCATTGTCCTGATGCAAGATGATTTTCTTTCTTGCCAAACCTGGCCTCTTTTCCCGTATCTTATGCTTTAGTTGGTCGAGGAGATTAGCGTAGTATTGTCCCGTAATTGTTTGACCAGTGGTAAGATAATCGATCAACAGAATCCCTTTCGCATCCCAAAACACTGACGCCATTACCTTTCCGGCCGACCGTATTGCCTTTGCTTTCTTTAGTGGTGGTGAATCAACATGTTTCCACTGCTTTGACTGTTGTTTTGTATCTGGGGTATAGTAGTGGACCCACGTTTCATCTGTCGTCACAAACCGGCGCAAAAAATCTGTTTGGTTTCTCTTAAAACGAGTCAAACATTGTTCGGAAATGTCCACTCTGATGCGTTTATGGATCTGTGTTAAAAGTCGCGGCACCCATCTTGCAGATAATTTTCTCATATCCAATTCAACTGTTAAAATGTGATACGCCCGTTCGGATGACATTCCTATAGCTTCAGCAATTTCACGCACTTTCAGTCAGCGATCCTCCATGACCAATTTATGCACTTTTTCATTAATTTCTGGGGTAGTAGCACATTTTGGGCAACCACTACGTGGATCATCTTCTAAGCTGTCCCGACCAAATTTAAACTCGTTTGTCCACTTTGCAACAGTTGAATAAGAAGGAGCAGAGTCCCCCAGTGTGTTCAGAAAATCAGCATGAATTTCCTTTGCTTTCATACCTTTCTTTACGAAGTACTTAATCACCGCTCAAATCTCGATTTTTTCCATCTTCACAAAGCACTGCACGGGAACAACTACAAAGTGACGTCTGCACCACAGATCTCTACCCAGAACACTGACGTGCCACGCATTTATTAATAAAGGATGGCCTATTACTATGCGGGAACCTCATTGTCCTAGCACTGACATCTGGTGGTGATTCCGAGAACTTTTCAAACCACCCTCATAACAACCGCTCACTTTGAAAAGCTCTAATTGGAATCAAATTGACATATCTCCCTCCAAAGAAATCGGCAAATTGAAGTCTTTCTTGAATGCAGTCTTGCATTTTAAGTCCTGGTAGCTTGTTCCGGTGTAGAAAACCAGATGTGGTGGCTGTAGGCCTCATTGTACTGACAATGCAACTGGCAACAAAAAGGTATTTAGCAAACCATGACCCTAAAAGGACTGTTGAGTCTAGCTCTTCTGCTCTTCCCCATGGGTTACAACCTGCCATGAAAACACACAAAAGGTGTGGAGGTAGGACCTTACTGTCGGATTAAAAATTATAGATACTCAAGTTTGGACTCCAATTACAAATAAACCAGTAGACCTGCATAAAAATGGGTTACATCAAAATTAACTTATTCGATTCTGCGTTAATCTATTCTAACATTTTTTTTAGTATGCCTTCTATTTTTTATTGTCCTGAGAACCAAAAAATGCCTTTTGTTATTTTTGCAAACGATTGATTTCTTTGAAATTCTACAAATTAGGGATGGGTCGATATGAAATTTTGGCCGATACCGATAAAGTACCGATAACCGATATTCTACCGATCCGATATAAAATTAGAAATGGTCCTTGAAGAGCCTGAGAGGCTCATTGACCTTAATAAATGTGTGTTTCAAGGTGACTGCAGTGAAAAAGAAATTGCATATTTAGACATTTACTTTTTTAAAAAGTAGGGCATTGAGATTATTCATAAAATTTACAACAAAATAGCAGAATTTTGCACTAAATTATCAGATATTTATTGATATATCGGATCGGTAATTTTATCGATAAACTGATACATCGATATGCCTATATCGGCTGATACCGATAGAGTACCGATTAATCGGTCCCATCCCTACTATAAATCAAAAACAGGTGGTCTGATTGTGATAAAATAGTGTATGGTGCAGGCAAAAATGTTTTTAAACACACTTCTTCATTTTCAGATTTTAAAATTTGTCAAAAAAACAGTTATCAATTTCGCGAAACATATTTTATACAGATTTTTATTCAACTGAGTCAAGATATATGTAGAACATGGCAACACTGCACACTGCGATGTCCGTTGAATCGTGGAAACTGTGGACTGTCACTGTATCATGAGGTGTTGCCACGTTCCACGTACATCTTTACTTCATTGAGTAAAAATCTGTTTCGCAATGTGAATTGACAATGATAGTGGATTTTGAAAACAGTTGCAAAGAACTTCAAAACAAGACCAATATTGTATTTGTAGGGCTACCCAGTACTAAGAAAAACTTGTTTTGCAAAATTGATGATACGTAACTGTTTTTTGCCAAATTTTAAAAATCTGAAAATCAGGAATTGTGTTTAAAAATCTTTCTGGCTGCACCGTACTAAAATTTCATAATGATCGGACCACCCGTTTTTTATTTATAGATTTTCAAAGAGAGCGATAGTTTGCAAAACTAAGAAAACCGGCACTTTTTTGGTTCCTATGACGATAAGAAATAGAAGGTATACTCGAAGAAAAATTTCTTTAGCATAGATTAACGCAGAATTGAATAAGGTAAATTTTGATGTAATCCGTTTTTATGTAGCCCCACTGGTTAATTTTTAATTGGAGTCCGAACTCGAGTATCTACTTTTTAATCCGATATTACACATTCTCAATCTCGGCCATACTGGAGGTGAGGTGATCTCAATGTTCCAACTGCCTTTACCTTCAGTGTTGCCCCCATGTACCCATATGATAGAGGCTGGGTGAGCTGCAGAGCTACTTTAGGTAGATACTTTGTGAGAAAACTTCACACCTTTGAATTCAACCAAGGTCTCCTGTGTGGCAGGCAGATAACATACTAACAGGGACTCACAACAACGAAGAGATATCTAAGAGGTTATTGAGCATCTGAGTTGTGGAATGGTTCATGAGCTTTCAAGAACTAGTATCATTATCATCTTCATTACTTCTAAAGATCCTGAAGATGAAGATTGACAATAGCTCTTGAAAGCAAGGAAAACTTTCCACCTTTGCTAAATACCCTGGAATATTTCATCATTCATCACAGCAAATGTTACACATATTTTTCAACACATATTTTTCAGGACATTTTACTTTGTGACCATGATGCATATTTTTGCTAAAGTCCGAAACAATCTTGCATATTTTTTAATTCAAGATGGTATTTTTTTATCATCATTCTTAGAGAGGAAAATTTAGCCTCAGAGAAACACTGTATGAAGTGTTGCCAACTTAGTAATTATATTGTTCTTTTTCTCACTTGATTATGGCCATCTTCTAACCATAGTTTCAAGTAGAGCATCGCATAAATTGAGGGTTGGACTTTATTTTCAGTAGTTTCCAAACAATGTCACAGACACTAGTATAAAGAACACTAAATATGTAGGAAAGTAAAGCAAAATAATAGTAACAATCAAAATATGCTTCTAGTGGTAGGTAATCATTGTAGGTAAAAAATTTCTATTCTTAACTGCGCATGAAAGGTATTTTGTGAAACTAAAAAATATATCCTGTCTTTTGATCCATGTAATGGAGGCATACTTATGTGAAGTTAATTTTTTGCTCATTTTATTCAAGCATGCTGGTAACCTAACTTTTCATAACAGAATTAATGAGTCTTTGCAAAAATAGCAATTTCAGTCCCTGTTTTTAAAAGTTGTGCATGTCCAATTTAGCATTGTTCAAATATTTTTTGAAACATTCTAATTTAATCTTGGATTATAGATTGACTCAAAAGTAATTTGTTGTGGGAATCTTGTATGGATTCTAAATTTCTCGTTTTACATAGAGTATGTTTAGAGTACATATATAAAGAAGTGATATGCATTTATTAGGTGAATATATACATTTTTTTTACACACTTCAATTCATTGCAAATTAAATTCATTTATTATTATTCCATAAGAATATAGATTGGAAATAATTTTAAGTTAATTTACAGAAGTGATAATTGCACATCAAAAATATAAATTAATGAACTCTATTATTCATTCAAATATTCTGTGAATTAATATAAGCATGAAGATAAAAGAAGGATAGTATTATTCCCTGACATACTTATCCAGATACAATCTGTTGTTACGCTAATTGAGAACAGTTCTGTGTCACTTTATATGTGGTGTTGATGAATATTGTGAAATTGACAATTATTATTCAATATTGCTTTAATAGTATCAAAATTGATAACTATGAAGGGAAGAATATGCATCTCTTTGAGCACCTTCATCAGTTAGTTTTCTTTTTAATAAATATGGGGATATCATGCCTTATCTTTATTCTTCATCACTTCCAGTATTTCCTTATTCATCTTCATCAACACAATTAACCTGGAAATGGTGTAAAATAAGATACAAATGTTGTTCATGTTTGGAAAAAAAACTTGTGGCTATAATTGTTTTATGGGATTTGTTAAATGCCACCATAATGAAGTGCATGATACTATGTACTCTCTCACAAACGCACACATGAGATTCAATATTTTATACTCTGCTACAACATATTAATCCTACAAATGCCATTTTAATCCATTTGTTGCCCTTCGACTCTCTGCTAGGTGCTTCTTATAATACTTGACATTAGAAATAAGACCTCAAATCTTGCGTTTATTGAAACAGGGTGGCTACTCTCTGGGAATTCCTTGAATTCCAAGAATTATGCTTGAATTATTGACTCCGGGAATTCTACGTGAATTTTAACATTTTTATTTATCGACGAAGGAGGAAAAGATGCGTGGAAAATACCAGGTATCCAAAAAAGTTCATGCCGTATTTTGCAGTGAGACATAAAGACACTGTAATTTCTGGCAAATGTATTTTATTCAGAAAAAGAAGCTCCTTCAGCTTCAATTACATTATCCCAACGAGATACAAGCTTATAAATCCCGCATTTGCAAAAGTTCTGGTCCCTAGGAGCAAAACAATTGTCCTATGACCTGCGTGACATCATCTCTGTTTAGGAACTGTTGCTCACGCAAATGGTTATCCATGGCCAAAAACAAGTGAAAATCAGATGAGGCAATGTCCGGGTAATAAGGAGGAAGAGGTAAAATTTCCCAACCAAGTGTGTTCATTACCTCCTTGGTCGCTTTCTCCGTATAAGGTCTAGCGTTGTCTTGAAGAAGGATTACTCCTTTCCTGTTGACTAGTGCTGGCTGCTTCGGACGCAGTGCAGCTGCAACCCTTTGCAACTGGGACGAGTACACCTCGTATGTGATGGTTTTGCCATGCTCTAGCAATTCAAAGTGCACAACACCAGCGCTGGTCCATCAAACAAAGAGCAGAACCTTCTGTTGATGAATGTTTTCTTTGGGGGTCAATGCAACACAACCAGGGGACGACCAATGATGTTTTCTTTTGCGGTTACTGTATAACACCCATTTCTCGTCACATGTCAATATCTGGTCCAGGAATGGGGCTTTCTTGTGGCGTGACAGCAATGATGCGCAAATGGTGAGCCGCTGGCGTTGGTTTTCCTCGGACAAAACGTGAGGAACCCACTTACTGAGCTTCCAAGACTTCCCAAGGTTGTGCAGAAGAAATCGAATGGTTTCCTCTGACACTCCAAACCCTTGTGCAAGTTCTTTGCACGTTTGCTGTGGATCGCGCTCGATGATCTCCTTCAGCAGGGCTTCGTCGATAGTGGCGGGGCGTCCAGCTCGAGGCTTGTTCTGGAGGCTCTCATCGCCCGATGCAAAGCGACTGAACCACTTTCGCGCTGTGCGCTCACTCACTGATGCCTCTCCAAACGCGGAGCATATCTTTCGAGCAGCGGCTGCAGCATTGCTGCCAAATTTGAACTCATACAGTAAACACGGCCGTAAAACGTCCTTTGACACTGACATGTTCCCTTCAGGATTGTAGTTTCTACAGACCTGCTGCTTATGCGACCGACACGCCTCCCAACTCTGCACTGACTGACGATTGCCGGGAATGTAAACTTCTGATGTCGTCCAGACAGGGTTGCCGACACATGCCGTTTGACTTTCACTTTTCGTTCCAGCGGCACGAACTTTTTTGGATACCTGGTAAAACAGAATTTTCTTTATTCGTTCACTTTGTTAGTGATCTTTGCAGAACAATCTATGTAACACATGAAAGATTATTTATTGTTACAAATAACAATTTTTTGTAGATTAGTGTATCCCGTAACATTTGTGTCTTGTATTTGGAGATGTATTACGAGTCTTGAGTATGAAATGGCAAACGTAAACTCCACATCTTGAACTAAATATTTTAAATATATATAATATATTGTTAATCGAACTGAATTAGAATTTTTGGATACGTTGGAATCATTGTATTGTTAATATATTTCTGCGTTTGTGTGTGTGGTGAGAGAGGGTAATACGTAAGGTTGAAATAGAGAAAATACCTTCTTGTACCCTTGCATTTTTGGAAAGTTCACCTTGAAAACTGGGTATTATGCTTGAATTTCATCATGGTCCTCGAGTGGCCACCCTGTGAAATAAATTTCTGCTCTTGGTCAGTCACACACCAGATCCGATACGATACAATGCTATGAGTCATTCTTGTTGCAAACCATCTCGGGGAGGTTTAAAAGTCTCTTATGGGTGGCCGCACATCGGAACACTTGATTCTAATCACTTTGTGACAGTTTGCGACAAAAGAATGAAAGTCTGTGGAATTTGGTCTCGTGTGGAGTGACTTGCAACAAAATGATCTGCACGTGCGAATCCATTCTCTTCAGCCACACACCTCTAATTGCAGAATGGAAACAAAGACAAAAGAGTCCTGTTTGAATAGTTCCTGTAGCCCAGATTTTAGTTATCAAACCGATTGATTCTTCATGTCGTGTTGTGCCTGATCCGTTGTGCGACTGGCCTTACACAACTTAAAATTGCAAAAAGGCATTTGATTGGTTCACATCTCATCTCTTTCACTGCCATCTTGTATTCAGTGGATATATTCTTGATTATCTGCCACGTTACGATGCAGTGCAATACTCGTACTAGTATTTGTAACTACAAGGCACGTCCAGAAAGTCATACCTGTTTGGTAATAAAATAAGTTAGTTGAACAAAACCGTTTTACCCTTGAGCTATTTTTGTGCATAGGCACCCATGACATTAAGGCACTTATCATACCAGGTAGGGATGTTCCGAAACCGATTATCGATGTATGAATATCGGCAAAAATGAGATATTTAAATCTGTACCGATAATACTAGAGTTTTACCTTCTAACAATTTTTATTTTTAAATATTTTGATTTTGTAAGAGTTATTGAAAATTAGATTATTGGATCTTCATCACTGTGGAGTTGTGATAAAATTATTGCAAACGCCTATTCAGAGGCTCAACCTACCTCAGAATCAGAAATAGAACAGTAGTGCTGAACTGACTATTCCATGTGACCAGGATCTGCTGTTGTATTGGAAATTCAAAAATCAGTATCGAAACCTGAAGCAAGTGGCGAGAAAATACTTGGGCATACCTGCTGCATCAGTATTCAGTGAAAGAGTGCTCAGTGCTGCTAGACAGATTTGCGATAAGAGAAGAAGTAGGTTACTTCCAGAAGTGCTTAAAAAAATCGTGTTTCTGATGTTGTATCGGCCAGCATTAAATTTACAATATTAAGAACAAAAAGAATTCATTTTGCATTTCAAAGAACTGCTTGTGCACTAATCTTAAATCTCTGAGAATATTCATCTATAATATGCAATAGAAATGTATTTTTGTCGCACTGATAATACATTCCATTTCTGTTAAATAATCTTATGTATCGGAATTGGTTAAATATCGGCATCGGTTCCAAAAATTACCAGAGAGTACATCAGCATCAGCATCGGTAAATTTTCAGCTTCGTCATATCACTAATACCAGGAGACAAGTTTTTGTTTATCCTCGTCGACCATTGGCGGTAGGATATTGTGACAGTCAGATTTACCGTCATTATTATTATCATTATTATTCATGTATGTAGCGGTAAAAAGACGTGTTGATTGAAAGTGTTAAGTGTTTTAATTTGTAAGATTACATATTTGATTTTTGCCAAGCCGACGGGAGGAACGAGAGATTCGCTTGTGTTAAGGGTAAGCACCTGAAGGGTCACGCTATGCGTCTAAAGCTTAGGAAATTCGACCGTAATGACAAACATTTAAATATCTCGGTTTCCAACGGTCAGATTCATGTGAAACTTATACCAGCGCAGCGGCATGTGTGCAAGGACGGATGTGTGGAGTTTCGTCACGATCAAGCGACAATTACGGACGCCAGATCAAATCGGTTCTAATTGATCAGTTTGTGGACAGCGATTGCAATTGAGCTATGGGCGACAGCCAGGCGGAAGCTTAATCCGCACAAGTCAACTTCGGACACGGTACGTCCTAGTTTGGAGACAATAGAGCAAAGTGGACTGACCCCTTCGGAAGCGTCACTCCAACGTGCGCATAGCGTCGTTTTTCAAAATCTAAATAAAACGAAGGACATGGTTTTTCGATACACAGTCTTACCGCGATCCTTGTAACGAGAGAAGCTCCGTGCTACCTCTCCATATACAGTCTTACCGCGATCCTTGTAGGGAGAGCAGCTCCGTGCTACCTCTCCATATACAGTTTTGCCGCGATTCTTGGAACGAGAGCACCTTCGTGCTACCTTTCGTGTACAGTGGACTTTGTTGTGTTGTGCGAACACCAGTGTGTGAGATAGGCAGTAAGTCTACACGAGTGCGCCTACCTCAACCGCTGGGGGAAGTTGAAGCGAAACCGTTTCCGTGATTACCTTACGCCATTTATAATTTTTGAGAAACGAGGAACACCGGAAACTATGGCGGGCTAGAGAGAGAAGAGAGATGAGGGCGTTACGTCGATTCGCCTGATGTCAGAAGAAACTACGCCGATGATGCCTATCCGCCGCCATGGAGAGAGAGAGAGAACGTCGAACGCCGCCCTATTGATACGCCGACGACGCCTACCATCCGCCACGTTGACGCCCCGACGACGCCTACCATCCGCCATGTTGACGCCCCGACGACGCCTACCATCCGCCACGTTGACGCCCCGACGACGCCGACGACGCCTACCAGCCGCGACAGAGAGACGCAGAGAGAGATGTTGACGCCCCGACGACGCCTACAACGACCGCTCAGATGCGACGTCCGAACCGCGCCATACCACGGAGACCCACCGATCCCGAGAGGAAGAGGAGCCGGGAAACTAGGTGTTTGAATCCTTCTCGCATCTTCATCGTCGCGACCAAAGGAACCTTTCGCGTGGATACTATGTGTTTCAATCGCCCATAAAGACGCCTGGATGCACCCCGGAAGCTGAGAGATGGTAAAGTATTCATCTGTGTGAACCTTAACACGTGACGGCCCGATTGATTTAGAGAACGCCCTTGAAATTCATCGACATTTGGAAAACGCTCACTCAACTCGAAATTTTGTATCGAACTCCCGTCGCGCTTGTCATTTGTAATCTATTCGTCTCAGGTCAATTTTTCTTATTCCTTGTGATATTTTTTTATGATCTTAAATTCATTGTTGTTTGTGCTCCTTTGTATTTGTTTAAAGTGCGTACTATTAGAGTAAAGCGCCGCCCGCTTAGTTGCATATTCTACTTGAGGTTTGTTCATTTTTATGTGTCAGCGCTGTGTCGCTGCTAGCTATGTCCGGTTGCATATGTGATTATTTGTTAAAGTATTTGCCTGGTAATGTGAATTGCTCGTCGCGGCGAAGTGTTTAAGTCCCGCCTGCTAGAGAGTATATTGTTTGCGCCACTCAACGGAGGTTATTTGTTATGTTTGGAACCACGTGAGGTCTTGTAAAAGGAAAACGTCCGCCCACGTGAATGTAATTGCCGTTGAGACGCCTTTGTTTATACTGGTCAAGTAATGTATTGTCACCGCGCCGACTAGTTTCTTTTAAAAAAAAACAAAAGGTGAACTTAAGTAAGGGCTGGCTAGGATTTAAGTAGCACTGGAGCAAAATCACAAATGACCTGATTAGACAAAAAGTAAGATAAAACTAATTGAGAATGCAATAATTAGGGCTTGTCGTCATAAAACCTGTACATGTCATGTATAATTTCTTGTGTCGATGACCCCATGAGGATTGAATCTGAGAGAGAATGTGAGAGTGCAAGTGTGGGGACCTGTAATGATTCCATTTTTGTTGGTTACGAATAGAATATACTTTTTATTTTCATGTTAATTTTGGGCTATATCATTTTCGTATGCATGTCGCTACCCGTGATTTTCAGGTATGCAGCTAGCCGCTTCCCGGCTACAGGTAAAGAGGTGGTAATTTGAAAGTACATATGTCTTTGTTTTTTATTCGATATGGCTTATTACTATGCACTGTTGGTCACCGGTTCCTACACACGAACTTAACCTGGACCGTAACGCTATTTCGCTTGTCCGAGGGAGATTTTGCCACCTCTATCTAGGTAGTGGTAGCATTTGTTTTCCCGGGCAAGGGAGGGTGTTTCATTAACTCTTACAATATTATACAGACTGCATCCAAGCTTACCCGATATGAGTTTGTTGTGCGTGAGCTTTCATGTAAGTTGCATCATGGTAGTGGTTGTGTATGTCAATCTTGGATCTTGCTACCGGTCACCGCAAACACAACAGCTGCTTCAGATGTTTCAGTGGGAGGTGTGGGAGTACTTGGCGCACAGTCCTGATCTTTCCCTTAGTGATCATCATCTTTTTATAAATTAAAAGAGTTTTGGTGAACAATGAAGATCTCCTGCCAACTACATTTCTCAATGAACTGGCAGAAAAACGTGTCTCCTGGTACAGTAAGTACCTGAATGTGATGGGTGTGCATCTATGTAGAGAAATAGCTCAAGGTATGTACTTTCAGGGTGAAAAGGTTTTATTGAACTAACTAACTTTCATTCTTTTTTATTACCAAGGAAGGTGCTACTTTCTGAACGTGCCTTGTATTTAGAGGAATTTTAGTACGTATTGTAATGTACAGTACGGGCATTGGTATCAGGAAACCAATCATCCAATCCTTAATTTAGCTAGTTTCAATACAATCTTTTGTTTTAAAAAACAGCATATTTCAGATTATTTTTCCAGTATTTGATCACATGCTTATTGAAGTGTGCCAGTTCTCCTAACGTAGTGCAGTCTGGAGAAAGTTGGCATTTTTAGGGACATTTTGAAAAATATGCTAAAATTCCTACAGCTCTCACCCTATTCTGAAAAACATTGCATCATGTATTACCTCTTGTTTTTTGCCATTACCATTACCAAAAAGAAAGTATAACTTATTAGAATTCTAGAATGTGTTTCAACAATCAATTTTCTCCTGGCAGTACGAGGAATTTTGAAAAGTGTGCATTGTGTAGGTAAGCAAGGATATGTAAGATATTTCAGATCACAAGTGCCAATCTCATAGCGTTGGATTTTTATAATAGTTAAGTATACATTTGAAACTGGCTCATCTTTTTAACAAGTAACTTTCTTTTGTGCTGTTGATGCAGGACAAGCAACTCTGCAATCAAGTAAGCCAGGTAAGTATTACAAGGTAACACTGTTGAACCAGTTGAGATTGTAGACATTTATTATTAATATTATGCTAGTGATCTGGCAGCTGAACATTGCAGTTGCACTGACACAGTGAATTTTTGCATGACCATGGCAGATAACAAGTAACAATTTCTTAGGGAAAGTTCAGTTAGAGATCACTATGATAACAGAAATGCAATAAGATTAGGAATATACATGTATTTGCTTCGACATAACCCAAATCCTGCTTGGAAATCATATTCCTCAATTCTTTTCAAGTATGTGTTGTGTATACTGAATGAACAAGGTAGCTTGATACTGTACATGAACATGACATTGCTTGGTATCTTAGAGTACCCAGAATGGATTCTCCATTTGCTGTAAAAATCCTCTTTTGTCTGTTGTACTTTCATGCATACCGAAGAAAGATCTTTCATTCTCTGATGCTGTAAATGGGTTCAATATATTGTCATGCCTTTTAAGATCGTAGTATTTGCAAATTAAATGTTGTAATCTTGCTGATCCTGTATCCGTCAAAGTTGTTAATGCAGATTTGTAGTGTAGGTTAACAAAACAGAAAAACATATTCTTGACTGATCTTTGCTGATATGGTAGTATATGTGGATTGGGAATGCCCTCTGATAGCCTTTATAACAATCTTTCTTTTCCAAATTTGAACTTTCTGACTTAACATAGCTTTGCTTTTTGACTATAGGGTGTATCTGCTTTCATGCTTGAAATTTGAAATACTCTACAGAAATTCTGCACTTAAAGTGGAAACACTATCTACTTGAGCTAAACAACTCTCTTTAATTCTAACCCATAAATGTTCTACATTACTGTGTCTGAAATGTTCTCTAATGCATGAGAAAATTACATATTTTATTTCCTTCAAATCTTACCGAGACTCAAATACAGGAAAAAAGATGCTGCATTCATTAAGATATCACAAATTAACCCAAAAAAATGTGCCATAAAACAACCGAAACAAAAAGTTAGACATTGGTAGAAACATTATGAAATGTTTTTATTTTTCTTTTATTTTTTCAAAGAAAAAAAATTCTATGCTGTGTGCTGTAAGGAATATTATTTGAATAATTTTTATATCCACATACATAGCACGGAAATTGAAACTACATTATTTTTCCAAAATATTAGTTTGACAGAATTTGTTTTCCATTCAGCATTAGAACATACCTAGTATCAAAACAGCTGCATATATTATAATTTGAAATTTCTTGTTCTGGTTTTATATTACATAATCACATGGCAATGATATATTTTTTTCTTTTTTAAGGATAACAGTGTGTCATTTATTAAAACCTTATGACCACTGCTTTTTCAGTGCTTCAAAATCATGAAGTAAACATTTGATTGAGGAAATTTTTCTGTGATGTATCCCTATTTAACAGAAACTGATAACAACTTATTTTTCGGCCACCTGAAAATTAGGAAATGTTGAAGGAAATTGAAAAAAGCTCTCTTTAAATACAGAATTTTGAAGATACCTTAATTGAATTATTAAAGTACATAGTGCACTTTGCAGTGGCCACAGCAAGAAGCCAGAAGTCAGAGATTTGAATCCATATAGACATTGATGTGCAATGCGTTCATTTAATCACTGTCAATTAACCTAAGAAGGTAGAAAAATGGCATAAAAAAAGAAGAATAGGAACTGTTGTGCAAAAAAGTTTTCAAGAAAGCTTCTATTCTGTTCCATCTCCCAAACAATAGCTGACAGAATGAATCAGTTTCGTATCGCACACTTGTTTATGTACATTATTGTTATGGTCCTGTATTAAATTAGTCAGAATCTGAGTTTTTATACCAGTGATCATTGGGCATTCCTAATGCAGATGTCAATAATCCTGATATAATGTTCTTATCGCCTTCAGCTGCTGTTGTCTTTGCTTAGATGTATTTGGTATGTGCTGACTCTCTGCTCTTTTTTGTTCTGATGTGGTTGCAGGAAGTCCGATCACTACTTCACCACCACCTGTCTCCACTTCTACTCCTGCTGTCGCTGTCAGCAGTACAGTAACCTCTGTTGCCGCCACTTCTACCATCCCATCCACCACTTTAGCCAGGGCAACCGTCGAACCCACCACTGCCAGTTCCGCTTCGGCTGTTGGTCCGAGTGCCACGGCGGTGTCTTCACCTCCACCCGCATCCCAGACTGTCAATTACCCGGCCGTGCTAAAGGACAGGCCTCCCAGCTTCACTCAGAAATCGAAAGTCCCGCCACCCGTCCCTCCCCGATCGCCCAAGCGTGTACATGTTCCCCAAGGAGGAGGGGCTGCAGTGACAAGTTCCGGGGCTGTGCCAAGAGGTGGGAGGTCCTGCTTTACGCTTCCACCTAATTTCGTGCTTTCTGCTTTGTTTTTTCTTTCCGAGTTTTCATTTGCTTTTTTCTCGGCTGTCGATATCAGTGCTTCTCAAAGCTGCAATAGCCTTCATTGTGATCACAAGTGAGCCAGTGTGGGAACCACTGTCGTTACTGGAAAGTGTTCATACAAATGTACAGAATTCCAAAATTTTCTGTTTTTATACCAGAATTGTGTGGCAAAAATGAACAACGCCTGTTTTAATATTCTTTTACATACCAAGTAACACCTGTGAGAATTATGAAGGTATCCAGTGAAGGAACATAGTGGTTTGGATCCCACTTTAAACTGTAGGTCCAGTCCCGATTAGCCTTTCTGTGCACAATTTGAAAGATATTTTGTAGTAATTGTTTTAAGCAATGTCTTGTGTAGGAAATTAATAAATATGAAGGGCACCGGTGTTACTTTTGTAAGTGATCTTTCAATTTCATGTAATCATCATTTCATCCTCATCATCCTTGTTAGCTAAACTAGCAGAAGAGAGATGTAAAATAAGAAAACACATTATCTGACGTACTTCTTTGTTAACACTCTGTACATTGAAACTGCAAAAGTTTGAAACATGGGATGAAGAAAACATGTCAAGCTTAGTTTATTGCTGATAATAAGTGGTTAGTCTGTAGAAGTATGTACATAATAGATATCATAAAAACTATCACTGCCAGGGAGACAGTTTCACATTTATATCTTCCTCACTCTCTTCTTTGCATTCTTTAAACTAAACTCCTTTTAAGGAATTTCAAGATTTCATACATAACTTACTACTAGTGTATAGGGAGCCTATATAACTGAATGCTGTAAACGCTGCCCCAGATTTTCTTTTGAGATTTCCACCAAATACTTCCAACATGCTCAAACAACTCTTTGGGAAGCTCTGGTCTAGACGGTAACTTACTTGCATGCTTCTGTTTGTGTCAGCATGCGAACCCTAAAGTTTTTGCATCATAAATTGCATGCAACGTTCTCCCCTAAATTTGATGCTTGAGTGAACATCAATTTTGAGTGTTAGTGCTTGTTCTTTAAAGATCTTTGGAGACATATTTCTGCAGCATGTATAACATGTTAAGAAAATGTAACTTTTGTGGATGCTTTTTAATACTTTTTTATTTATGTATTGGTGATGGTCCCACGCGAAATCTTTGCCATTACCGACAAATTACAGATATGAAATTGCAAATGTTTTATGTCTGATTTTTCTCTTAATGTATGTAACCAGGCAACTACAATAGGTTTTGACAAGCAATTAGACCCCTTTTCCTTTATGAAACACGGGTATATGCTTATTTGTGTTCATAAAAATATCAAACAAGTAGAGAAACTAGTACTCGCTTTTTCTGCGAAACTTTTTAAAATAAAAAATATAAAAAGAAACAGTTTTGCTGAAAAAGTGAGTACTAGTTTCTCTGTATCTATCTATTACCACGTGCCTCATTTCCCAATTATGAAACACATCAAAGTTTCGAGATTTTGCACCAAGTTATAGGCTGTATATGGAAATAGTGGATCTAAAATTATCATCCAACCCTGATAGGGTACCAATTAATCTGCCCAGTAACATATTGATAGGTTACCAATTAATCTGTTCAGTAACATATATTAGGGATGGGGTAAACCAATCTATACTTCTTTTAATTGATTTGCAATATAGGGATATTGGTATAAAAAAAATGCTATCTTCACTGATCTAATATTTCTATGAACACCCTGTAAATCAGTGCAAAGTTCTGCCACTTCTATCGTTTTTATGCATCTTATACTTCGGTTATTGTAAGTAGAATAATAAGATTAATATCTAGACACATACCTTAAAAACAATCCAAATTTTCATACACATCTGGGTTCTTCTTGAGGGTTTGAGAAAGGAGTGATGCCACATTGGGTAAATTAGTTAACTTAAAAAGTCCCTCGACACATCAGGAAGTTATGTCCACCTGGTTCCTCTCTTACTGTCAGTGCAATCCAGCTGGTTTAAAAATTTGATCATTTTTATTAATGTTAGTGTTTGAACATTAGTCGTTTGTTCCACTTATGATGCTGACGATATGTATGTAAAGTTAGCCCCCCCCCCCCAATATTCTGGGTTTGTAAACTAAATATCTGCTTTTCTAAGGTAGCACTACAGTTATCTGCGTACTTACATTAATTAAAGACGTGAATGAACCATTCGGGTTCTTCATGGATGGAACATTTGCAATTTTATATCGGATCTGTAGAGAGCAGCATCTCCAAATCTTATTTATATCAGTACTTTATTTATATTGCCAACAATTTCATATTGTTCTTTCAATCAATAAACATGAGTTTTTAGTGGGAATAAAATATTTAAGACATGTATGAATTCCATTGTATATAATTCATAGAAGCAGGTCAGCACTTGATTTGCAATATTTCAGATCTCTGGGAAATTTAAATTTGACTTTGTCAAATACTGTAAAAATTTGATGGGATGATCTTGTAATTTGGAACATTACCAATTACATTAGGGTTGTTGTAAAGGCAAAGTTTCCTGTATATGTAGCACTATGCAATGAAGGTGCATTTAGGGGATGTGGAGGTACAGCCTCACATATTCCCGATCTCAGACATTTTGGATGTGATGTGAGCAGCACCACACTCGAGCCACCTTTACCCCCCAGGCTGGGTGAGGGCTGAGAGCCGCTGTGTACGGAGACACGGCTGGAAAAATTCCGATCTTAGATCACCCATCCTGGGAATCAAACCCATGTCTCCCACGTGGCAGTCACCTTGGCTACTTTATATGTATTTATACTTATAATATATAACATTGAAATCAGAGTGAGAGGCAATACATTCAGAAACTTCCCCCAATGTCACAATTTTATTTGTAAGTATTGGAATCTAAAGCTTCTGTTAAGGTACATGACAATGTGAATACATCTTTCAATTTGGAGAGATACTATTTAATCTGTTCCCATCCATGTCTTATTTTTTTTAAGCCTTGTTCTCATGTTAGAGTTGAAATTGAGTTATAAAGGAGCATTCGCAGAAGTTACGTAATGATCTTAACATGATTGTTACTTTTTCTTGAATATAATTTTGTTGAAGAGAGGAGGAAGATTTGTTTTGTGCTTGATCTCGAGTATTTTAAAATATGGCATTTTATGAAATAGTTGAGTTTTTGTGTTCTTTTGAGCACTTAAAAATCACCTGTAATGCAGTAGAGGTACAGAGCACACTAAGGGATTTTTAGAAAATATTATAGAACTAGTTCTTTAAGTTTTGAAATATCCATTGTTGAATATTAAGTTGCTATAGTGGAAATGCATTTGTGTGGTAAAACCCCAAACTCCAATTATTACGTAGTTTATTAATATTTTACTTCTGTAACTCATTGGAAAGTTGTGAAAATGTGGTTCTATAAGGGTTTGAACCAGGAACCATAGTGTGCTGTGCTAATACTGTATCAAGTGAGCCACCAATTAAGATTTTTTTCTCCACCACAATTTGAATGATTTTGTGATGCTTTCCAGGTAACTATATATTGAAGTAGACTGCAGTACAGGTAGACTGCAAAAAAATGTTACCACCGAAAGGGAAACATACACATTTAATATACCCCTTCAACCAGTGAACCAGAAATGTGAATGCATTTGAGCATTCTGTCAACCATTGAGTCCATGACCCTTGAACACATGTCATGCGGTATAGAGCGTATCACTGTCGAAATTCTTTGTTTAAGGTCTTGTATGTCCCGCAGTTTTGTTGCGTAAACACGCTCCTTTACCATCCCCCATAACCAGAAATCGCAATCTGGTGATCAATGGTAGTGGACCATACCGACCAATCCATCGTTGCCCCCACCGCAACACCACATAAGTGGTAACATTATTTTGCCCCACCGAAACACCATTTAAGTGGTAACATTATTTTGCCCCATCCTGTATTCTTAATTTCTTCTATCCAGTAGCAAATTTACAGTACATCCTGAATGGAACACACACCCTCACTCACTCTTCTCAAAATTTTTGAGCCTTGGAAATTTTTGTCAAACCAGAATTTGGCTTGGTGCATAAAATGCAAGGATTCCAGGTTCAAATCCACATTTAGTAACAACTTCCAGTTAACTTACAAAATGGTTTATTGCAAAATCCTCGTAATTTCTGATTTATTTTGAATTACAAGGGTCGTTCAAGGTTGACCAAGACTTTTATTTCTAGACAGGAAATATACATACATAGAAGCACCAAACTATGTCAGTTTTTCAAAGTATTCCCCCTGAGCATCCAGACACCGTTGCCATCGTTGTGGAAGTTCCGTGATGCTTTTGGCGTAGAAAGTAGTAGGTTGGTGTCGTAACCACTACAGGACAGCGTTCTTGAGTTCCTCATCTGTCTGGAAGTGGGCCCTGTAAGGACTGTGTGGTAAAACCTCCCAGTGCAAGTTGGCCAGTGTTGTTTGAGTCAAATGGGCCTGGCATTGTCATGGAGAAGAATGACATGTTTCGACAACATTCCAGGTCTTTTCTTCCGAATGGCCCCACGTATAGCACTGTGAAGCAGTGTTGAGTAATACTGGGCATTAATTGTGGCATCCTTCTCCACAAAATCCACATGGATAACACCTTTCATGTCCCAGAAGAGAGCCCCAAAATCTTGCCTACAGACGGCAGTGCTTTGCCAACTCCCACCCTTCACTGAACTGTTGACACCATTCGTACACTCTTGCCTGTGACAGCGTTTGTTCACCATACTGTGCTTGCAGTCTACACCAAATTTCAGCAGGTTTCACCTCCTTCATGAGAAATTTAATTATACACCGCTGTTCCACAGCAACAGATACACTACTTGCTGTCATCTTTGTTTTCTCTACTGCGCATGCGCCAAATGTGTCACAAAGGATCGTGGTTACTCACAAGAAATCGTGGTCTGTCCTGCCGAAGTAATGGAGCGCTACATTGATTCATTAATATTTTACGCTCGAAAGTCTTGGTCAACCTTGAATGACCCTTGCGAATGAGTGCGTGAAAATGAAGTAACTATTTAAGTTGGAGTACGTAGAAATAGTGAATGTTTGTTGGGGAATATATAAAATATGTTTCCACACAGTACTGGAAGATGTAAAGAATATGGCTATCTATTCACTTTATAGTACACATGCATTATGTAATCCTGAAGGTTAATTTTGAAGTTAGTATATTCTCCTGTAAGGTCAATGAATTTAATCTTCTATGCATTTCTTCTGAGGCCTTTCTAGATCCCTAGAGTATCATGTTTCAATGTAGAAGTATGAAAAACTTAAAATAGAGTTATCTTGAGATAATGTCCTCATATATTTCAATAAGCTTCCAGTTGATTGTGATTTGTATATTCTATGTTATTAACATTATTCTTTACTTGCATGAAATGAAAAAATCTCAAATTTGTTTTCACAGAACGATGACGAAGGGGTGTTAATGAAGAATTTTAATCAATACAGGGCTAAATGAAATCTAGTTCAATACATTGTTCGTTATTTAATATATTGCACCACCCTGTTTTGAATCCCATGTAAAACTTCGTGTTCCTCATCCATTTCACCCCACAGGCATTTTCAAAGTCAGAGTAATGTGACAAATGACAATATATCTGCAAATTGAATAGGAGTTTCAACAATGTATTTTTTTAGAAAGTGTAACGTAGTTGTGACCTCAAGTTGCCTTGCAGATATAACACAGTAATTGTATTCTGCGGGGTCAACTTTTAGTCCCTGTTATTAGGAACCTTCGATATCAAGGTTAAAGAAATCTTTCTTGGTGAAGTCTCATACGTTTTGCTTCCTTGACCTCCTCAAAGGACATGAATGAAGTACAAAGAAACAAAACCAAGGATTGACCCGACAGAAGTGGTTTCATTATTCTACCAAGATGCTCTATAATCTCTCCTAACCACCTTCCGAGCTGACATTAACTATAATGAATGAGCTGATTGACTCTCAATGTCCATTTAGCAGATAGCATGTTGGCTTCTTTGTAACATCATATAAACATTTTGTAGTGTCTTGGTCTTGTATTAATTGCGCATCTTATATTGTCTACTGTTACCTACAGATGACACAATTAATTGTACAGCCTTTTTAAATTTTTTACATGCACTTTTTGTTTGCCACTTGGCAATATACGTCACATATACTTGACTAATAGTATATGAATGAAGATAATGCAGAAATTGCTCTGATGTACATTTGATTACTAATGTTGAAAGCTTTTGCCTTGTATTGTCATCAGCTCTCATAAAAGTAAACTTAGAATCCATGTTAGTTAAGAACAGTTTTTTTTTTTTTACTCACTCACTCACTCACTCACTCACTCACTGCATCACAGAAAAGGCTGTCTTGTTTTTGGGGTTAGTGTATTGAGTGACAAATGTGTGAATTGTAGTGACAAATCTGTGAATTGTTGTGAATCATGCAAATGTGATTGCGTGGGTTCTCAAAATATCACTTGTGTTGTTCCAAATCCTTTGTTACAAGGTTCATTTTCTTTAAACTGCAAACTTGGAACAACAATGCAAGTGACAAAGTTGAGAACCATGTACTGTTCAAAGATTGTTACTCAATTGACTAGGTCTATGACAGATAGCTTTTATATGTGTGTGTGTGTGAATGTTAGCAGTGTATTTCTGAAATCAATTAGCAAAAAAATAAGTATATTTCTGAACTATTGTGAATTTTTTATGTTCATTTTTATACAAGAAGTGAACCTTAGCCATGTTTGTGATATGCATTTTTATTTGAATTCATTGCATCTGATTTGTTTTCATGTTGCAGTTTCGTTTGCATTGTATTTGCATTTTTCTATATTTATCATCTGTGTGTGTGTTTCTTTTAATGTTAAATGGTGTAAAACAGCAAAATTATTAAATTTTAATCTGCCTACCCACGTAAGAAGTAAAGTTGAATCATTGCTAAACATTCCTAAATGTTATATCTTAAGCTCATCGTTCACATATCATAATGCTATCATTTCCATCCAAGGACACTTTTTAATGTTTTTAAGTGGAACTTTTGATGAAAGTGAGGGAAGTAAGCTTGCAATGTATGGACCAAAGCTCAAACGTTAATTATTTAAATCTTCCAAGAACTTCACATGTGGGCACAGAATGGTAGGGGAAATATTCTGTTTATACAATAAACATCCTGTGTTTTGTAGGTGTTTGCGTACTTCTCCAAATTCACATGTTTGTGTGTTATGTGACACACACTGTATTCCAAAAATCACTGTCCTTGCGTCATTCCAAAAGCAGAATGTCAGCTTTTTTATGTTAGTTTTTAAACAGCCATGATTCTTTTAGTATACTTACCTTACCCAGTATGTGCTTGCATCGTGTGTTCGATGATACTAAAATAATCTTTGCTTTTTAGTCTTATTTTTTCTTCAACGTATGAGTAAAAGTGTTGTTGTTAGGTTTGAAACTTCAGCAGACAAATGTATTTCTAAGCTTAAATAGCCTCTCCCTTCCTACTTGTAGGGTTAATGGGCACTCCATCATCCTCCACCCCACCACCTGCCTTTGAGGATGCTATGAAGGGTGACTTCCTGGATGCTTCATCGCCTAAGCACAGAATCGGATCTGGTTCCAGTCATGTGGCTCATATGATAGTGACAAAATCAGGAAGAAGCGAAGCGTACAGAGATGATCGAGTGGAAACAGTCAGGTAACTAGCGTTCCTTTAATTTAAGGCTGTTTAACTGCTAGTAATAGATCAGAGAAGAAATTTTACTGGTTCTGGTATGCTCGCTGATATTTTTTTTGGAACCAATTCTGATAAACATAATTTAATAGAAAATATGAATGGAATCACATGAAATTTATCCCAGTCAATGTCAATCAAATACAAAATTTCGTTAATTAATCTCCTTAATTTACCAGAACATATAACGAGAATAATTGCAATGTGTTTTCTATTTGAAAAGGAAACTGCATATTTAGAAATTTACTTTACAAGACCAATGAATATAAATTCATAAAAATTACCACCAAATTGTTAAATTTCCACTAAATTATGTTCTATTTATGAATATATCACATCCATAATATTATTGATAATTTTAGATACACTGATATACCCATTAAAAACAAAATAGCTAAATATTATTTCGAATTATAATTTGGGTGTAAGTACATCACTTTTTTCCCCACTTTGTTGGGAACATTTGACCACAGCTAGCAGAAATTATTTGGTATGCAGGAATTTGTGGTAAACTTTAGTCTTGGCAAATGATAAGAATTTGTTCTTGCTATGCTGAAGCTTGGTGTTTACATTCTTGGATTTTGCATTATCTTCACATTATACTCTGCTCCCAATAAAGCAAAATATGAGAACCCTATCTCATCTTTTCATTTTCTTATGTTAAGATCTTTAAAAATAGACCCGTGAAGAGTTCATAATTAATGTTTTACTTTATAAGAAAAAGTCAAAGGCAATTTGTTCTCAAAGAACTAGTGAATGTGTACAGTGAATCGATATGGTTAGTGTATTATTTTTTCCCCGAAATAATTTTCAGAGCACCATCCATCTACATTTGAATAATAGTATATTTTCAGGTAAATGTGGAGTACATAGTATGTTTTCAGGTGAATGTGTAAAGAATGGTTGAGACAAAAAATAACTTGTTGTGGTTATTAGGACAATTATATAAATATAGCTCTTGAATGTGATACTTGTTTTCTCTTTTTCTATAGTCGTAGAACTCAGTTATATCATCAGTCCTCTATCTTTAAATATGGTGAGGTGGCATCATCAGTGTATAAGAAAAGGTAGTGTTTGAACTATTGAGAGTTAATCTTGGAGTTTTCTTTAGAATCCTCGCATTTAAAACCATTAACCTTCTGGTAATCTTTTATAACTTACCGGGAGCATTAACTGTACTTGCCAGAGTTAGAGTGCACCTTTGAGCAGCAACTTGTGTAGTATGTTTATTTTCTTGTCTGTGTAGCAAATGCCCACTTTTTTTAATTTGTTGTTAGTTAGTACCCTCTTTACAGTAGTGACAAGTGTGTGGTTTTTTTTAGCTAGTTTCCATCTTAATACAAAGTAAAATTTGGCAGAGGAAAAGTTTATTAATTGGACCTGTAGTACATGCAACCAACTAAATGATAGAACTGGTTTGAAGTTAGTTAAAGCATGTTCCCTCTTACATTGGACCCTATTGGTGTGTTTTCAACTCTGTTTGCTACATTTTCTGGAATTAAGACATAGCAGGACATGTAATATTTACATTTTATTAGCTATTTGAAACCACAACAGCACATACCTTCTATCAAAAGTGGTGATGTTTCACATATTTTTCATTTGTATTATCAGATTCAAGATAGTTGATTGCTGACTTGAATTATTTATGAAAAGATTCTCTCAGGCTATCGACCAGGTGAGTTGTGGTAAAGATTCCAAGCTTTTGAGAGGTAACGTCACTCTCATCTTCAGGGTAGAAGTGAAGTTTGCTCTCGAAAGCTTGGAATCTTTTCCACAACTCACCTGGTCGATAGCCCGAGAGAATCTTTTCATCATTCGTCCAGTAAAGCTTCAAGACTTACTTTGAATTATTTAGTTCATTAGTCTGATGATGGAGACAAGTGGTTTGTGAACCATTACTTCTTGTAATAAGGAGGAACCTGCTGGTGTGATTTCAAATAGTGAGCAACATGTACTTTCCAAAGACCTATAAGGTAGTATTTTATTCCCTCAATAAACACTCTCTTCTAATACATGAATATGACTGAAATACATGAAAAAGAAAGAATGAAAAAGAGGTTCCTGTATATCATGAAAGAAATGATAGACTGAAACAAAAAAGGAATATAAGTCGAATTACATGAATCGCATAATTAACCAATCCACTTGTGAAAATTTAGTTTGGGACTGTCAATTTATCCACTTCTGACTTATATTTACAACATTTTTATTCACGTTCTGCTTTCTCTAATATATTTCTAGCTTTGCATATTCATCTTGGTTTTCTTATCATTCCCTGTCTTTATAATTATCATGTCTTTCACCTGACATAATCAAGAATCAAAAGCAAAACATATTTCTTACTCACGGTACATTCTATGTAGACATAAGAGTATGTCACATAAAAGAGGAAAGTAAGTAGGATAGAGAAAAAGAAACCGAAATGTAACAATATAAGTTGATTTTTTAATGATTTTCATTTCTGAACTGATGGAAAAAGAACCCTGTTCTCACCTCAGTGATAATTGTTAGGCCTGCACATTGTTTCAATGAACTTAAAATGCATATGGTCAAAAAGATTCAAGTGTGGCATTGAAACATCGAACATACAGAGAACATGATTTTTATGTGGAAATCACAGTTCATGAAGTTGACACTGTGGTGACATGAACAATTGCCAAAAATTTTAACGAAACATAATTAATAACTGTATATTTCTCATATATAGAAGCTTTAAAGTAGACTGCTATGTACTCCAAAAGATAAAAAGAAGCATTAAACACACTCCTTTGGTAACTTGTTTGTATGTTCTTTTAGCATATCAGATGTTCGGTTGGAATCCAAACCTGAAAATAAATCGTCACTGAGTGTCGAGTCAAGTAGTTCTACATCTGGTTTCAGTTCGACAATACGAACGATGACGTGGACACCGCCAGCCTCCGTGGAAGGCAGCACGCCGACATGGACTGAGGGTACGCCTTCCTTCACCGAATCTTCGAGTAGCGGTGATTTAGGTATGCCTGAACTAACACATTAACCAAATTAATAAATAATCTAGCTTGCTTAATTAGGTAAAAAGTAATAAATTGTAGTCTGCATGGGGTGGGAGTGAGTTGCGTAGTATGTGAGTTTTAAACAAACTTATTTAATAGCATGAACTTAAAAAGGGACTTTCTGTATGCATGAGTATTGGAGGAAAGTCACAATAAGTATTGACACATACCATGTAGCAAACGTTTATGAATAGAAAGATTTATCCTTTGATTGTAGAGAATTACTTTTGATGAGGTGCATTTAATTTTCACACTGGATCCCTTGTAAAGTAACAACATAATGTTGATTATTATTCATCCATGTGCACATCAAACTTAATCTGATGGATGGCTTGTTAGTAAAGTAACGAAAGGAAGTGTGTGTTTAAATATACAGACAGTTCCTGGTTACATTTTTTGAGCCTTGTACATTGCCGGAAATGTATATGTGGATGTGATAGGGCTTAGTTGATAACTTTGGTTATATTGTTGCATTCTATATTATTTATAAATACATAAGTGCAGTAATCAGACGTGTAATACGGAATTGTTATCAACCATCTATCAAAATTCGGTAGCGAAAGTATAGAGTTGAAAATAAATTATGGTAGTTTTAGCATTTTGTTCATCACATGCTTGAATATATTTAAACAAAACTTTAGAGGATTAGCATAAAGTTAATGGGAAGACCACTCCATTGGCTGCAGACAACAGTTCTATTTAAGGCTCAGCTGGGCTTTGGCCGACAACAGGGAAGCTGTTTTTGAATATTTCTCTCCTTTTCAAAACCTGCTGTGATATTTCAAAATCTGAAAAATTACATATGGGTGATTCCATTGTGACGTGTGTGATGCTCAGACAAATTTACATTAATTTTATTAATTATTTTCTTAGAATCTTCAAATATGTAACTCTTATCAATTCATGTAATTTCATTTTCCTTGATGAAAGTTATTTGATTTCAGAATATACCTCCCCCATCTCAATTTTCAGCTACTGAAAATACATTATTTGTAATTGTGACACTTCTGAGACTTGACTTAAGACTATTCTCAGCCTTTCAGAAAACTGCAAAGTATATGGGTTTAATGAAGCAATTTTATTTTATTTTCACAAAGCATTATTTATATGACATTTAAATTCGTATAGTTTCTAAAAGTATTACTACGTACTTTTTTATAAATATATTTTGCCTGTGACGGGTATGACAAATTTTGTGACAGGTGTGACACCATGCATATTAGGATTATGGAACAATGGAAGGGCTATGAAATTTATCATAAATAGATTCTTCAAGTAAGGTTTGTTTCAGAAATGAAGTACGATACTTCAGAGCTTAAGATATAGAAACAACCAATGAGACAATTAGAAAGAAATTAGAGTTAATTTAATTTTTTTATGGTACAATGATATATCATAATTAAACTAAATTAATTGGAGACACCACGCATAAAATCCTATTTCCGTTATAAAAATTAATAGGTTTGAAACAATACGTGTTTTAATAGCCATGAATCTAATGTTTGTATTAGTTCCAAATTCTGCATAGTTTTTACTTTAATTTCATGTTAATAAGTGATACTGTGAATAAAAATAAAATTAACCTTGTTTGTCCATTTTAACATGGAATGGCTTATGCTTACAAATCCTTGTAAAGCGTTCATATGAATCTTTGTTTGGTTTGCTTTCGATATTGTCCAGATATTATCAATAGGCTTACGTAGCTACGAAACTATTGAGAATATCTGGGTAACAGCAAACGGAAAACCCCTTGAAGATTCATGTGAGTGCTCTAGAAGGAATTGTAAGCATATGTATTTTTTTAGATTTTCGAATATCATAGCGGTTTTTCGAAAGAAAAAAAATTCCAAGACAGTTGCCCTGGCATTGGCCAAATATCCAGTCGAGCCTTAATGACATAGTCCATCACTTTGGCAGTGTTGTCTGGCATCTGCTTCTTATTTTCACGCAAATAGCCAGCCATTCAGCTGTGCGCTACCCATGGTCAGTAACATGTCTCAGATAATTTACATATGAGTTAGAAAATCCATTCAGGAAAAGTCATACTAGTAAGACAATTGTTAATTATCAAGGTAATGTGAGAGATATGTAAATCATCATATCCATTGATGAACATTTACTGCTTGGTTACACTACACATGATAACGGGGCAGCAACCAACTGCCTGGTTCAGAGTACTCAGGTTGAACATAATCATCTTTCCAGATCATTACAGTAATGTAGAGTGACTAGCTATGTGAGGTTGTGTTATTGTATGTATATCAGAAGTGTTTACAATTTATTATTCCTTTTGACTGTGGCCATTCTGTCAACAAAAGTTTGCTTTGCTTTATTAACCAAGTGCTAACGACTAAAATTTATGAATGAGTGTGTTTCACAAGACTTGAAAACTGAAATCGCATCTTGTTTTATTTTTGTAAGTATGCACTTAGATGTGTTAATTTAAGCAGGATATACTCAAGAAGTATTTTTTTTAAAAATATACACATGTTGACTGATATTATTTGTTTCGAAAGCAAGAAACATGAATTTATTGTTGCAAATATTCTTTGGAAACTGTTTGCACACCCTCTCCAGTTTGCAATACACATTTTTATTGAATAGACCCTGTGGAAAATTGTGTTAAGGAGAATGATGCACACAATAGTAATCCTTTGAAAGCCTTTAAAATATATCTCATTATTTTGGTGTATGTATTGGTATGGAATGTAATAATCAAACCAACTAGTTGTTCTGTTGATGTGTAGGTTCTTAATGAATCTGTGCAGCATTCCTTGCAACAAACATTCCACTATACCTAGGCATCGGGAAGGGGGATCAAACGTGTCCCCATCCCTGGAAATTGACATTGTTTATTTCAAGCTACAAAAGAGCAGAAAACTTGTTACTTTTATTGTTAATAAACAAAACAAAGCTCGGTTAGTATTCGAACAGAATAACCAAACTGAAAACTGCATTAGATCGAAAAAAATTGAGTGTAAAATACAAGAATCAGGTTATATTTTCATATTCTACAATTTAACCCAAGAATAAATGGTTCCACAGTGTTCAATATTCGAGTTTTATGTGAAGATCAAGGAGGATTTGAATAACAACATTAATTAATACAGGGATCGTAGGTAGTAATGGATACAGTTCATTCCTGGTTTCAAAGTGATACGCGTTCCCCAGTCATTACAGAATTGGTTCTAGCCACATTGCCTCAAGGATTACAAGTCTGACGGGATATACACCACCATTTCTTCATCTTGTTGTCACTATTACAAAGCCATTCTCATCTAATACATGTGAATTACCTTATAAATTGTGGCTGTAGTTAGAAAATGCATGTATATTTGAGATAGTCTTCATTTATTTGGATTATATAGTTGATAGGTAAGTGGATTTAACATTAGTAAGACATTTGATTGTGTGTATAATATTATGGTTTCTCCATAGGAAAAGTAAGTGAATGCAAAACGTAATTTGTGTTCCATCAGATGGGTTTCTGTAATATAAAAGATGCATTTACTTTAGGTATAGGTTTGTATTATAATTAATATTCTTAACTTTAGAATAGCTAGTGCGACCTGGCACTCAGTACTATTAATTAATTTGCACTGATAATAGAAATTTCAAGTTTTGAAAGCTTTAGTAAATGAAAGACACTTCTTCTGTGCTGATTCTGTGATTGTTTGGTAATCTTTACCTCCAGAATATGAAATCATGCCTCTCTGTTCACCTCATCGATCTGATGTTGCTTTCATCTTGGTCTTTTTCTCAATCTTATACCCTTTTAAGGTTGTTGTGTACTGTTGGCTCACACTGCCTGTCTTTTGTGGTTTCTAGCCATCAGTACTGCTAATTTTGATCCTAGTTATCAGTGTCTTCTTGTCTCCGACATCATTGTTTCTCAAGGCACTTGTGCAATGCACTTTAACTTTCACTCTCACTCATGATTTGTGCTGTGGGTATGTTACACTTTTAGCCTCGATGTCTGTGTTTGTTGTTCACATGTAAATGTTATGTTTCCGAGTGAATCTGTACAATGTCCATATGGTGGATGTTCGGGGATTCATTTTTCCATAGTCTTTTCCTGGCAAGTGAGGTCTTCTCTCAATTATTGTTTATCGTTTATAACTGAATGAATTTTTCCAGCCTTGTCCCCACATAAAGCAGCACCGGGGCTCACCCAGCCTCAAATCAGTGTGTAGATGAGGCTAACCCTGAGGGGTAAAAGCAGGCGGAATGTGGTGATGATCACATCACCTCCAAAATGGCCGAGATCGAGAATGTGTAGGGCCTTACCCTCACATCCGCTAAATGCGCCTTCATGGCACGGTGCTATATGGGAACTTTACCTTACCATACCTTTATCTCACAGTTCACACAATTCCTGATTGTATATACTTATATTGTATATAAGTTACTAGTGCCTTCATCTCACTTTCTTGTTTCAATCACTGTTGGTCATCATGGTTAACCTCATACTACAAATGTGTTAACCACCTCCATTTAATTGGTCCTTCCAAATGTTCTTGCAGTTTGTGTGTGTGTTCATCTTACATTTATCCTATAAAATTTTTAACATTCTCATCACAGGTCCAGGTCTCCCAAAAGTATTCTTATTGTCACATCTTCAAAAGTGCTTCTCTACTCCACAATATTTACTTTCTGCATTTACGTGTATTTTTCTTTTCCATCCATTATTTCTTGTACCTTATATATACATCATTACATTAATATAATTAATTATGTACATAGGTACAATATATTAGTGCATCCAAACTACACATAATTAAATATATACTACTGGGTGCCTTCTTTAAAGAGTTGTATTATTAAACTGTAGCATGTAGTACTTGAGTTAGAAACTACTTATGAATGTATGAGTAGAGTATTCTAGGAAGTATTTTAGATTTAACCCTTTCTTGGTGTGGCTACTTCATCTTCTTGTGTGTGTGTTTTTTTTGCATGAAATTGCATTAAGATGTTTCTCTATTTAAACCTTTTAATTCGATGTTAATATTTGTGTGTGTGTGTGTGTGTGAGTGTGTGAGAGAGAGAGAGAGAACAAACTGGGATTTTGAAACTGAATATTAATAAAAACTGTTATAAAATAATGTGCAAATGTGACTGCAATATTAGCAGCTCAGGTTGTCATGTTCAACATATCTGGTAACATTGAAAGTCACATACGTGTATGGTTAAACTTTGTGTTACATGTGAGGGTGAGATTCCGTTACAATATTGCTACTCTGTGCAATACAGTTGAACATTCATTCTTTAGTTACGTAATTCTACTACACGATTCAGCTTTTTGGGTGACAGTGTCAACTGTGTACCTACACATGTAATATAAATGGATATTCAATAATTAGAAATTCTAGGTAAGAAATATGATGTATTCAGTGTAAAAGTGACCCTCCCTGTTTTTGCTACACAGTTTTTCTTCAGTAGTAATTTGTGTTTCATAAATCACAGCATTTTTAGGTGAACATAATGAATGAGTAACGGAACATTTACAGTTCCAGTTCCGAGATTTCCCGTGCAAGTACATCACAATACAACATAGAGAAAAACTTGATGCAAATTAGGATTTCATTGCTCTCCGTTTCTTGTCAGATCCAATCAAATTGGATAGTGTAAAAGTGGTATTAACATACTTATTGAAAAATCCAGCGCGATTCGAACAACTTGCATGTTGTTCCGTAGCAGCAAAAACTTTTCTTCTGATTACAAGTCATTCTCCTAATCGAGTCGGAGAAGAATAAAATTTTACGATTTTGTTTTTGTAAAATCAAAATTTTTTGCTTTCAAATCATTTGGATATTTTTTTATACTGTTTCTTCTTTTATATTCTTAATTTTTGTACTTTATTCCCCCTCTTTCCAACATAGTACAGCATGATAAATTTGAAGCCTAATGCCCTGAATATACCTTCGGATATATTAGTATTTGAATACTTACCTTGTAAGTTTGACCCCATTCTTTGTTGATATTCTACAAGTAGAATTATAGCATGCAGTGCTATGATATCTGGCTCTTTTGGTAAAGTAATCTCTTTGGCATTGAAATAGTATTGTCTTTTCAAACCCTTATTGTGTGTAATGTTTTCGTAGTGTTTATTGCATGTTACGTGTTGAAAGAAAAGAAAGTGGCTTTGCTGATTTGAAGTTTAGTCTGCATAGTTGTAGCTGATTGGTATTTTGCCTTGCTTTATTGCCATGCAGGTTGCCCGACTACTCCAGTGAGAAGTCTAAGTTCTAGCAGAGACACTGAGGGACCAAAGTCCGAAGAGATACTAACCAGTCAAGAATCGGAAATGGTGAGTTAAGAAAAAGCCTGCCCTGTGCATGTTTTTTTTACACTCACTCGTTGACATTCGTTCTCAACAATATAGTTCTCTTCCTGTTCATGTACTGTGTGTGTGCGTGTGTGTACCATGTCATGGGTGACTCTTTTTTCTATAACTTTTAAGTTCTTAACATTTGGAGTATTTACAATACTTGTGTGTGTATGTGTGTGTGTTTTTGCTGGAAAGCAGCAAAAACTGGCGGTTTTGTTCGAAAGCTTAGACCACGACACGGGCTTGCACGTTAAAAAAGTATTTTGTTCGGCAGATGCTTCTCGCGTGGGAAACTCTATGCAGAAATATGTGAGAATATGTTAGAGGTAATGATGCAGTTAAAGTGACTACGCTGTGTGAAAATTATGTACATCGGCTCTCTGTTTTTTAGCATCTTTTGTCAACAGGAATGCTCATTTGTTTTTAGGTGTGATCTGTTAAAAGGTTGAAACCAATGTGTAGGTGGTCTCGTGTGTTCATCTTCCATGTTTTATGAAATAATTTGCAGCATATAAGAAAAATGTTCAAATACAGTTGATTGTTGTAATTATCATTGTATACGTATATATACATAGATGCAGGCAAGTGTGAGGGTGTGTATGTATATATAGTATATATAAGGAAACAAGCGCATTTGTAAATAAATTTTAAAAAAGCAACATAATGTTAAAGTTAACTTGAAAATAAGTTAATAATTCATACATTCCATTTCTTTCTTTTCTTTTTAAAGAAAATTGCCAGGTTGCATTTAAGGTGAAAAACTGACATGCTTTATGTAGGTGGATGTAAATTATTTTCTTTCTCCATTGAGTACATATTTCTAAGAAGCTACTCTCATGTGACAATACTGTTTTTTCAGTCTTTATAGCTGCTATAATGTGTTGAGATAGGTATGTTTTCTATATTTATAGTGTAGAACTTATTGTTAGTGTGGAACCATGTGTTTGTGGTTCGATGTCTGTCTCTTTAACACAAATTAGTTGTATAATTTGTGTTTGAATGGTTTTAAACCAGTGTATTTGATTTTTGGAAGCTATAGCTTTTGAAATATTTGTATATATTGTTACAGGAATTACCCTTTGAGAAGTAAAAAAAAAAAAAAATACTTAAGCTGTTTTAGCAGAATAATAAAATGTATATTTTTTAACATAAAGTGCTCGCTTTCAACGTAGACAGTCAGTATTCCCACAAAAAAAATAGACTAACTGTGTGTAACAATGTCTTACATGTTTGTCAGGAATGGAGTATGAGTTCATTGTTACTTGATAGTCTCGTGCTCAGAAATTACATACTCTCATCGGTGGAATGTGTATGCACACTTGTAGATTTTTTGCCACTGATTAAAACCGCAATGCGAAACTAAAGGCTTCAGTAATGATTGACAAGATTCTAAAGATAGCTGTGAAAATAACTGTTGATTTTATCTTCTTTCATTCAGTTCATTATTTGTTGCAAATGTTATTGGATTATAAAGCCACTTTTGTTAATGTTACCTGTTTCTGAAACACGAGGCACTTTCAAAAAGTTACTAGCCTGCTTCACAGTTTACAATTCTTCTGTTTACTCCTCTGGGATATCACACACTGATCCAACATGCTTACATGGTAGTGTTCACACCTTATACCGGGTGTTTCAGAAATAATTTAGGGGTTACAAAAATGTTTGCAAATAATGAAACCAGTCTAGAGCAATCTAGGAATGCGAACAGTTTTTTTGTACACCTACAAATGTGTGCACCGTGGGTAACATGGCACACATCGACATGATAATCTAGTCTTGGTCACACTCGCATCAACAAGAGCCTGTCGATATTTTCTATCGCTGCGGTGATACTCTCCCTTATGTCCGCAACATCTGTGGGACGAATACCCTGTCTGATGAAACCCCACAAAAAGAAGTCACATGGTGTAAGGTCCAGTGTTCTTGGGACCAAAACACTGTGAGGGATGTGCGTAATGCGAGTATTGCCTAGCGGCAGGAATGTGAACTCTCAGCTTAACAAAACATACACACACAAACTGTTTGCATTTCTTGTTCGTTCTCGACTGGTTTCATTAACGTAAGTTCAATAGTTTACTCGCAATATTTTTTTGTAAACCCTCAATTATTTCTGAAACACCTGGTATTTGCAACTGTTGTTCCGTGAGTGCTTTTTTGGCTCTTAAGATGGACACCAAGAAAACAACAAATCCTATATTCACCTCATTCTTAAATGTTCTGTCTATAAAGGGTCAGCACTACTCATGTGAAAGAACTCTGTTGAAGTTGTTACGCAAGTCTGGATTTAAAGTGCTTGATGCCTTGGATACCAGATCCATGTTGTAATGTTTCAGAAGTAATAAATAAATACATTGTAACATCACAATTCAGGAGATGTAGTACAGTTTGCATTATAAATTAACAGTAGAAGAAATGGAATCAAGAAATATTTCCAACATCTCATTTATTTTTGCTTTGGCAGTTTGAATTACCAATTTCACTTGTACATTTTAAGATTGCTTCGATGTTTTTTTTTTTCATTCTTTTGACTTTAGTTTCTCAATTACTCTTTATGATGTGATCCTTCTGATATGAAAGTATATCTCTGTATAGTTCTAAGTACACAGATACTTTCCAGCAATCAAATTCTTGGTGCTGGCAAGGGATATCCTGGTCAATAGCAAAATATTACTACAGTATTTGTTGATAAAAACATTAGCTGTAGTGTTATATTATTTTGTGTTTGAAATAAATGAGCTGATTCGACATTTCTTTTTGCACTCTTACTTCATTCAGTTGAAGAACTGAGTGCAACCAGTCCATCAGATGTATGTGTGTGTGTGTTCAAAATTAATTTAGCCTCAGAAGTGCCTGCCCTTGTGTCACATGATACATGCTGATCGTGTTTCCCTCCACTATGACTTAGATTGAAAACGTATGGAGCCCTACCACCCCCACACACACCCTATGTGCCTCCATAGCAGGATACAGTGCACAGAGAATATGTTTACTTAATTCAAATTAAATGCCTAAGACAGCCTAGGTGTTTAGATTAAAGCAATGGAAATAGGCACAGTGTGTAAAAGTTAATCATGATGGAAGTTGATGATGTGCTATATGATATAATGGAGCCTAGTATGGCTTGAAATGTGCATACTTTTACCTATTCTGAGGCAATATGGACACTTTATCCAGCAGAGTCTTGGCATTCACAGTCCAAGCAGAAGACTACAACTGACACTTGTAATAAAGGGTGTGGCATAAAAATGGGCTTTTTTTAAATGCAATGAAACTAATACTACGTTTGTTTTATTTAAAATACAAACCCATCAACTACATGCCTGAACATTGCCATTTGCTAAATATGCACAGTCAAGTTCATATTTTGAAAATTTCGTCTACAGGTGAACAATTTCAGTGTTGACACTCGGACAATCTGTGACTGTAATTGTTCATGGCATGTTCCAATACCTGAAACCTGTTGATTTCTGCTTCAATGCAGTTCCTGTAGCTTCAAAGTTCTTTCATTGGCTGTTGGAATAAGATCATGTCTCGCAGAAGCAACAGTGTCACCATTTTTATAAAATGCCCTCGCAGCTACAGCGATTCATGTCTGTAAAATTATGTACATTGCTGATGCAAAAGACAATCAATAAGTGTTACCAACACCATTACAGAAACTCTCCCAACGAAAACAAAAAGACCCATTTTTATGGCACACCCTATACATACTTTACAAAATTGTATTTTCAAATTTATACTTTTGGTCCAGTTTCAGTATATGTAGATTTGCCATGTATGTAATATTTTCAGTATTTATTTTGCCTCTACTGTAGTATACGTGTGTTCATTCAGGAGTGAGCAAATGTAATTAAACGGCGTATGCTTTTAGAAGGAACATGAGTTCGGCCAATACCCAGCCAGTGCTACTGCGCTGTTGCCAAACTAACTGCTAGCGCAAGGGAAGGACAGAAAATTCGCGATGTGTCCATTATTTTGATAATGCATGCACAGTATATATGAGTACAGTGAAATCATATAGTGAATATTTCTGCACAGGATTATAATATCATATCACTGTAGCATATGCGAGAAACCCATACCTGAAAGAAGCTCTCATCTTCCTCGGTCTCCGTGTCACTGATTTCACTCATTTCCGAGTCACTCTCCTGAAGGTTACTGATTAGATTTTGCACTCTTGGTGCCTGTATTACTGGTGCTAGGTTTTGAGAGTGATATTATTTAAAATAAAAAGAACACACGGAACACACACTATTGCACGAAAGGGCTGTATTTAATCTTTTCACAAACTGTTCTTCGTGGCGCACGAGTGAACGATAAGCGAATAATTTTACACCGGCCTTGCTACGAAAACGCTGAACTCAAACTGACCCAGACTTTCAATGTTCGAGAACGCCCAGAACAATGAAGGGTCATTGTTTATGTCGAGACGAATTTCACACCCACAGTTTTTCCTAGACACAACAACTCAGCTGCATCAACACGGTGGCAACGAAAAACAGGCTGCAGGAAATGAAAGGTGTTGTTTCCCTTGTTTCTTCAAGGAACGATAACTCCGGCTGTAGGCGACGGAAATTCATGGGACTTGGACAGTCAGGTTCAAAATGTCTTTCCCCATCTTATGATGAACCTTAAAGTGGCAAGTTTTATGAAAACTTCTTGCGCGCAAGAAAAATACAGAACACCCCGCTCGATATCGCTTCTAAAAGCATGCATGGTATAGGTGTTTTTTGAACACAGTAAGCTAAATTTTGGTTGTGAATTATGCACAATGGCTCTACATTTCCAGCAAGCAACTTCAATGGTATATGAAATTTCAGCAATATTTTTGAACTTATATCTCAGGAAGCATCACAGATAATGCAGAGATGATACAAATCATATTTATGCAGCATGATGCTTAAGATGAATGAGCACATTTCATATCATAGTGAAACTATTCCTAAGGGCACCGGGGCTCCAACCGGGAAAGCCAGATAGGAGCAGCAATGAAACTGTATGCACTAGTTGTGCATCATACAAGAACAGTGCATGCTCAGAAATTTGTAAATGATGGGTGTGGCTTGTTTTTCTAGCAGTCCGTGCTATATTGTCTCATTTTATGTGTGTTCGACATTGTTTTTGTTTACAAAATTTGTGCATGCCACTGCACAAGGATACAAATCTTGCCCCTCAATGGGTTTTGAGTCCAACAGCTTAGTTGGTTGACAACAGTAACTTTAATTTACCATGGACCCCCCCCCCTTTTTTGGACATCTGTGATTGTTGCAGAAAACCTTTCAAGCAAGTCCAGGCAGAGTGAACTTTTCGTTGATGACCTTTAATGATCTGGAAATGTATAACAAGTGTTGTGTTATAAATAGTATCTAATATAATAAAGACAAATAAAGAAATCACCCTTTCATGTGTAGCAACCCATGCGACAAACTTTTCCAGTGGTTCATAGACAATAGGTTAACGCAGCTAATTTAGACCATTATATGAACAATTAAAATTTGTGTAATAATTGAATATACTGAAGCTTCACATAATTAGTAATATATCAGACCCCCACCCCTCAATTTTATTGTAAATTGCCTTATATCTACCAATTGTGGTTCTATCATTTTATACTAAGTAGGGATTTGAATCAAAACATATCAATTTAGTATTCTATCAACAAAATCAATCTTTTAACATTTTATTTTCTCAATTGGCTTATTAGGAAGATAGTTCAATAAATATGTTAATTTCTCCCAAAGGAATAAAATTGAAGAAAAATTTGCAAGTGTGCATATGTTGTGTATGTGCTAATAATACAAAATGTGCCTGTAAATGCTGTAAATACTTGATTGGTTGTTGCATATTACTGTTACTGTTTATAACGATAGATTTTAATGCAGACTTCAACAACGTATTGTCACAAACCTATATAAATTGCATTATGGGAATAAAAAATAACCGTAACTCTGTCTGTGTGTGTGCTAATGCAAATTTGAGAATATCAGAATTGTATAAAATGAAATAAGTGACTGTGGTATGTACATATTCATCCATAAATCTAAAAAAATCAATGTCAATTTATCAGAACGAGTAAGAAAAGATTGAATTGTATGTGAAAGTAAAGAATAATGCCTTTGAAGTGACCAATAGTAGAGCTATGTAGGATGTAAATAAATGCATACGATTTAAAAAAATGTATATCTTTATGTATTGGAAAAAAGAACCTGCATCACTTATTCCCCTGCTCAGAAAGATATTAGCATACACTTGAAAATTTCAACCAAGGTGTCTACTACTTATTGTTGAAAATGTTATTAAATTCCAAGAATTCAAGTAGAGTCAGCTCTAATATTTTGAAGTTGGCCAACAATACTGAAGCAACGTGCACATGTCCATAAGAACATAAAAAAAATCGTTCAAGCAACATAATAATTTGTTATGCACAGCCAAATTAATTGATTTGCAAGCTCGACCTCAGAGAAATACATTTTTCAGAAGTGTAATAGACACCTTGACTTGTTTTTTTTTTCTTACTTAAAATATTCCCTTTGTCAAGTTTGGCACATAGGCTAACTGGAACTATATCAACAATTGAAATTGGGATCTGAACCAGTAAAATGCAAACCTAGAACCTCCTGATTACCAACCGTTAACTGTTTGAATATACAAGACATCTGTCAGCTTCATATATTACTGGATTCACCCAGGCAGAACTGTGGATCATTAAACATTCTTTTTATTTCTAGGTTTAATAGTTCTCGAGATATCTAAAGTTGATACAAGTGGATCAGTAAATAAGGTAGTCATTTATTTAATTTTACTGACTAGTATACTGAATCTAGTATATTTTCACTTAAGTTGTTAATTATATCTCCCATCATAAAATACATTTTACAAGTGATGATGCCCTAATATTACACTCCCATGTTTTAAGTCGTCTTCCATTATTATTAATATTTAACTATAGATACTTGATAAATACAGGCCCTAGATTTCAATGTATTTGAAAAATCTTACTTTTCAAAGGAACTTTGCTACAGCAACAAAATGTGAATTTTAATTTAATTACTAATTAATGAAACACAGTATTCTTACTACATTGCAAGTTGATAGAATACCTTGTGTAGTTTTCACAAAGGAACACTGTTACACCACCATTTGCTGTTCAAGATTATAGTTTAAACTTTAATATCCATTGTGTTGCTTTTCTTGTTACTTCTTCAGTGGAGTGTGCTGTTGGCAGTGTGGACGATAGATTTGCTGATGGTGGAGTGTTTTGCCATGACAGTGCACACATGAAAGCACTAGACAAAACAAAAAGAAGCACTGACATATGGTGGCATTTAAGTCTTTCTGGTGGTATTAAAAGAACCACAATTGAATTTAGAAGATTAAAATAATTCATTATATTGCTTCTCACTTTTAACCGTGCGTATATATGAATTTAAATTATTTTGTAAGTGCAATTAGCTATAATTTATTATTATAATGAGAGAAAAGTTTATTCCTACAGACTTGCTTTCTGTGATGAATGTTTGGACCCACAACATATAAGAGTGTCGTGAAGAAACATAAACCTTGCATTAAATAGAAATGTGAGAAAGATTGTGTTGTTTGCTTCCTTTAGTGTAAATTGTTGAGTTGTTTAAAAATATAAATTCATACAAGTTTAATTTTATCTTACCCCCACTCCCTCTGAAAAATGTCACCCTCTTCTCTTCTGTGAAACATTATTTTTGTGTGAATATATGTATTTTCCTTGTAAGTCACAATATTTGTCTTTCAATAGTACACAATATGTACTTAAGTAGCAGATTGACCCACCATAACATATCCCAGCTGCTCAACATAGATTCATGTTTTTGGGTTCAAATGATATTGAAAATTTATTTGAAGCATATAATTTGTATGGGGTTACAGTGCCAAGAATTAAATGTTTGGTGTTTTCATTCTGTACTTTCTGCTATGTTTAAATGTTCTTTTTTTCCCCCTTGTGATAAAACCCTGATAACATATGGATGATGACACAAATTTTAACATCAGTTTCCATACAAACATGTAAGGAATGATGATTGCATATGTGTTAAAAAAAACTTCCCAATTCTACTATGTCGTTTTGACTATCCCCATAAGGTATTTGCAAAATGTATGTACATATGTAACCGTATGTATGTATGTATGCTAGTTGCAGAGTTTCACATTCAGACAAATTGATCAAGATTTGTAGTGTTCAGATATTTCCCAGTAGGCCGGCCACCTGTATGTTTAATCCCATCACTTGGAAAGGCTGAAGCTCACGGTGCAGATAATGGTAAATATGACATAGAAGACTCGTCATGGTTCGTCAGTCGGTAGTTGTGTTCTCCAGGCAATAAAGCAGAGGTAGGTAACAAAGCTTGGTAATTTACGAGCCTGCATTGTAGTTTGAAGCTTTAAGTAGTTTGTAGCTGCACCTTTGCACTTGCCTGTAACCTGCTTTCTGCAAGTTGTTCAGTGTAGATTTAGTTGATATGTACTATTGCTGTACTGGATATATACAACTGAAACTAACACTATGTATATTGTGCAAGTTACTAACTTTGTTGACTGTATTTTCTGCAAATTCGGCCTTTTCTTGTGACAGGTGAAGTAGTGGATGTAGCTTTTGCAATATGCCTTTGCCTGGTTAAATTGTTAGTGATATCATTGATAGGATTTTTTTTTACATGAAATTATCTTTAAGGCAACACTATAGTATACGTTTTATTGAATTTATTGCTCCTATCAACTTGCTGGAAAACTTGTCAGTACAGACTATTTGCACTAAATATATGAAATGTTTGTGTATATATTTGCACTTTTGTATCACATCCTGATATAAACTATTTATGTTAGTCTTGCTGGCTCAGTGGCTAAGTGTTTGACTCATAAAGCCTGGCATCGGCATGGCCATTCTTTGTGAGTGCCCTTTTGTCAATGTCATCATGTGATCGCTAATCGTCATCATTGTCATTAGCCGAAAGTGGCAGGAAAGCAGTGTGAAATAACAAAACAGACAAATCACGTGTTGCCAATAGAAAACACTTTACATGATATTTTGAAGCAGGAAAATGCATATGTTAATATTCATCAATTCTGTTTTTGTGAATAGTGAATTAACATTTCTGTGGTGTAACTCATTATTTTCTTGGCCTTAACCATAAACATGTTGTTTCAAGAATAGAACCAACAGTAAAACTTATTGTACATATTTAAAACAGAAAACCATTCAGCCATTTATAATGTGGGATTTAATTGAGAATTTTCTGTTTACTTCTCTCCCCCCCATTACTTGCTTCCTCCCTTCCTCTTATCTTTTTTACCCTGCAACCATTCACTGCCATCCGTACATAAGGATCATGGAAAGACCAGCCTAATTTTTGGTACTTGACAGTTGAGAAATAAAGAGTTACACCACAGTAGGAACATTATTCGATACATTCACAAAGTTACTACTACAGCAATGCTGACATTTGCAAAGAATTATAACTGGTGCTACATTTCATCATGAAAAGGATTTCCTTATTACGTGCATAATTCATTTTTGTGATTCCAAATTGGTGTTCTTGTATGGTGATTTGTGAATCTGTTCAGATTGTTTGGGCACAACCATCTAGTTATTGTGCGGTTATCTATCTTCTGCAGTGTTTCTCTCGCAGTAGATCAGAGGAGACTTCCTCTAACCTCTGTGATATAATGGTTAGCATTGTGGGCCATGAACCAAGGGTACTAGTTTGTATGGTAAGACATGAATATTTCCATACATTCTCTCTCTCTCATGTATTCCGTTGGTGGTTCATCATCTTTGCAATACTTTCTTCAAAAATTTAAACAAATCACTGTGAAACTATTTCTTTATTGCCTCTCAGTGTTGCTAACAATATATAAGTAATCTCTTGTTTCAATTTTGTAGTGATTGACAATATAATTCCCAGTAATTGAATTTACAAAGTAGTGCATACACTTAAGGCCATGCTGGACCCTTGGTCTGCGGCAGCAAAGTTATTTTTGAAAATTCTTCATTCTAAAAACCAGTATGATGATCCAAATTCTGAAAAATCTGCTTAGGATTTCTTCTAGAGTATTCAAGTGAAACTTCATGTTGTTTATAGCTAAACACTTTTGTAAGCCTCTCCACATATCTAGACAAAAGGAAACGCAACCCTCACAAAGACTCGTTTGAATATAATTTTCTGGAATTCGTCATATCAAAGCATCTTTTTGAAACAAGAGGAATTTTCAAAAATAGTTTTGGTGGGCCTAAAGTCCACCATGGCCTTAAGATGTATTATGTATCACAGTAGGCAGGCTTATTCTGGAGCAAAAGATGAAATGCATTTCACCCAAAAAGAAAAATTACTGGTAGGTACTTATTTTTACTGTGCACAGAGTTTTGTCACAACTTTTTTAAGTAATATAGTAATTCTTTGTTAGAAAAATCGTGGGACTGGAAGTATAAAAAATAAGATATTGAAGTTATCGGCTAATAGTCCTTGTCTCCAGCCCTTGACCTTGACAGTTAATACAACCCTGTCAGAATCTCCAGAAGTTTTTGTAAGAAGCTCATTTTGGAATAATTGTTGGCACATTTGCCAGTGTTTTGACTGCTGAAATTTAACCATGCTACTTTATTTTTTGTGCATTTTTTAACTGGGGAAACAAAGAAATCACGTGGAGTGCTTTCATTTGGTACTTAGCAAGATATTCTTGCACAGCAACAACAGTATGGGGCATGACATTATCATTCAACAGGAGCCAAAAACCAGATTCCCCAAATCAGGAATTTATTTTCCTCTTTCCAGATCTTCCCATAAAATGTGGTGCATGATAAGAAATAGTGATACACATGTTGAACAGACAACATGTGTACTCTCGTGCTGTCTTCTTGTAGCCTGTACTTTGCACAAACCACATTATCAGGAGGATGTGCACTTGAATCTTGAATCATTGTCCACTTGACACCCTGCTTTGAAGAAACCTGCCGTAAAAGTGTCAAAGGTTACAGTGACTGTCTTTTTCAAATGTAACAAAGTTAATAGCCACTCTGTCCCCCCCCCCCCTTTTCCATGTCCATGATCAACAAATAATCATCCAACATTGAAACATTTGTATTGCTAATGGCTCTTCTACCAACTGGAAGAATGTTTGAACAAGCTTTCAACTTTGGTGTTGTTATAAAATGGAATGTACCGAACCAATGCCTAGATCTTCTTCTTGGATGGTGACACGATGATCCTGCATCACCAAAGCCTGCACTTTGTCACCTTATCATTTCAGCTTATTTAGGGTCTACCGGAACATGCTCCACTCCAACACATGGCCATTTTCGAAGCACTTGTACCACTGGACATCACCAAGCTTTTGGCAACATGTAATGCAATGCCACTGCTCAAGTTGCTCTGTCATTTTGCAGTTAATGAAAATCCGATGGTCATTCCGTGCTTCATTTCTTTCCATGGAAAAATAGTGCGTAATTTTTGACTAGACTTCGTACGAGTCAGAAACATATTACATTACGATTTTTACTTTGTAGAACTTATAAGCGAAAAATTCAGGCTCGACCAGGACTGTAAATCTGGATCTAACAATTGAGCTACCAAGTTAATTCTGGATTTGCCTGATTTTACCATACAGCTCTGCACAGTAAAACAGGGAAGCAGAAAATATAAGGCACATGTTCTGAGAATTGTGTATTCAACACCTTGTTTTGAAATAAATGTGTAAGAATCGTTGAAATGAAACACAGACAGGAGTCGAGAAACAAGCTATCTATGCATCGGCCATCATACACTACATCATAAGTCAGAACAGTTCCGGTGAGGCTAAACATAGGCACTCCCCAGTGTTCAACAAGTTTCTGTATGCCCTCTGCAAAGGAGGACACTGGTTGCTGGCAGAACCACTCTTCCACAGTAGCACAAACCTCTCACTTGAAAGTGAAATGCGTTCCCTTCAAAAGCCTTCTTTGGTGGACCGAAGACATGGTAGTCACAGGGAGAGATATCCTGCCTGTAAGGCAGGTGGTTCGTAACCTCCCAACGGAAACAGTGCAGAGTATCCACTGTTGTGTGTAGTGTGTGTACAGTTGTGAATTGTAATGGAGCATAACCACGCCACACAACAGTTTTCCAACCATCTATTTTTCATGGCTGTGCGACTTTCAACAGGGTATCACAATAATGTGCATCTTTGATCGTGGCACCGGCCGGAAGCCACTTCCAACAGCAGAGGCCCATTCACATCAGAACACCATCAATATAGCCTTGGCAATGCGGATGAGTGTGCCTTCCTTGGTCTGGTGCTCCATTCCTGACTCATCCTCTTCATTGTTGGCTCGAAATGGTGATACCAGGTTTCATCAGTAGCAACAATTTGCTCCAAGAAAAAATATTCCTAATTGTTGTATCATGTGAGATGTTGCAGGGATATCTCCATACATAAGGCTGTTAGGCTGTGGATAGACTCGGGACCGAGTTTGACAACCATCCAAAGCTTGCATATGGTTACATGGTGATTTTCCTTTACCAATATGTCTGCAGCTTCAATTGTTTCTGGAGTGATTAGACACACCTGCCCAGCTCATGTAAGATCCACCACGTGTACCCCTCCTTCTCGGAACTCTGCACGTACTTAACCACAATACTACATTAAAAAGGTTCATCCTTGTAACCCGCTTGCATTCGACGAAAGATTTTGCTTGATGCAATACCTTCTTTGCACAGAAATTGGACCACAGCACGTTGTGCCTGCTTAGACATATCCATTACACACCACTTTAGCCAGAACGTCCTCCTCTACTCAGCATACACTTCGTATAGACTGACAACATTCTTTCCTGTTACCACATAAATCAATGCATGCAGTGCTGCCACCATCCAGACACCTCATCAAATATTTGCAATGTTGCCAGCTCTATGTTTCACTTGAACAGCACTCAGGCTACAAATAACGCATCAATGTGAATAAACATTTGGATCCTTATTTTCCTTACATCCTCATGATAGTTTTGAAAACTAATTTTGCTTTTCTATGTGGGATGACAATTACTAAGCTGCAAATTTTGTGTGTGTATAAATGTAAAAAGGGCTTGCGTTGTTGTTAACTGCAATGTTTTGCATGCAATGGGTATGGATATTGCGATCATCGGTGGAAGAAACTAGATATACTGTGATATTGACAAATCTCTGAAATAGCATGTATTCATTAGTGAGCATGACTAGTCATGACGATACTGGTCTGATAACTTAGCTTCAAGTATTGTGCTATGGCATTTAGCTATAAGTGTTCATTCCAGTCCTTAGGTGTGCATTGTAGGGATTAAAAAAATAAAAAAACTTTTAGTTGTGTGTAGACTTACTCAGTATCCAAACTCATTAATTTTGTAATAATTAGGAAATTACTGAAATTGCAAGAGATATACAGAATAGATGTGTGAAAGTTCCAATTTGCTTCATGCTGAGATGATTAATTGGGACCGGACCGGGGCCTCCGAGATACTTATATGCGGGCCTCACGCCAGTTTCCGTGACGTCACAGGACTAGTCAACTATAGTCAATTTATAGCATTTAACAAAGTGCAGTCATTATAAGAGTATAATATTTATTTTTCTAACTGAATCGTCCTTTCTTATTCATTCATGGATTGGATTGATTTGTTGTTTTAAGTCCACTTTATGCACAGTAAGGCTAATCGGGACTGGACCTACAGTTTAAAGTGGAATCCGAACCACTATGTGCCTCCACCGGGAATCGAACCCAGGACCCCTTGATTACAAGGTGACGACGCTACCACTGCACCATCGGGGAGGCCTCTTATTCATTCATAATGTTGCTTTCACATCAAGAACATTTCAAATATCATACGGCATTACAAAATACGTGAATAATGTTGATAAAAGTAAAATCCAATCTTTACCGTTCTGCATAATATACCTTTATTTTTCAAATTACCAAGGGCAAAAAATGCGATAGATAAAATTTGATCCTGAATTGATACTCTTAATTCGTAAAGAATTATCATTGTTAATATACGAGGGCAGATCGGAAAGTAATGCACAACAATTTTTTGTTTGTTGTGTGCAAAAAGTTTAATATGTAACAAAAACCAAACAAATCACAAATGAACTGACGTCTTTGACCTACTTGTCTACATAGTCACCAAGTTTCTCAACACATTTCTCCCATCGTGGTACCAGTTTCAATATGCCCTGTTCGTAGAAGTCCGTTTGGTTGGAGTATAGCCATCTGCGGACTGCTGATTTCACTTTCGCATCTGTCGCAAAGTGTTGGCCCACCAGGAATTTCTTCATGGGACCAAACAGAAGAGTGTCCGACGGTGCCAGGTCCAGACTGTATGGTGGATGCTGGAGCACCTCCCACCCAAATTCGGTGAGTTTCTCACGAACAGGAGCAGCAACATGGGGACGGGAATTGTCATGAAGAAGTTTGACACCATCAGCATGAATGTTGCGGCGTTTGTCACAAAGGGCACGATGCAACTTAACCAAAGTTTTAATGTAGGCTGCAGCATTCACAGTGGTCCAGTGTTCAGCAAAGTCCACCAATAACACACCAAACGTGTCCCAGAACACTGTCACAAGCACTTTCCTAGCAGAATGAGTCACTTTGAATTTTTTTTCGTACTGGGGAACCAGCATGTTTCCACTCCATAGAGGCCTGCTTGGTTTCGGGGCTGTAGTGGTACGCCCACGACTCATCACCAATGACGATTCCTTTCAGAAAGTCATGCCCTTCTGTGGCGTAATGAGTTAAGTGATCCATGCCTGTCATCATTCGCTGGCCTTTGTGGTGGTCTGTCAGGTTCTTAGGCACCCAGCGAGCACTAACTTTACGGAATTTCAACATGTCATGAACAATGTCGTACACCACACCATAGGAAATGTTGAACGTATGCGATAAGGTTCGCAGGTGCACATGCCGGTCGTTCACAATTGCTGCCTCAATGGCGCGGATATTCTGCGGAGTTGATGCTGTTACCGGCCGCCCGGAGCGTGGCGAATCACTAAGGTTCACACGGCCCTCTTGAAAGAATGCACACCACCTGGAGACATTGCTACGGTCCAGACAGTCGTCCCCATACATGCCACGCATGTCCCTGTGAATTTCACTCGGTGTATGCCCTTTGGCCCACAAAAATCGAACCACACTTCGCTGCTCTTCACACGTGGACGACAGTAACATCAGTGCCATATTTGTTTCGTAGTTCAGTCTTCTCTCGCTAGAGCTGCACAGGGAAAAAAAATACCCTCTGTGGTGCAAACTCGTCGTGCAATTTCAGCATTCCAGCTGCAATACCTGGGGAGAAAAAAAATATTGTGCGTTACTTTCCGATCTGCCCTTGTAACAGTTGGGCTGAAAAGTTCGTAGGCTAACATAGTAAAAAATATTTTTTTGACCAAATTCGATTTTATTATTCAATATAGTTGCCTTCGAGGACGATACAACGATTATAGAGGTCATACAATTTTTCGATGCCATTTTTATAGTACGATTTCTCTTTAGCCTCAAAATAGGCCTCAGTTTCGGCGATTACCTCTTCATCAGTGCTAAATTTCTTTCCAGCGAGCATTCTTTTAAGGTCTGCAAACAGGAAAAAGTCACTGGGGGCCAGATCTGGAGAATATGGTGGATGGGGAAGCAATTTTATTACGGTTGAATATCGCTAAACATTGCTCCGAATCATCAAAACGTTGTTGCTTTTGATCGATTGTGAGCACGCGCGGCACCCATTTTGCACACAGCTTTCGCATGTACAAATATTCATGCACAATATGTCCAACACGTTCCTTTGATATTTTTAAAGTCTCGGCTATCTCGATCAACTTCACTTTACGATCATTTAAAATTATTTTGTGGACTTTTTTGATGTTTTCATCGGTAACAGCCTCTTTGGGGCGTCCACTGCGTGCATCGTCTTCGATGCTCATTTCGCCTCGTTTAAATTTAGCAAACCACTTCTCAACGGTTGATCTTCCTGGTGCAGAGTCCGAATAATGTTTATCAAGCCAAGCCTTGGCTTCAACAGTATTTTTTTCGCCAAAAAGCAATGCTTTATTAACACACGAAATTCTTTTTTATCCATTTTTTCACAATAACAAAAGCTGCTTCACTCACAATGCTATATCTCACGAACTAATTATCGGGCAGCTGTGAAATTTATACCCGTATCTTTTGAAGGTTAGTACTAAGTAAAAATCACATGGATTTAATTCTAGTAACGCCATCTATGAGTCAGCCTACGAACTTTTCAGCCCAACTGTTATAATAGCTATTGAATTGCTGTGGAATAAACACTTACGATTCAATTTATGCATGCAAGATAATTTTGTAAAAGTTAGGTTGAGGAAAAAGCTTGTAAGATTGGAATTTGGTATTAAATAAACTTTCTAACTTTGGAAACTGAATTCCCATGTGTAACTTAAATACATTTTTAATTTTCTAGAAATCCGGTAAATATTTGGCTGCATAAGTTTGACTTGTTTGGTTGAAGGTTAAGCTTACAATTTTTGAAAATTATGTTTTTCGTATTAAAAAATTTACATCAACAAAAGATAGAAAGTGTACACATACTAATGCAGCAATCGTACTAGCCTAACCTATTCGAAATACCTGGATGCTAAGAACACTAACAAACGATTAGCAGTAATTAAAGCCTATGAAAATGGATTTACGATCACACGGAAAATGGGAATATTAATGCAAGCGACTTACTTTAATTGAGAAGTCAAAGCAAAAAGCAGGAGAACACAATAAACCTCATGATCTGTCATGAGAATATTGTTAGAAGAAATTCGTATTCTCAAATCCTTATAATTATATCCCTTTTTGGTAGACAAGCTAGATATGGTAAAAATCAAGAGACAAGTTGATCTTCAGGAACATGCATAAGTTTTAGGAATATCAGCTTGTATTTCATTCATCCCTAACAAGGACAATTTACTTGTAACTGTAGCTCGACATGTATTGAAATCGTACCATGCCTACATATAAGTTCATATTTATATTGCCCCTTGTACTTGGAATATTTAGAACAGGTTCAGATAGAATATCACTCCTACTTTTATACCGAGTGTAAATTTAAATAAAGCAAATAGGTTACATGAAATCACAATGACTGACTATGCAAGTGTACAAAACAAATCGTTGTTCAAATTCTTTATAAACTAGTAAATTTTCACTAGCAACTTGTCTACAGCTTTTCATTCTACATTTCCAATTACCTTAAATGCTGGTGACATAAGTACACATTTTTTAATAGTTCACTAACTACATCGCAATAATCATAAAGATTTCTTTTTGTGTTTAACATAAATAACCGACAAAGAGAAAATAACATCCATTACTGAGTACAAAGATATAAAGTTATCCACAATGTATTTGTGAAATAGGTTATTAGAATTGAACGAAGTAGTAAAATTCTATTGATGTATACAGATGGGGGACAAAATAATACGAACACCTGTAAATGTAGAGAAAATCTTTATTAATAGGGGGTTGGACCACCCTGTGACTGAAGTACACTTTGTATGCGACGTGGGATGGACGCATAGAGGTCATGCACAATGTTTAAGGGAATATGGAGCCATTCTTCCTCCAGAGCAGTCTCCAATTCCGAAAGTGTGGCTGGAGGTGGACTTCGAGCACGAAGTTTGGACTCCAAATATCCCCACAAATGTTCTATAATGTTCAGGTCAGGAGACTGTGGGGGCCATTCAAGATGTCCTACTTCATCGTCATGTTCTTCAAACCATGTTTGGACAGACCCAGCAGTGTGGATAGGAGCGTTGTCGTCTTGAAAAAGCGGTCGGTCCCCAGGAAATAAAGTCTGGACAAAAGGATGGAGATGATCCCCCAGAATGCTGCGATAGTGACTGGCATTGATCTTCCCATGCAGAAAAACAAGTGGTCTCACACCATGCCAAGATATCGCGCCCCATACCATAATGGACCCACCTCCATGCTTCACAGTCGGCAAGAGGCAGTCAGGATGAAATGCATCTCGAGGCGTTCTCCACACATAAACGCGCCCCGTGGTCTGAAATAACGTGAATGTTGATTCATCAGACCAGATGACTTGTTGCCACTGCTGTGGGGACCAACTTCTGTGAGCTCTGCACCATTGGCGTCGCTTGACAGCATTACGTGATGTCACCAATGGCTTACGAATTGCCACTCGGCCATGAATGTTTGCAGCATGGAGTTCCCTTTTGACAGATTTGGTTGAAATGGGGTCCTGGAGATGCTGGTTCATTTCAGATGTTATCTCGGATAACGATTGCTTGTGCTTTCGGGCCACTATGCGCTTCAACACCCTCCTATCCCGAGCAGCAAGCTTCGTCTTTCGTCCACTGTTGTGCTTTGAAGACGCCATCTTACCTTGTGTTGTGTACGCTGTCATAACGGCTGATACTGTGCTCCTTGCACACACAACAAGCTTTGAGGTTTCAGTCACCGTGGCTCCAGCTGAACGTGCTCCAACAATCATGCCTCTTTGGAACTCTGTCAGGTCTGACATTGCAGTGTCTCTTGAGAGCGTATGATAGACGAATGCACCACCAATGACTGCTGTTGGCAAACTAATACCTTCCCCTTCACAGCCACTAGGTGGCAGACTTCAGTGCCAGGTGGTGCTGCTGTACTGCCGATGTGAAATGTGGCATACTTTTTCACAGGTGTTCGTATTATTTTGTCCCCCATCTGTATATTTCTTTCACGTGATGTATATCATCAAGATCGTAAATTAGATGTTTAAGACATGACTTTTGAACTACACAATTTCAGACAACTTATGAGCAATAATACGGACATATGAATAACTATCAACATTTTTCGTGTTAAATAAAATAATATAATTATGGTAGTTAAAAGTTCGGCATCTGTGTAATTAATCTTACCATACGCCGGACCCTGTGGCTGAGTGATTAGCACATCGTGCTGCGACGCCAAGGGTCCCGGGTTCGAATCCTGCTCGGGCTTGGTTGTTTGTGAATGTCCATTCATCAATTTCATCACTCATCCTCATCTTCGCAAATTAGCCAAGAGGCACAATCAATCAATAATATTACCATACACAAATTCTTAAATGTATTTCGTGCTGGTTGAACATGCTTTTTTTTTTTATTTCGTGTAATTAAATCATGTATTACATATTATAAACGCATACATTTACTTGTAACTGATCAAGGCAACTATGTTTAATTTGTGCACCCCCACTCATGACCAGATCAAGAAAGTGTGGGGCGTTACCTCCACACCCCCTATATGCCTTCATGGTGTGGTGCTAAGCACAGGGGAGCACTTTACCTTTTTTTTTACCTTTAATTATTATTCTTACTGTGAAATAAATACATTTACAGGAACTCTTTTTAGAATAACTAGCTCATTCAAATACATGTATTTTGCCAAAACACACGACTAATCTTTTGACGTCATCAGTCCTTTGACATCAACAGGTTGCGGCCCGTATACGGTGTATAAACAAAGTATACACATCTCGGAGGCCCAGACCGGACCCACCATTTAAAGTGAGATTTGAAGCAACATATGATATGCCTACACTGGAAACCAAACCCAGAACCCCTTGATTACAAAGTGATGGAGGGGGAGGAACAAATTCCTGTGTGGTGCTTGCATTTCCAGGTATAAGGACATAGGTATGTCTTATCCTGTCTATAATGACATGCTAATGTGGAGATGCATTGAAAATATTATCAGGAAAATTTGAGAATACAGTTATCTAAGAACATTGGCACTAGTTGAACTCTATGGATATATTTGTATTTTTTTAAAGAAAAAAACTGGATACTGGATAAGTAAAAAAAATAATATTCACTCACATATTTTTATTAGCATGTTTGGCAATAACTAACACAGAAAGTAATGAGAAAAGAAAATGGTTGGAATAGAAGGAGAAGAACTGTATACAGTCACAGAATACAGTGTCTGTGGAGCTGGTATATGCTTTAATTTATTTAATTTTAATGCCGTGGAATAGGAAGTCAAAACATTTTGTAAATTCTAACACTGGCACCATTTGTAGCACTTTGGATGTTGCAGTACCCTTCCATTCCATGTTTAGTGTTTTCTGTCAATTCAGACATTGCAAGAACAATCAACAGTAAATGACCTTTTATGTTGTCCCCACCAACTGCATCAAGCGTAGTCTTTCCAAGTTACCTTTCAAAAATCGTTACCTTCAGCAGTTATCATATACAATATTTTGTAATTAACTCTCTGCACTTTGAAGGTAACTTTTTCAACGTTCCACCCCTTTTCACAAAATTATTCTGTAAATAATTGCCACCGTTTGTCAACAGTGCAGCTTCTTTTGTAGATGAATCTTATTTTATTTCTGGCACACTTAATTGTTTTACTTTTAAGCTATGCAAGTTTGTACAAAGTGTTGGAAGGTAATTGCATGTTTTTTAACAATTGTGTGTTCAGTATTTTGTTCCTGTTGCAGCAGCATAAGATGGGTGTTGTTTCAATTTTATTTGCGTTGCATATTGTAAAAAAATCTAATGTAAACATTGGAAAGTTCATATTAAATTGTCACTAATTTGGAAATGGTTACAGTTCCCTAAACAAGTTAATACATGGCATGGTTACGCACACACACTGTATTTTTTTTTTCTTAATGCTGTCTAATCATCATATCCAATTTACTTTCATTACAGACTAGTTGAAACATGAAATGGTGTCCTCATAAGGGCAGAGCTTTATTTTGTCTAGGGTATTTGATTTTTATGAATGCTTGTAGAAGATACTTGCATGTTTGATGTGCATTTTCCATTCTCTAATTGTAGCAGTTTGTGGAAATGTCATGCACATTGCATTCTGGAAAGTATAAGTTCAAGGGCACATGAGAATTTTTAACTCTGCATTTGTTGTGATTTAAAATACATAAAATGAAACAGCTGCATATAAATTATGCCAGACGTTATAATAATGTGACATGTCCATGCTGCTGAAAGGTGCACGTTTCTTGCTATCAGTGGCTACTGAAGGAACTTCATTCACTATTCGACAGCAACTGAACCCAATGTTAACTCAATTTTGAACCAACCAAGTGTGGGTTATCAAGTTTTACTCCCAAGCCACTCATTTACATCATTCATTATCACATGCAAACAAAATACATGTACTCATATGCCAAAGAGCATTAGAGTTGCAGGCAATTATGTATAAGTGGAACTTGTCACCACTATTCTTTTAGCATATTCTTTCTTCATTCTATTTTTGTTGTTCATGTGCACAACTATGCAATAATCTCAGACTTGATATTTCTTTTTTTGCTCAGAACGCAGTATTTAATAACTCTCTTGTGTCTGTTGTTCTAGTGTCGATCTACAAGGTAGAATCAAAAAGTTCAAAGAATCAAAGTGCTTCATTAAGTTGTTAGCTAATGTCACGTGTAATAACAAACTGTTGATTGCTATTTACACTTTATTTTACATTCTGTGTTTTTAACAATTTCATGCTTCACTATTCATATAACAAAGTGAATGAACATAGTGATGGATAGATTCAAGTGTCAAATCTCAATAGATGCACATAATGAAGATTCAAATGGGGGCCCAGAATTGGAGTTTGTTATCCAATACATTAGCCTCATTTCACCACATAATTGTCACAGGTTTTATGTTCATTTTTTTTAGTGGGGTGTGACTACTATGTGAAGCTTTTTTTTAAAAAAAAATGTGCTGGTGTTACTAGTACTTACTGTCTTTGGTGCAAGATTAAGATGAATGGGATACTTGTGAATATATGTTAAATTTGAATAGTTCAAATCAACACACAAGTTGTTCGTTACAGTGTAGCAAAGTTGTTGTTTTTTCTGATGGAAAAAAAATAGTTATTGATTTGTGCACTGTAGTCAAAATATCTCGCTTGAGAAAATTTACTACAATGTTGCAAAGTTTGGACTTGCAATACTATTTAATCTTCTGTGTCCAAAGATTCTGTGCTACTATCGTTGGTTTCATTTCTAACACCCTGGTGCAACAATTATGTGCTGAAAGGCTATAAACCATTTTTTTTGGGCTGAAGGAAACAGTGCGACAATGATGTGTAATAAAGTACACCCTGCAGGATTTGAGTTGCAGTTATCCATTCTAGGATTTCAATCCTGCTGAATTTAGATGGAATTAATATTCAAACCATCATTCTTAACACCTAGTACTTGTTTGTGTCGCAAAGAAGTATGTGTTGCCAGTCAGTACTAGGTAAGCAGGGTTGCTATACATATTCACTTTCCAATTACAGTGGTTTGATTCTTGGAATTCTTTTGTCTACCTTGTAGAAGTTCAACAAGATTTACATTGATGAATTCTTCACATGATTGTAATGTGACCAATGTTAAAAATGAATATTAGATAATGGAGTTATAATTACCTGTAGTACATTCATAATCAAAGACTTTATATCCCATACAGCACAGAAAAAACAATATAAAATTTGGAATAAGGTACACGGTGGTGAGCATATTCAATAGAGAATAATAGTATAGACACAAGTGAAAATGTCAGAATTAAATGAAGTGAAGATACAGTTGAGTTATCACATCAAAACTTTAGATCATGTATGAGGGGAGTTCAAAAAGTTTCCATATTCGCCTAGTTCAAAATGTCGGAGGAAGTTGAAACTGGCAGAAAGATGGTCTTTTCTACGTAGTCACCATCCAATGTTACACATTTTTCCCACCGTTGCAAACACTTGCGAGTACCATCTTTGTAAAACGCTGGAGATTGGGCATTTAGCCACGCCTCTGTCGCGGATATAATGTCATTGTCATCTTAAAAATGCTTGCCCCGCAAAAACTTCTTCATATTAGGGGAGAGGAAGAAATCCGAAGGTGCAATATCCGGGAAATATGGAGGATGGGGCAAAATATCATAGCCCCATTCACGTGCTTTGATGACAGCACGATGGGATGCATAGGCAGGTGCATTGTCATGCAGGATCACCGTTGGACAGCATTCCTATCCTGCAAATTTTAATTTTGTCACTCAATTTGGCCAGAAGGTCTGCGTAATAGTCCCCAGTAATGGTGTGGCCTTTCGGAAGGTAATCCGTGAGGAAAACACCACGTTAAGATCACCTTCTTAGCAGACACTTTGACCTTTGCCTTTTTAGGAGGTGGGAATCGCAAGACTTCCACTGTTTTGAACTTACTTTGCTTTCACCAACAACACTATAGGATGGACACACTTCACCATATACAGCAAACATTTTCTCATGGATTTGTTTGGGAGCTTCGCCTTGCAGAAAGAGGAATCGGATCATGGCTCTGTATTCCAATTTGTCCATTGTTGCACCTTCATTCATTGAAACACCTGACACGGAAACAGTAATTATTGAACTGCAGTCATATTTGGCACATAACATACAAAAGGTTGTACCTATTCATCTTATACAAGTTTGTGTTCCTACGTGAATTATTCCTATATGGATATGGAAACTTTTTTTTGAACCCCCCGCGTAGTGTTGATCTGAATGACATTGAGATACAAGGAGCGGTCAACAGAAATAAGTGTTTTTGTCTATATTTTGTATCACCTGCTTACAGTTTTATCCCAGTATTTTTTAACATGACAGACATGAGACACAGTAACACACTGTATATGATTAAAATTTCTCAGGTCTGCTTCTTGATCCATCAATTGTAATTTTTCTTCAGAGCTTTGGTCTTGCTCTATTAAATGTTTCATCTCTGCTTGGCCAAGTGGTGCTATTCTTTCGCAGTGCTTGTCGGTACTTTCTACTCAGGTTCCACCTCATATTGCATTTCTCACTAGATGGGTTATTTTAGTGAAAGTAGTATTCGGGAAGTCTGTAGCTGAAATCTTGCACCTGGCTTATGTTCTTCTTCATAAATCTTGCTTCACATCGCCACCAAGTCATAGGTAGTGTATTTATTCAGGCATTGAAAGGAATTTATAGTGTTGTTCAGATGTAGAAGATATTAGCCATGGCAGGCTGCTGCATAACCAAGTGGTAGCCCTCTCGCCTTTGGTGGATGTGGTCCTAGGTTCGATTCCTGGTGGGAGCTGGCATCAACCCAGCACCATGAGGACAATTGGGAAGCTACTTGAAAAGAAGAGGTGGCAGGCTCCAGTCTTGAAAGCAGAAAACAGTGGCAATGGGACTTTTATGCACTAGCCACCATTGGGTATCACCCAAAAGCCACTCTGGTAGACCCTGGCCTTAAAGGGCTCTTGTGGGATGGAGTTTAGTAATAGCCATGACAACTTACTTGTAACAAAATAACAACAAAGTTTTTGATAGTACATTTTCAACATTCTGATTTCAAAGTATATTTTTATTTGAACTTCCATTGTGAAAACCTTGAAACATTCCTTTATGGGTGTTTAGTGATGAAAGATAGTGCAACTGGGTAGGGCATAAGTGAGATAAACTGGCATTTGTGGTGGGGTGAATAATGCAATATACTATGAAGGAAAGGCTCCTAGATTCAAATTGTGGTTAAGTGCATGGATATGTCACTTTGCCCTATCTCTATTTGATCGTTTATCAGCATAATTACCCAGAGGAGATATGTAAGTTACATTAAATAACACAAAGAGAAATGCAAGTGGGATAAAAATATACTAATGACACCCACCACTTTAGTATGAGAAATTAGTCATGGTAAAAGTTTTTTTTTCTTAACAGGTTATATTATTGTCCTAATGAAGAAGTGTAAACATTGAAACTTTTAATGTCGCAAGTAGATAGTTTTGAACACCCATTGTCAAAGATTACAATGTAATTTATTCAAAATAACCTATATTTTTCAGACCCATCTGTAATAGCATCAAGAAATCTCACTAGGAGTGATGTGCATGGTGGAAAAGTGATAGTGCAGAAGTGATGGGTTTCTTACGCGTTCCGCTGTGTTTTTTCACTTGAAACACTGAAATGTTTCCCTGCCGTTTGTAAATAATGAAAGAAGCCAGCAAAGAAAATATACTGGTACTTCCAAGACATAAGTGAGGTAGGATTTCCGCTGCTGGAGATGGGGAGAGTGGGGGGGGATGTGAAGTTCGTTGTCAAGATACTTCAGGAGCATACAGATAATAATACCTAGAAGTAACATATGGCTGTGTTTAATCAGTTCTTGTTTAAATACTGCACTTTTTCATTTCAATCATATCTCAGTCATGTCATTGTGAAGGTGTACATGTGTATGTGTAAATATTGTTAAAAGAATTATTTCTATATGAACATAAGTTATGTAAAAGAGCCTAGAATGGATCTGATTAATAATATATACATAAAAAAGTACCTACATAAGGTTTGTTAAGTTCAGTTGTTGCATTTGATATTTCTTCAGAAGTGTCTTTTAGTCTTAAATTATTAATAGCGTAAGAAATAATTAACGTATGCTTTATTGTGTGTAATTTGTGTATAGTAGTAAGTGGCTACCTACAATGCTCAAACAGAAACTGGTAGATGTTTCTGGGTTTATTTACTTCGTGGCCCTTCCATTATTGACACCGAGCAGGAATTATTGATATTCACAAGAATGTAATCCTGAATTGCATATTAGCGTAACTGCAATAAACCCTTTACCATAGGAGATAAAACAAGAATATTCCATTATTTATTATAGGATAGGATGCATAACTCTGTTGTCCTCTTGTCACAGTTGCAGGAAATAGTACGGCAGGCAGAGAGAGAGAGAGAGAGAGAGAGAGAGAGAGAGAGAGAGAGAGAGAGAGAGAGAGAGAGAGAGAGAGAGAGAGAGAGAGAGAGAGAGAGAGAGAGAGAGAGAGAGAGAGAGAGAGAGAGAGAGAGAGAGAGAGTGTGAGTGAGTGAGTGAGTGAGAGAGAGAGTGAGAGAGAGTGTGAGTGAGTGAGTGAGTGAGTGAGTGAGTGAGTGAGTGAGTGAGTGAGTGAGTGAGTGAGTGAGTGAGTGAGTGTGTGTGTGTGTGTGTGTGTGTGTGTGTGTGTGTGTGTGTGTGTGTGTGTGTGTGTGTGTGTGTGTGTGTGTGTGTGTGTGAGTGAGAGAGTGAGAGTGTAAAATAAAGAAAACCTAGCGCAGCCGCCATTTAGCCATTGCTAAAGGTTGATTGGGTTAGTGCCTGCTTCACGTTACGATTTCTTTCCCTGCTAGTGCACCAGAGCTTCTCTGCTTGCTTCTGTGATGATGTAGAAGATGAGAGTGCAAAAGTATTCAAATGACAAAGCACTCAAGTGTCAGGAAGATCACAGAATTATGCCAAACAAGACCAAAGCAAGTACGAAATCTATAAATGTGTCATGATGAACCGTTAGCTACTTTCAGTTGTCACCATTACTCATAAAGAGTACCTATACTTGATCATTTTATCCATTTGAAAGTGATTTCCAATTTTATCGTGTTTGTGTGCAGGTGTTGTGCTCTGAAGATATAGCAAGGTATCAACTTAACTCCAAATTTGTTCAGTGTGCAAGTACTGCCTTCTGGTTTCAAAAATCTGCTACAGTACAAGATGGTGCATATTGTATCTACCATCTATCCAGTAGCATACATTCTTCAAGGACCATTTGGAATTTCATATCGGTTATTGTTATTTGTAAGTCGGGAATTTATTGCTGTCAGCCAAAATTTCATACTGGTCCGTCCCTAGTACACCAACCCATAGAATTATTGTTGCCAAGTAACCATGTCAATGGGGACAGTTCCTGATACAAATGTGTTCTCTGAATGTCCTGAATTTAAGCCTTTTTTTTTTTCAAATTTGATTCAAGTTGACCCCCTTGGCAGAGTGGTTAGCACAGCACAGGGGTTCTTGGTTTGAATCCCAGCATGAGTATGGGTGTTCTTTGTGAGTGTCGCTTCATCAATTTCATCATCTTCCCGATAAGCCAAAAGTGGTAAAAAGCAAAGTAAAATGAACCAAATCAATCATTCAAATGAATGTTCAGTACAATTTCCCATAAATTTTCATACAAAAATTTTATTTTACACAAAGTTATTGGTGGCAAGAAATTGAGTGAGTAGGCACAGAGAGATACAACTCTGGTTTTCCATTGATCTCGCAAATAGTTTGCGTTTCACTTTTAGGAAAAGCTTCTCAAGTATTTTGGATTGCGCTTTCAAAATGGCCTCCCCGATGGCGCAGTGGTCGCGTCGTTGCCTTGTCCCGGGTTCGATTCCCAGTGGAGAAACTTAGTGGTTCTGATCCCACTTTAAACTGTAGGTCCAGTCTCAATTAGCCTTACTTGTGCATAAAGTGGACTTAAAACACTTAAAACAATCAATGCTCTTTCAAAATCTAGGTGAGTCTAATGGTTGCAACACTTGACTGCTCTGCTGTCTACTGTGTTAGTGCAAGGTATGATCAGTCAAAATGGGATGTATTAAATACAATGTAATATAACTTCTTACCATGGAAGCAATATCTATGGAAATCTCTGCATTATGAAACCAAGATATCCTAGGTTTGAAACCTGAATAAAGCATGGTTGTTTCAGTGTGTTTGTTCATTAGTTGTCATGCATTCTCATCGTCATTTACCAAGAGAGAGAGAGAGTACAAAAAATTAGAGTAAATACAATTGCAAGCCTAAAATTTACACACATGCCTCAAAAATATTAATAGTACTCGCTATTTGTATGAACACAAACAAGTAAGGTACTCAGTTTCTTCAAAATAAATGCTGTGCCAGTTATTCAAAATTGTGTAAGGTTATATTTATCCATTGAGATAATTCTGAATTCGTACATGTACTGAACTGAGACAGATAAGAATGTGTAGAAATTAATGTCAAAGTAGTTGAATGAAGGAAAAATTAAGTGTAAATATTGATGCTATAATGAAATTTTGTGACTGCAGTTTCATATTCAAACACCTTATTTGAAATATTTGGTCAGTGTAAGTATCCTCCTTCACGAACCTGAGAATGGGTGAAAAACTAGGAATTAAAGTGTTTTTTTTTGTTTTGTTTTTTAAACTTACTGGCCCAAGGTAAGTCTGACAATGTAGTTTATTCAAAAATAAAAATCCACCATATAATGTAGGTTGGAAACACTGATATTTTTTTAAAAAGACTGAATACTCTTCAATTCCTGCTAATAGTGATAGAAGTATTGCTCACAAATATATTATTTTTAAGTTATTACAATAAAAAAGTATTTTGCTGTTTTTCTCATGGAATTAATGGGAAAATAATACATGCACACACACACACACAGTGTGCTGCAATATGGAATATTCTTGTCTCCTGGTAATACACGAGAACGGTGCATTTAAGAAACAATTGTATCACATTATATTCTTTATTCATTACTTGTAATTTATTATAAGCTACTGATGCCAAATATGCAGATATTTTGATGTCTTTGTTGATAAAATATCCTCGAAAGGATAGGTTTTTTATACTATTCTTTAACTTGATGGGTAAACATTTTTCCTATGTCATTATTTTATTTATTAAGTTTTTCCGTCTAACTTCCTTTTTAAAAATACTGTAATTTTTTGTACTCACCTAAGGAATGCATTTTTCTCTAGGTTTGAATGTGTAAATTGTGCCAAATAGGATTCATTCAAGTGTGAAGGATGAGTAATGAAGTGTAATTTTTTTTAATGTATGAATATGGTTTGTATGTGTGTGTGTGTGTATATATATTGTATGGAAGTGCACTAGTATCATGTGAATAGAAGACATCATCCCATTCCTTGCTGTAAGCTGCAAGACTTTTATATGTTCTATCAAATGTAAGAAATATTTGGAAGTATTATTAAATAGGGCACCTGTATAAATGTGGTAATATTAGTTATCTACGATGCACTAGACTGACTATGAAATCTCTCCTTAGTAATTTCCCATCCATTGTCGCAGTGTGGTTAGCGTAGTGTGTGAAGACAGGGGTCCTATGTCCAAATCCTCGGTAAGGTATTGTCACTTCATCAATTTTACATTGCTCTTGCGCCTCTTGGATTAATTGTGATGATGAGAATGGACGCAGGGATACATAGGGTTACAAGATGTCATCTTTTTCCGAACATGTCCTGCATTTTGAGCATCACGTAAGTCTATGAAGGTTTCCTCGATGGTGTAGTGGTAACATCGTCACCTTGTAACCATGCAACCTTGGACTGAAATGAGTTAAGGGGGGGGGGCAAGCATTGACAGCCAAGTGTACCTGCAGGGGGACAATTACCGCCCACAACATAAAATTTTATGCAAGTAAGAATACTTTTTGTAAAATTTTCTTGCTCGCTTGGCTCGCAATGTCTTCTTTTCTTGGTCTTATCAAGTTCAGAACCATAGCTAGGGGGCGTCGGGAGTCGGCCCTCGGTGCTGAATGATCTAAATGAAAGTAAGTTGTAAGATTGATGGAGATTTTTGGTTTGAAGTCCACTTTACGCACAGAAAACTAATCGGAACTGGACCTACAGAGTGGGATCCGAACCACTGTGCCATGTGCCTCCACCGGTCTTTGATTCTACCGCTACTACTTTAAATAATAATAATGTTGGTACCAGGTTCAAATCCTGGTTTGGGCATGGATATTTATGAGTGTCCATTCATCATATCATCACTCATCTCCATCTTCGCAAATTAGCCACAAGAAGCGAAGTAAAATAAAGCAAATCAATAATAACAATAATAATAGTAATGTTATATTATTATTTAAATTATTGTTATTGGTACATTTATCCTGGTATTTGCCCCCCCCCCCCCTTTCCCCCGACAAAAATTTGTGGTTGTGCCTCCGACCTGGAATTTGGGGAAAAAATGACTCCTCCGAGAAGTAGGACTGAAAACATCTAGTAATAAATGTATTGTTAAGTATTGATTACAAGTTCAGAAATTTTGTATTTAAGAAATCATTATTTTTTTAAAATTGAATATGGTTAATTTTACATCATTTGCTACGATGTTCTAAGTGTGTGCATTATTTACTGCTAATGATTAGTGTCCTACAAATTTAGATGGCATGTACTACTTTTCCCTTGTAGTATCTGGTAACCCTAGGAATAATTCAATGCCTTAACCAGGGTTAAAACTTGGAACCTCAGGCTTGTAGCATGTTATACTAACCACTATGCCACGGAGGCCAGCAGTGAAGCAATTAGATAATAATAACGATCACAGTTTTCTTAACTTCTGTTAATACCAAACATTCAGTTTGTTTAACATGCTATGTGATGAGTATGTTAGGTCTTTATATTCTCCAACCTGAAGCGTGTATAGATAAGTTTTCTAAGTTGTTTTTATGTAGTATGCATTTCTAATCTGACATGTATAATTAACAATGGCATCTTGGTATATAGGTAAAATTGATATTTATGTATTTTTTTCAAATTGAATCCATAATTCATGCACCCACCAATATCATAATATACAGGGTGCACCTAAAAGAAATACACAGATTAAACGCTTTATAAATCAAAAACATTTGTTTTATCAGGAAGCATTTGGTATTGTTTTATAGAAAAAGTCTTCAAGTTTACGACTCCACTTTTCATTTGCTTTCATGATGTCAGCAACTTTTGACTGCCCTTGACGTCAGTTGAGCAATATGGCCGCTAGCCAGGTAGAAAAGGCTTCCTGTGTGCTTGAATTTGCAAAAACAAATTCTGTTACTGTCATGCAGCGTCGTTTTTAGAACACTGTATGGCAAACAACCACCCACACGGCAGGCCAACTACGATTAGAGAAAGAAATTTGAGGAAACTGGTTGTCTGTGCAAGGGGAAAAGTCTTGTTTAGGGAGAACTGAACTGTCGCATTGATATCTGTCATGTTACAAAAGGGTCATGCATAGAAGATTAGTAACTTAGCCTTGTAAACTTCAGGACACACACTTCCAATAATGTAAGTATTTCAACCGTGTTATTGTTCAGTCTTGGTTTTGTAAAACTTTGAAACTGTCTATTTCTTTTAGACTCAACTTGTACGTTAATTTTTCTTCCTGATATGTTTGCTATTTTTTATTAATCACTAAAAATATGCAATTATGTGCACATCCATACTACCCATAATTTTCAGTATGCAGCCCAAATCATATAATATCCTGTTTTCATAAGATACTCAAGAAGTAGGGCCGAGTAAATACTGATATTTCAAGTTTAATCACAAACCCCCCAGAGTCCACAAAGTGTCGCATGTCATTTTCATGGAACCAAAATGTCCTGGGAATTAGGAATGAAATTTTGCAAATTAATTTGCACCAGTATTGTATGATAGTGAATTTTGTATTTAAATGGCAGATATTTTTCGCATTGCGATTATCTTGTGTGTCATGAATATTTAAAAATAAAACTGAAAGATTAATATGGTAGAGCTCCAGTGGAATAACAGGGTGGCTACAAACAAGCAGAAATGAAATTCCCTGACTTTTCCAGGTTTTCCAGGACAAAAATTTGCATTTTTCCCTGACAATTACAAACTAAACTAAATCGATGTTTTTGCAAATGGAAATAATAAACTCATATAGATCCAGGTATGCATTTGTTAAGTACCAATATTATCTTCTATAAAATTGACTCAATTTCTCTATTCTCTATGATTTGAATTCAAACTGCAAAATAGTGAATTTGGAAAATTATTACAACTCACAAGCTAGGGAAGGATTACAGAATTTTGTCATACGCAGTAAGTTTAAAATAAAATACTTGATTATTTTTAAAGTTACGACTAAATGAAATTAGAGTGATTGATTTAAGAAATACAATTTGTAATTTATCAGTCTCCTTATGCATTCCACTGAGGTTTGGAACCCTCTGCTTGCAAGAACCATGAGTGCGGACTCATTTTTCAATGCATAAAGCTCTCTTCTCTGTAAAGCAAACAACTTAACTCTTGCATGTAAGTGAAACAATTGAATCGAATAAAATAAAGTGTCATATTTCCTTACATTATCCATGGGATTTCTGCTTCAGTACAGTATATCCAAGTGAAGTACTGTGAAACTGACAACATGCAGTTATACCATTAATGCTGACGAAAAGGGTATGTAGGTATTAGAAATTTAACGCAAGCAATTTATAGAATTTCATTGTATACGTACCTGACTTAGCTAATCACACATTAAAACAGGAACACACTAATAATAAAAGCTTCTGAAAGTTCATATACGAGGGGCATCCTGAAAAAAGGTCCAATGGCCCCTATACGCAGCACTAGTGGTTCGGAGAGCGACACACACACATGCAGGCAGGAAGAAGTGGCATGTAGCTGTAATCTGGTACAGTTGCAATGCAGCCGTTTTAGGAAAGTTCTAGGTTAAAGATTGCACCTGTCATACAGTCTCCCATCGAGCCTAGCCTACAATGCACACTCAGAATTTGGCACAGAGCCACCAGCAATTGTGTGAGGTGTGCAGACAGGATGTCGTGTATGGTCAGACAATGGTGCAGACAATTCACGGAAGGCCAATCGAATGTGCACAACCCCATACAGCTGAGTACACACGGGCCCTTTGCATCACTTCAGGTGAGAGATCTTGGACCATTCCCTGTACAGCCCTGGCCTTGAATGTACCGACTTTCATCTCTTTGAACTAAAGAGGTTTCTGGCAGGGTAAGGATTTGACAGCTACACTGAGGTAGAGATAGTTCCAGTCTTTGCTGTCCGACACATATACCATGGGCATACAAAATTTAGTGCCATGCTACTACAAATCCCAGAATAACGGTGGTGATTATGCTGAAAATTAGGTTAAGATTCACTGTTACTAATGCAATAAATTACAACTGATATTCTTGTTTTATTTATGCCTAATCGGTAGGGACCTTGATATTTTGTTATTTTTTTTTCAAATTGGTGTATTTTCTTATTTTTTATTTTTTACTATACGGTGTTATTTTTCTCAAAATTCACATTTTCATTTTAGCGCATTTTCTGGCAAACATCTGAAATTATTCCTTCCTGGTATTTTTAAACTACTGTTTCAAATTGTAAGTCACATGGCTTACGCCTCTTCATGAGAGTTTGATATCTTGAAAGTTCTTTTGGGAAAGTTATTTTCGATACACCTTTTTTTAAATTTTAAGGTAAGGATTTTAGATAATGGAATTTCCCCCGTATATACTGAAGGGTGGATAATGACCATAAGTGGCGATGTACCCAAAAAATTAAAATCAATCAATCTCACGTGACAGATACCGATATATTATGGCACCAAAAATTGGCATTATCATTTTTTTGACTTGTCAGTATTACATTTCCCAAAATTCGCGTTTTTGTTTTAGAACATTTATCTGCCAAATATACCGAAACTTAATACTCAATTGTGCTTTTAAACGATTATTTAAAATTGTAGATCACATGGTCTATGTATTTTCGTGACAGTTTGATATGTTGGAACAGATTTTTGAGGAAGTAAAAGTAAAGTGGAGTTAGGGCCCCACACTTTCTTGATCATGGCTAAAGGTGGAGGTGATGTGACCAGCACCATGCTCCTGGCTACCTTTATCCCTAAAAGTTTCCTCAAGGTACCACCAGCTTCATACGATGCTGGGTGGGTGCCGAAGCAGTTTGAATAGGTGGAAAACATCCCGGTTCTCCCCCGCAGGAGATCGACATTGACATTGAAAACATATCTCGTGCGACAACTATGAGGATATGGATCCCGTGTGACAATAGATACGCACTTGATCTCCTGTTAGAACCCTGCCACTTTTCTCTGTGATGCAAATGGTTTTGATAGAAGTTGAAAAAATCGTGGGAAATACATGATTTAATGTGGCTGTCGGAATTATTCCATGTAAGTATAACTCAATAGTTTACTCTTGAGTAAAATGTTGGAAAACTTGCATGTTCTATGTACACAAACATGGCCTAGAAAAGACAAGAATGTTGGATTTCATGGATTTTTTTGTTGTTTTAGGTCATTTCTTTTAAAAAAAATCAACAAAAACGCCAACAATTCACGTTTTATGCCAAATTCGCATTATTTTGATATTTAGAAAGGGCGAAAAATGTGTCCAGACATCACTGCACATTCCTAAACATAACTTCGCAGCAATTACCATTTTTCATGGTTTTGGCGTTTGCGAAAAATCAATCTGAAATTACTTTCTGGCCACCCCTCGTATAAATCAGTAGATAGAAAGTGAAAATTTAGCAGGGCTGGCAGAAAAAAGTCATTTCTTGAAGAAAGTGATTTGCTTTCATGATTGAATGATTCGAGTAAATATCATATTAAAATATTTACGTATTATTTTATTTCATAATATTGGACATTAACCTTACTCAGTGAGAGATTAATGACCATCTCTCACGAGTTTAAACAGACAGGACAGAGAATGGTGTTAATTTCATTGCAATACTAGTGTTGCAGTAAATTTGAGGTTGGGAGCATGCACTTGCCAATTTTTATAACGTTCACCAATGCAGGTTTATGTTTCACTTTTTTGTGATAGTATTCAATTTATATCCAGTTTTGTTGGATTCTTCTTGATATCTAAGAATAGTGCAATGTCATTGCAAACGTATGTTAACTTGTGCGAAACCAGTAATACATCAGGATGATATAAGAAAACCTTTGTAAGCACTGCTACATTAAATAAGGTGAAGTAAGCCAGAAAAGTAATACAATTCCAGCAGCATATTTGCAGTCTAGAGCTCTTCTTGTCTATGCATACGATTTTTGTCAGTCTGAAGACATCGAACAAAAATCATAAGAGTACCATGCATGCAATTTCTGTCACATGTTGCAGTGAGATACTTTGTCGGGTGGCGATATTCGACAAAAATCGTATGTATCAATGGAACCTATTTGTTTCCATGTTCCTTCAGTTTGCCCAACAAAATGCTTACTACGACATCCGACAACTATCGGACGGCGCCACCCGCTCCCATCCCCTCCATCTGTTGACAGTTCCAGTTACTACTCCCATACGGACAAGAAAAAAATGATAATTCAATGCATTTTCCACGTAATATTTAGAGGCTTAACCTTTACTCCCCCGATGATATTATATGGTATCATCAGAGTAAGGTCGTTCTGGCCCGATGAAACCATATGGTATCATGGTGCAGATTACGAAATGAATGTGCTTTTTGGACCCTCAAACTCTTCTGTTTGAGTTGAAACTCTGACACAGGTCTGGAGCAAGCCTGGGTAAATTCATATTGATGACCAACCTCCCCCCTGCTCCGCAACATATCCATGACACATTTCCGAATAGTCTCACATTTTGGCTCATTATTCAACTTGTATGGCACCCAGGAACATAAAACAAGTTTCAATCTCTTTGGAATGGTCCATTCTTTGAAGAGAATACTAAGGTTTTGCGCCTTCTTCCGAAAATAGCGAGAGAAGAGGGGGGCAAACTAAAGATATTTTTTTTTAATTGAAATTCTATGGTCACGCCCCCAAACCCCCCTTCCTCGGTTCGGCGATTTTAATTGTACACGGTTGCATGCTATGATGTTTTAGCTGCAAAACAAAACTTATCCGAAGTAGATTGCTCACATAGTGCCCGAGTTATAACAATTTTCCTCCAAAAATGCTAATTACCTATTTTTCGTAAAAAAAAAAAGAAAAAAAAAAAGAAATCACATTTTGGCTTATTATTCAACTTGTATGACACCCAAGAACATGAAACATGTTTCATTCTCTTCAGAAATCTCCATTCTTTAAAAATAATACTAAAGTTCGAGCCTTCTTCCCAAATAGCGGGAGAAGAGGGGGCAAACTCCAGATGTTTATGGTTTTTTTCATTGAAATTCGGGGGTCGCGACTCCAACCCCCCCCCCCCTTCCTCGTTTGGCATTCTGAATTGTACTCGGTTGCATGGTACGATGTTTTAGCTGAAAAACAAAATTTATCCGAAGTAGATTGCTCCCATAGTGCCCGAGTTATAACAATTTTCCTCCAAAAATGCTAATTACCTATTTTTCGTAAAAAAAAAAAAAAAAGAAGAATAAAAGAAATCACATTTTGGCTTATTATTCAACTTGTATGACACCCAAGAACATGAAACATGTTTCATTCTCTTCAGAAATGTCCATTCTTTGAAAAGAATACTAAAGTTCACGCCTTCTTCCCAAATAGCGGGAGAAGAGGGGCAACCGCCAGATTTTTATGGTTTTTTCATTGAAATTCGGGGGTCGCGTCCCCCCAAACCCCCTTCCTCGGTACGGCGTTCTGAATTGTACACGGTTGCATGCTATGATGTTTTAGCTGCAAAACAAAACTTATCATAAGTAGATTGCTCCCATAGTGTCCGAGTTATAACAATTTTCCTCCAAAAATGCAAATTACCTATTTTTCGTTAAAAAAAAAATCACATTTTGGCTTATTATTCAACTTGTATGGAACCCAAGAACATGAAACATGTTTCATTCTCTTGAGAAATGTCCATTCTTTGAAAAGAATACTAAAGTTTGTGCCTTCTCCCCAAAATAACGGGAGAAGAGGGGGCAAACTTCAGATTTTTGTTTTTCCCATTGAAATTCAGGGGACGTGCCCCCCAAGCCCCCTTTCTCGGTCCGGTGTTCTAAATTGTACAAGATTGCATGCGCTGATGTTCTAGCTGCAAAACAAAAGTTATCCGAAGTAGATTGCTCCCATAGTGCCCGAGTTATAACAATTTTCGTCAAAAGAGTGTTCGAAGTCAATGAAGACGATATTCCCTGACATTTCCCTGACTTTTTTTGACACCTCAAATTCCCTGACTTTTCCCGGTTTTCCAGGTTTTCCAGGTCTGTCGCCACCCTGAATAATTGTATATTGATATTTATAAATATTGGGACACGTACGTATTCATAATCGCATACCAATTCAACTGTGAAAACTATTCAAGTTCTATAACAAGTTTCTGTCATTACAGCCACACTCACACAACACACTATATATAAACTTCCAAGGATTATTTTTTAAACATGCCACCTTGGTGGCCAACCACATTACATTGTCAACTCATGATTTCTCTTCCCAGCGTTCCAGGTTTGGGTCCTGGCATTTAGTAATCACCATTCATCCTCACATCATCACAATTAGCCAAAAGTGGACATACTACAACATAAGATAATTAAAAAGTTAAAGTTTTTATGGAACTCGTTCAATTGCATTGAAAAAGTTGTCCTTATTTTCCAAATTCACTGATCGAGAGCACATATTGTCAGATCTTCTGTCATTTAATGATGCTGAATAATCTTGTAATGAAATCCAAAAATATTTACCTATTATTTCATAGCTCATAAATTCGTCTATAGCTTTTTATTTCATATATATATGTATTACTTTTATATTCTTCCAAATACTTGTACATTTGTAAAAACTAAATTGTAAATAGTCTCTTCCAAATGGGTACGGAAAAGTTGTAAGATTTTGTGTGTATATAGGATTTGTTGTTACTGTACTGAAGTGAGAATAGTTTTCTTTGATGCATTAACGGTGACAATACATTACTAATACAAGTGAAATTAAAATGCATTTTGGAACAGCGATGTGTAATTTATGCATGATACATTTGGAAAATGAAGTTATTGCCGTTTCAAATTAAAAAAAAAAAAAGACAAGAAAAAGAAAACAACTAGTCAGAACATGGTTCAGCTCAATTTACTATACATTCATGGCTATGCATCAAACTGCCCATGGTTTGTTTACAAGATCTGTTACCACGATATACAGCCCACCTATTTGTATACAACTGAATTGGTAGTGCAGTAGTGTTGTTAATGTATTGCTGAATTTATTTTGATTTCTAAGAACTACGTAGGATGCAGTATTGTTGAGAAGGTGGTGATCAAGATAGGACATTCCAAGTTTGTGTAGGTATTGAATCCCCTCTCAAATCAACATTGCATGGAAATTTTTGATTGCAACTAAAGGTTAAATAAACTCAACTGGCATAAGTTTGGGCTACTATAGCATGAGCCAGCGAGTCTGTTTAGAGAAATATTCAGTAAGGTTGCCAAATTATCATAAAATGTAAAGCTAAATTGTTGATAGGATACAAATAAATGCAATTACATGTAAGTGGAAATTAGGGAACAGAAATTAACTTCATGGTACAATGCATTTTAAGGCCAGCTTATGATATATAGTTAGCATACTATTTCGCATTCGTGATCCTTACTATTCAAGTTACTTTGCAATTACCCTATGAAGGCTTAACTGAAATGTTGGAATTCCAGCATGCGTCAACCATTTGGCCGTACGAGTGCCCTAAAGCTTATGTATAATTTAGGGATGGTCCGATATTCGACCGATCTGTACGTTACCATATGAACCAAGCTTTTGCAATCGAAAAGAAGCTGCATTGGCCGATACCGATAGATACAAACCTCAACCTCACAAGAGAGAGATGAAATTGAAATTACTACAAACTTGACCTGCAAATGTTGTTGAAAACATCCCTTCTATTGAAACTATTCAACTACATGGTTTCTTCTATGTATGTGATGAACATCATTAAATATGATTGTAATGTAAACAACATTTTAAGATTATAATAAAGTGTGTCGGTACAAAGTCTTGTGATAATCTGGCAACCTTTACTGAGATTGGATATATCTGATCGTTTTAACTCCCTTCACCACGTGCCACTACCCTATACTACACAGTAAAAGATACTATATCTTAGCAAACATGCTTCTCATTTAAGATTTCCATGCATATTTGTGTTAGTGGGATCAGTAAACTATATCAATTTGAAAAATAAAAAGATGCAGGCTTGTAAATTGTTTAAAAAAAATCCCTTAAAAAAGGACATGCAGTAACTTCGTGGCATATATATGTGTGTGTACTTTCCTTATGCTTTGTATGAATGTATTGTTAACAAATAAGATTGTATTTCTTTATACATAGGGAATGTCTTCTGTACATTGCCTATAACTGTAATATTTCAGAACTTTGTTATTTTTGTTATATTACACTATTTGTATGTATCACTGCTGATCAGTCTAGCCTATTATTAGAAATGTTTGCCTGTGGAAATGTGGAGTCTGTGATAATAGGTGAAGATGGAATTAAAAAAACTATTTCACTATAAAAATAAGTGTTGTTATTAACCATCCTGGCTTGAAAATGAATGTCTAGCTGCTTTAAGTGGCCACAACATATTGGTGTTTGTGTAAAGCTAACATTTTTCGTCTCTTTTTACAGGCAGTTTGCAACTTATATTCTATCACCCATTATAGACATTAGGGTGGTCCTTGGAAGAAAAGAAAAAAATAGTTTATTTCCACATCTGTGTCTTATATTGGATCTAATTATTGCATTAAAATTTTAGCTCAATATGTGTATATTTAGGAGTAGCTCAGCAAAATTTAATTTCAATTTTTTTTTTTAATATATATAATAATTTTGTACTCTACATGTCCCTGATCTGGCTACACCATCATTATTTATCTCTAGTAAAAGCAGTCAAGAAATGTTAAATTTAACAAAAAAAAATACTGTTATTCCCCTCTTTAAAAAGAATTTATTAAACCACAGTACAAAAGTACATCAATTTAAAGCATTTTTTTTTGTGTAAAGACAGCATTAAGAAGAAATACACAAAATGCCACATGTTTAAAATTTTACATCACTGGAAGCAAACCTGTACATTACATTTCAGAAAACATTAAAGGTGCTATTTTCGTGCATTCAAAATTCCATATTTGAAATTTCTCAACTGGATTACGCACATTGTAATTTGAGCTGGAATAATTATTTTTGCAAGTATAATTTTTATACAAAGTGTTGTCAGCCTATTTTATTTCAGTTAAAGAGAATACTAAATATGCATTTTCCATGTCTGTTCAAAATATTAATCCTCACGTATGTTCAAACCTAATTAATGTATTCTCCAGTAATTGCTAAAAATACCATATTTTTGTTTACACATTAGTATGAGTAGAAATGAACTTTACAATTTCTTTAGCTCTTAATATAGCTATATTATTTACATATAAAAATTGCAGAAAGATCTGATCCTTACCCAATAAAAATTCAGCAATGTAAATAATTCATGTTAAAAAAACATTTTGACATTACTTATACTTAACTGAATGTAAATACAAAATCAGTAGCATGGGCTACAATTAGAATTACGTGCAGTTTATACTGCACAGACAATAAAAACAAGCATGATAGTAACTCTGTAATTTCACTGTCTATTAAAAAACTAAATTACATTAATACTAACTCATATTTACATATTAAACAATCTACCTGTTTCTTATCTTCTCTGCACAGAACTTAATTCATTTGAATGCTTAACTGGAAGCACACATGGTTTCCTTTTTGCTATGTCCTACCTATTTATATCATTTGGATAGTTCGTTTACCTATTTATCTACATTTATTATAAATCCTGATCAAACATTACTTTTTCACTCACGTTACACATCACAGACGACATTAAACATTTTAGTTAGCAGCACCTGGAACATGTATAATATAAATGCATATAAGGGATAATCAAAGTATGTGCAAGTTGAAATGGTAATTAACTAAAGTTAAAACAACTCTACAGTTGTTAAGGATACAAAATTCATAACATTAATATAACTGATTGCATATTGATGTGTACTGTTCGAAAATTCACAAAAAATATTTTACAAAAATTTCATATTCCACTCAGTTCAGCCCCATATAGGTGTTGTACTGATTTACAAAAATAATGCAAAATTTCATATCCTGGTTTACTGAATTTAAATAATTACTTTCAGTGTTACCCAATGAAAAATATTTAAATGTTAGTATTTATCTTGATTCTTAAATGCAAGTTTCAAGTAATAACTGAAAACAAAAAAATATTGAATTTTTACAACATTGCATGCAAAGTGGCATGCGTAAATAGTAAACTTGTGCCAAGACTTGAAAGTAAAAAAGAATACATTCTAGAGCAACAATGGAAAGAATAATTACAAGCAAAAGGATAAGTATTTTGTACGTAGCAATTTTAAGACAAACGTACACATTTGCATCTTCTTCCATTCACTGTGAAGAATGACAACAGGACTTGCAACAGTGGTTTTAGCCTAAGTTCCATTGACATTTTTCACTTCATAAATGTATTTCAAGACAAACACCATACAGTAGAAAGAACCGCTCATTCGTAAGCCTAGAAGCTGTCGCAAGGCACCGTAACATAATATATTACTTGTGCTATATCCTACACAACCATCATATCTAGAGTCAACTGCCTATCACAACCAACAGGTTGCAAACATAAGTATTAAGCAACATGTTTCGATATGTTTTATGTAGCATTACATTGTAAAATTTATAAACAAGCAATTTTGTAACTTCAAGTTCATGATTCTATGCTTTAATTTATTATCGTAACTGTTCTTTGAATTTTATATCAGTAGTGTACCCCTGCCCAGGAAAAGAAGGCTGAATGCCCCTTTCGAAAATCCTGGGCATTCCACTGCTTATATTAGTCTCCTGACTATCCTATACATTTGACAATGTAAGATGGTTACTTACAAAAGTGGATTGTAGACACAATGAAAATAGTACTTTCAAAATTATCACATGCTTCAGCATTTGCAAAAAAATTCTAACCGATACTAGCTACCAATCAGAACTGGCTGATATATTTGATAATGCAAAGCTTACTTTCTATATGAATACAATCCTTATAATGAATTAACAAATATTGGTTGTCCCAGTTAAAATTAGCCTAGCTCAAAAGACATTTGTCTACGAGGCAAATGACTGCTATATTGCACCAGTAATGTAGAATAGTCCATTGTAATGTGAACCGTGGTAGGTCGGAGTCTTGACTTTTAACTGGGACACCCTTTATATAAATAAACCTTCCTAAATTTTACTTATAATTGTGGCACATTTTATCGAAAGTTAAGTATGTAATATGCTGTTCCAGCAAGGATTTGTACCAGTTTTACTTGAAAAAATCAAGTCCTTTATAATAAATGAAAGTATGTGTACCATAGAATCAGTCAACAAGTTTATTCAAAAGTAACAAGGATTTCTTATTAACCTTTACTGGAGTGAATTGAGTAAGTTAAACTTTCTTGTATTAATTACGTTTCTCCTCTGTTCTTGAAATTAAGGAAACCTGCAAAAATTTCTCATAATAGCAAAAAAATTATGGCATAATACTAAATATGTAGAGTATTTTGACAAATTCTACTAAAGTGGAGGAAAAATTAAAATCATGATGCCACCTGTGCATAAACTTGCAACTCGTCAACACATCCTGTGAAACGTAATCAATACAGTTGAAAGATTGCATAAAAAAGAAGAAATAATGTGTGCCACAATTATATATAAAAATTTAGTACGTGTACATATATATGAGGGTTGGGGCTTAAGTTCTGGTAACTATGCTTTTTCTCAAAGTTAGATGGTGTCACCACAATATGATTGTATGTCCCGGAGAACGTGGTACCCGTAGTATGTGCACACATCACTAGATGGAGTGTGATGTATGGTTATCGCACATGTGGTGGTAATTCAATGTTGAGTCAACTATTACAGAATGGAATGGCCTGGAATGAACAGCATTCGTATATAAAAATAGCTGTTCTTTGAGAGAAATGCCAGAGAATGCCACATACATACATGTTATGCCAGTTCCACATTCTAGAGGGAAAAAATAGTTGTCATGACTTATGCCCCTTGTATTAATTCATTACAATAAATATATATCTGCTCCGTCACAAGTCTGAAATATACTTGTTTGCATAGCATGAAACAAAGCAAACAACCATAAAGATGCTGCCAATTTTTCAATATTTCTCGCATGAAAATACCCTTATAAACACACCATACTTAAAAACTTTCTTTGAAATAGCATAACACAGAAATAAGATATCCACTCAATATGAAACATTACATACATGAAACTCTTTATCAGCAGTTCACAGGCAAACCTTCACGCATGAAAAAGAAAAGAAAATTTCATAAAAAAATAGAATGTTTAAGAATATTGTCAAAACCTTAACATTTTAAAATAGCCAAATCCTGAGCAAATAAACTGGACGTGCTTATTCAGAAACCAAGAAAATAAAAGGAATTCTCAAAAATAATATTCTCTTTCCTCTTTGCCCCTAAGTATACTACCACTACTTCTTCACTTAGTCGAATCATGAATACAGTAATCAAACAGTAATGAACAGGCTAACACAGTCGTGAATGTAGCAAAATTTATAAATTGTTATTAAAATACAAAAGTTACAAATATAGGTAATAAATATCAGGCACAAAGTAATGTAGGCAAAGTTAACCAGTTTACAGTAAATGTGATTATGTGACTGATAAGAGAGACATTTTCCCAACTGTTTCTTTTCTTTATCAGTTTTAAAAAAAATACATAACAATAAAGCATGTTCACTGGACAATTTCATACAATATTTTCACCAGCAAGAAGAAATGTACACTCGTGATCAGAGAAAGCGGTGCTTAATCTCTGAACCTGAAATTATGCCATTCATATATTTTACCATAATTCTTCTCATTTCATCTTTTCTCAGGAACCCAACTCAATACAGTAAATATGTCCAAAAAGAAGACAATGAATAAAGTAATGTTGTACCAAAAAAAAAAAACACTGGATAGGAATGTAAATGTACACACAAGCTTAATGCACATATGTAAAGTGCATTACTTTGTGTTTTGCTTAATGGAATTTGAACAAATTAACAAAATACTTCAGAATGTTCTAAATAGTGTTTCTTAAATTTAAAAAATTTAACTGGCAGGGAAAAAGGTCACTTTGTGCACAATTTGTGTAATGTTTCTTTTTTTAAAAAAACTACATGAATTTGAATTGAATTTTATATTTGGAAAGCACCTTCACTACCTTGCGAGAAGTTCGTATGTTACAGGGTCCAGAAGGGAGGATACAAACATATGAAAATTTCACCAAAAGATAAAAATAGGAGCTGCATTAACCCACAGTGTATATTACTAGCAATGATGATATTTGTGACACTCGTTATATTATGAAGATGCACTGGAACAAGCAATATTGCCATTACCAGCATATTAGTACGAAAGAATACAAAAATCTCTAAAAATACATCAAAAAGCTAATACTCCCACACAAAATAGCATGTGAGCTGCACTTCTTTTTTTTTCACGGTTTCAACAAGGATTGGGTACGGATAAAGAAATTATTAGGGTAAAAAGTTTACAAGTACCACACAAGCAATAACTGAAACAAACATTATCACAGAATTTTCTGCAGTCTTTCTGTGTTGCCAAATTACACGAGACACACACAAAACAACAGTGATACAATCAACTCGCTACCAATGTCTGTTAAGGGCAAGATTCCACAATATAAGGCAAGTTTACACCTAATTCTGTGCAAGTGACTGTGTGCATATATACACATTGGTATTTAGTGAATTATATATTGAACCTGTCACTGTGTACAGAAATAGTTATGCGAATAAGATTAAGTTTTGTGATTTACAAGTAATGCGGCAGCTGTTTAAAACAACAATCGGATTCTGGTGTGCTTTTTTCCGCAGTTGAAGCTTCCCTTGTACAGTCACGGACACTGCTTGTAATGCATACATTGTCTTTCAATGGAATCGTTACAAGCCGGCAGTGTCCGTGACTGTACCACCTGCTTCAGAAGTGATAGCAACTTCTTCAGCAGAAACTGCACGAGGATTTTTCAGTGGTGGTACATACTGAACATAAATTTTAAAAAAAAACATGGTGCTGCATGATGTCGGTCAGCTGTGGTGTTTGTGGTTCTGACCCACCTTCATCCACAACCATGATAAAACTGTCATTCTGCACATTCGTTATTTCATCAATGACTTCATCACAAGTGCAATTCTATTATCATTTCATCAGTGATGGATCAATCGTGATCCACCACTTTCATCGTACACAGGTGGTGATGAAAGGGGATGGATTTTAGGAATTGTGGATACATGTAGTCTGTCATAGCACCTGATTGATGATGCTCTGGGTTGTGGGACTTTATGACTTTTGCACATTCTTCTTCATTGTTGTGATTAGCTTTTTAAAAAGGTTACAGGTAAGTTTCCTTTAATAATTAAATACAAAACATTGAAGCTTTTGTGTTCAATCTATCATGGATTTCTTCAGTTTTGATTCATTTCTGTAACAAGAGGAGACAGAGAAGCAATTGAAAAGATATATATGCTGTAAATATTGCTTCTGAAGAGTATTAATTGTATTTTGCTTGCTTGTGCATGACCTGCAGTTTGAGTCACATAGATGAGGGAAACGCTTGCTGTGGCATGGGAAACCAGACTAGCATCTCCAGACTTTCACCTCCATTGGGAAACAAACCTTTGATGAAAAACGAACAGCATTGACATCAAACTGATGCTTTCATTACTGAAACACTGTGAAATTACGAATGTGCTGATTGCTGCATAAGCAATCACTTTAGAACAGTCTGGGAAACAGAATGAAACGTCACCAAAAAAATAAAAGCTATTTTCCAAATAAGATCTCTTATATCAGTATTTTCTAAAACACAATACTGGTTATGCACTTTTAATACATGCATGTTTCCGCACTTTTAATACATGCATGTTTCCTTGTAGTGCATTTTGGTTCTCTCTGAACTAATAAAAAAAAAGACCCAGGGGCCAACAAGTGTTATGAATTCACCAATATTTATAGTGTTGTGTGTAAATTATTATTATTATTATTATTTGTAATTGCAGTTTCACAACTTAATAGTGGTATCTACTGCAAATGTATTTCATATATAAATTCCAGCGCTATGAATTCCATCCTGCTAAACATCTCCACACATGTGTGTATATATACACAACATGATTCTCACTCCAGAATCTAGATGTAAACTTTATTGAATGGGTTAAAAACAACAATAGCTATTGTCAATCACGAAAAACTAAAGGGAAGTACTTTTAGACAAGAAATTTAGGACTAGTAGAAATATGCACATACAATAAACTATGCTTTGTTTCACGTAGGAAAATTTGGATAATTTTTCACTTAGAACACACTAGTGCATACATGAAAATATGCAGACTTTTCAATGTTTAAAACATTAAATTCCTTTATCTTCTGTTGCACCTAAACATTATGCGTGTAAATTTAGGTAGAAACTGTTGTAAAGATGGTCCTAACAATACAAAATTATCCCAGTAATAACCCTCGAACTATCAAAATTCCCAAAAAATCCCTGAAATACTTTTATGAAAAGCACCAGTGTTGAGTGAAGACATTTCACACCATATATAATATGGAATGCGACATCAGTCTCCAGGAATAGAATTAGTAAAGATTTGTCTATTGTTTTGTACTGTTTTCATAATATGGAACATACGCTATCATAAACTGCATCTCTGCATTTGGCAAAATTCATTTCAATGCTACTAAAGAACCAACTTGCACTGCAAAAACATGTAACGGCAATCAATATATCTAAATTATATAAAAAGATCTCAATAAGTACACATTTACAAAAGAACATACATATTTATATGTATTTATATATATATATATATATCTATTTAAAAACCTTGCAATCAAGGAATGATTTAGTAAGATAGACAGGTGAATTATCCATATAGTTACAGTCCTGAACAACATTACTTACACTAGAAAATATATTGAAGATGAAAGCCTACATACTATAACATTAATATACATGATTTAATACTCATAATTGAAGACATTAATCTACAATTGCACAAGTGTTTTATTACATAATTTTGAATAAGTATGAAGAACCACCACACCTCCTCTGCGAAGTGCAGACATTAAATTTTCCAGTTTGATTTTTTATTTAAAACAAAATAACAGCACATGAGGGAAACAAACGTCCATTAAATGCCAACACAGGTTACCCCAATGAGTCAGCACTTTATCTTACCTTGCTCGCTCTGAAACATCCCCAAAAACTTAACCGACATTCTTCGTTAACTTGTTAGTTCACAGGCTCTACATAATTCGCAGGAAGCATCCCGGTCTGTCCCGTTCGTTGGACCATGCCAGTCATCCAGCCTTCGTCAATCGGTGTGCAGTTGACGATGAAGTCACCATCCATGAAAGACACTTCATCTGAATCCTGCGCTTCGTAATCGTACATTGCACGGTACACTCTCTGCAAAAACATATCTTCTGTTAGGATTTAGGGATGGGGCATATTAATCGGTAACCTATTGTTTTTTTATGAATATAAAAGTATAATTCATACTCTACTTTTTAGGGCTGCGCTGAACTGTTACCAACACACTTACCAATTCCCAGCAAAACCAATGCTTTACCAATACCAATTGTTAACAATTAAAAGTTGTTTAAAATATTAATATTAGTGGGCATTCCATTTCAATTATAGGCATTGATTTATTTACTTTAAAATGTTCTAAAATTACATCATAATATAAAAAATACCTGTCATGTAATCAGGGCCGGATGCTGCATGAATCTTCGGTGAACAATAAACACGACGATGTTATTATTACGTCACAGCGCAAAGACTAACTGTATAATAAGTAATGCTGTGTCTAGGCGTCCGAAATTGGGGCTCCAAATTTCATTCTAAGATTTATTTTCAGGTTAATATAGCAAAAGAAAACTGTTCAACTTTCGGAAAATTCTCGTCTGTTTTCATCTGTGCCTAATGCTGCAGCATCAATAGCACCCACCTTAATCTGTCACTGCATGTAATCACTACAAAATCAATGGAAACTTCAAATTGTGCATAACTTCCAGGATAATTAAGCTCCGCAAAAGTGTCACAGAATTTTTGCAGGACCCGGGAATGGCCAAAATGCTGGAAAAGTACTGATCCGTATCAGTAAATAAAATGGAGGCAATACAAGGATACCAACACCGATATATCGGTACCAGTATTAGCTCAACACTACTAGTTCTAAAAAGTTAATATCTAAATACGTATGCAGTTCATTTCACATCAAAATCCATTGCAGTCACATGGTTAATACATTATTCATGAACCATTTATGGTCTTCAAGGAACATCAGCAATTTTATATTGGATCAATAAAATATCAATCATTAGTAAATATTATCAGTACTTTATTGGCATCAGCAAGAATTCATATTGTTTGTGTCATGAACCTTTAAAATTGTTTACTACCTTTGCAAATGGAAAATTCTGGCACAATGTTCTTGAACTTAGATATTCCTTCTTAATTTTTCCTAACAACGTATGCAAACATTCGTAAGGACGATATTCTTTTTTTGGCACATAAGTCACGTAAAGGTAAAAATCAAGAGGCAATACACACTGGAAGGTTGTTTTATAGGATAGCGTTTAATTTGTAAGACACGATAACCAGACACTGGAATGGGATCACTTTTCAAATTTAGGCCTAATAATGCCAATATCCAAATGTCATTGTCGTGGGCTGATACACAACTTACACTAACCCTTCACTTACCCCGGCTGGCTGCTTCATGTGTGATGACTGTGATGAGGGAGGGTGGCTGGGGGCAGAATGGTTCGTGTAGCCACTCCGGACTCCATCAGCATTGCCACGGTAGTCCGAGGATAACGATCCATAGAACTCATTTACTGGGTCAAGATCAGCAATGGATCCGATTCTTCGAGAGGGGGGACTTGTTACTGCAAAGTGAAATGCGATAGTTTTCATATGAAGCAAGACAAATAATGTAAATACAATATTTAGTACACACACATCGAGTATATAAAAAAAATATAGTTAAGATTTGAAATATCAGTTTTTTTCCTGCATAATCATTTGTGTGATTTAAAGCAATTTGTTACATTAGGACAATGGAGAACTGAAGAACAAAAGATGCTTTATAAAATTTCTACACTGAAAACTAAAATGAAACTGAAAACTAAAATGAAAGGAAGAACTAAAACTACATAAGGTAATGAAATGTGGACTCGGAAGGACACATGAAAATTATTAAGAAAAAACTATGTTCTTCAACAACACACAGAAAAGAAATGGAATATATCAAGAAAAAGAAAGCCTTCACAATAGAGATGGGTAATTATTAAAAAAAAATGATTGATTGATTGATTTAGTTTATTTTACTTTGCGTTTTGTGCCTCTTGACTAATTTGAGAAGATGGGGAGAAGTGATGAAATGATGAAATTGATGAATGGACATTCCTTCACAAACAACAAAGCCCGAGCGGGATTCAAACCCGGGACCCTTGGCGTCACAGCTCAATGTGCTAACCACTCGGCACTAAAAAAAATGAAAGAGATCTAAGAATAACGAGGGAACAGAATTCAAGATAAAAAGCTGAAGAGAGACGTATGTAGAAAAAATAATTAAGGAGGTGAAAGACTCATCAAGTGTTGTAAACAAAGTGAACAATACTTTTGTGTTTTTCACATATCCAGATACTTCATGGCAACATTCTTCTAGTCCTATTTCTAATATGAAAAAAAAAATCATAGAATAAATATGTTTCATTTCAATAATAAGGGTGTTGCTGTACAACACCAACAAACTTTCTCAGCACACACAGGACATCAGTGCAAACAACTTTTCTTAGTTCTTTTATTGTTAATGCTTTATTTAGATGCTGCATGGAGGTTTTCTTTTTTCTGTCACTTTTGGTTAATCATGAAGATGATGATATCATGAAGGGACACTCGCAAACAACACCCATGCTCAGGCTCGGATTTGAATACGGGACACCTGGCATCATAGCACACTGCTAACTAATGCACAGAGGCACATATTTTTGGTAAATAAAGAAGCAAAATTTCGGTACAAAAACAGTCTATTTCAGGATCAAAAGCGGTAAATAAAATAAAATTTCTGTGTTATAGCAGTGAATTATCACATCAAAAGTGCTATATAAAATGACATTTTGGTTTTAAAATTGTGAATATAATCCTAAATTTGATTTAAAAACTGCACTTATTACACAAAATAAACTTACCCCTTCTAATAGCAAATGTATGTAGTTACCAGAGTATTAACTTTATTCCTGTGTAAAGGGGTCCATTTTTGCTTCTCAATTATTTACAGCAGAATTGATCAATTTTCCGTGAATTGCATAACTCACAGGATACTTCAGACTTCAGAAAGTGCCGCGTCGGTATATAAATGGTAAATTTCGTGTTTAAGAGTATATTTCGCATTTGGCAGTTCATTTCACATTATTTCGTGACAAAACAGGGTAGAAAAATGAGCCTCGCACCTTTCAGAAACATGAAAAAATGAACATTACAGCATGTTATTTCATATTTCGTCAAAAATGAAATTTGCATGCCTCTACTAATGCACCATGAAGGTCAGTGAAAACATCATCTTAAGTGGTCAAGGAGAAATGATCCTCTGGCGTGCCGATACCTTCGGACAAAATTTACGAAGTCATTTTTAATGCAAAAGCAGCGAGTACACTGATAACTGCACAATTTGAAGGGGGAAGGGGGAGGGTAAGATGATGGCATCTGCCCACACAATACTGTTTTCATAGTGTATTATCACTGTTGGCATCTCATCCAATAGAAATGTCACATTCTGTGCAGCATGATTGCGTACAAACACAGGATCATTTTTTCAAGGGCTCGTCACATCAAAACAACGTCCGAAAGCCCAAAAAGTAGTTTCTTAGTACTTCTTTCACTTTAATCTAATTGTGATGATGAGGATGAGTGATTATTACATGAAATTGATGAAGGGACGCTCACAACAAACTTCCATGGAGGCGAATGCAATAAGTAATTCAAAACAGTTGTTTGTCAAGATGTCCTTTATATGCTTAGTCTGTTGTGTGTGCGTATATATATAATTCATGAAACAGTTAATTATTTTTTCATTTACATTAAAAAGGATCGCAATCATGAAAGCTAAAAAATCATGCAACCAAGCCTGGTTCAATCACCACCAGCTGCAGGAAAAATGTTCATGCTGCTGTTGAAATGAAGTTACTATCAAAATGAATAGCAAGAAATCAACAGCTTGTTCAACCAAATCATTTAGTTACAACATGCGTAAACTTATGACATGTATCTTACCTGGTGACAGTATGTGTTTACAATGAAATACAGCAAACGTGGGAAAATACAAAACATGAATATTTATAAAATATGATAATTATATTAAATGATAATGCTCATGCATGCAATTTAGTTTCCACCAAGACAAAGAAGCATGCAAAATTGCTGATCCATGCAGAAGCAATACGTGAAGAATGCATGGATACCTGGCCCACGATCAGATGTGTAGATGACTGTGGAACTCTGTCGAGCAGTGTAAGGGGAGTTTCGGGTATCAACCAAGGGATCATAGTCTGCTATTTTGCCTGGCTGATGCATTAAAGGAATGTTTGTTTTTGGCAGATGAGGTGGTGGTGGTGGTTCAGCTAGAAGAGAGCACAACTACATTTAGGCACAGAACAATAACAACTAAACTACCTCATGATTCTGAAGCCATAGTCAAGTTATACATATTACAGCATATTTACATGTTTGTATGTAAAGACAGACCTAATGCAACTATCCCCCCCCCCTTTATCAAAGTTATTACACAAATTCCTCCAAAATTAAATATAAATAAACATATTTAAATATTGCAAGTTTATCATTCCACCTTTAGTACTAAATTATTCAAAGGCAACATGTCATGAATGGATGTGGGTCCACACATTCACGATGTAAGCTATTCTTTTAAGGTGATGTGATCAGCACTATGCTTCATCTGATCCCCCTCCTTCGCCCCATACCCATTGATGTGAGGCTGGGTGAACCACAGAGTTGCTTTGTGCAGGGATGAGGTAGGATAAATTCTCACCTTGGATCAGGAATTGAGCGCAGGTGTGGTAGTCCGATATCTTGCTGGCTAGATCACTGTAGATCTATTCAAGTGATTGATGACACTTTACCAATACAAATTAAATATTGACAGTAAGTATAAATTCTACGAATTTCATGTCAAATTCAAAATATCCCATGCGTGAAAACCCTGAACGGCTCACCATCTCCTTAATTAATGTATGCAACCAGATGATTGTAAAGTCTTTCGAGATCTGTATAATTACAAAACCAGGCAGGATCATGCCTTTAATAACATTATAGTAACAGCTCATGAGAGCAGGGCCTACCTACCGACCTCACTCCCACCTGCTAAGATGGGAGGTCATCCAACCAGTTAGGGATGACATGTGGTTAGCACAACGAACCCCCATCATGGGATTACACTACTTATTCATAGCTTCCCAATTTCCTCATGATGGTGGGTGGTGATACACAGGCTGAAATCTCAGGTGAAAAACTGTTACGCTTCCCCAGAGACTCGAACCTGCATGCATCGTGTAGCTGGAGCCCAAAGCATGACACCTTAGACAGCACAGCCCCGGTGCAAGGCTTTAATATATAAAAACGTAATGGGAATATTGGGATTAATAAAATTGACAATTTTACTGATACACTTATTTGACTAATCTGTCCTGTACCTAAAATATTCACTTGCATAACAATCATTGTAGTAGTAGTTACAATGGCTTAATTTTTTTACCAATGTTGAACAAAATTCCAAATGTTCATGTCTGATAATGAAATGCTTCCTCTTTGTATCATGTCAAAACATTGAGATAACTTTCAAGCTCCAATTTGTGCAACACGTTTGTTATTACTATTCTACAATGTCTGTATCTACATGAAAAATCAAACAAAGATTTTCTAGGAAATATCAATGTTAAAGCTATTGAATCCATTGCTTTTATGAATAGAAAAATCAGCTTAATGAAAGTACTTGTGTAACCAAATGTAGAGCAAATTTTCCAGTAGAAAATAACTTCTTGTACAAAATATCCATGGATCTACATGTTAACTATCCGTTTTACAGTCGCCATTTTACTTGTAGTTCACAGACAAATTAGCATAGCTAACAGCGATGGGGTACATTAATCAGTACTTATCAGTATTAGGCAAACTAGACATATTGGTGTATCAGTAAAAATACTGAAATAGCCTGTGACTTCGTTCAAAATTCTGCATTTTGTTCTTATTTTTATGAATATAAAAGTATAATGCATCTGCCCTGATTTTGTAAATAAAATATATAAATATGCAGTTCCTTTTTCCGAAATAAAATACCTTGCATTCACCTAGTTACAAAACATTAAGGAAGTTAATGATTCATGATCTTCATGAAATATTCGCTATTTTATATTGGTTTTGTAGAATATCACTATCTGTAAATTTTACAGCAGTACTTTTTTGGTATTTGCAAAAATGTATATCAGTCTATCCCTAATAGCTAACATGTCTTATATTCTCTGTATGATATATTTTAATAACTTGAGTATGGCTTATTTGAATGTTGTTGAACGTAACAGGGTTGCCAACTTTAGGGAAAGCTTAATCCTAACCAATCTTAGGCATATGATGCAGGATTATACCCTCCCTCCCTCGAAGTATTACTGTCAGAAATAAAAACATAAAATCACCGATATCAGCAGTACAACAAATTTATTACAGGTTTTATTGTGTTATCTAAAAAGCTAAAACCCACATATGCAATACATTTTACTACTTAAAAGTGGGCAATTTGCTTCAGAGGAAAGAAAAATCATGTTCTAACATTCAATTCCCAATACATACGAGGTGTGTTAAAAAAAAAAGACCGAACTTTTGCTGTTCTTACTATATTGCTCATGATACACACTTTCAACCACTATCCCCCCAGCATCAATACACCGATGCAATCGTTTCTTCCAATTTTGGAACACCTGCTGGAACGCACTTTCTTCGATGGCACGTAGTACTCTCATCGCATTTTCCTGAATTTCCTCGATGGTCTGGAAACGCCATCCTTTCAAAGTGATTTTCAGTTTGGGAAAGAGAAAAAAGTCTGCAGGGGCCAAGTCCAGAGAATAGGGTGATTGGGGCACAACAGTGCGATTTTTTACCAGATAACTTGTGACAAAGAGCGATGTGTGAGGTGGAGCGTTGTCATGATGCAACATCCATGACTGATTCCCACAGTTCAAGCATCTCTCAATCGTGTTAGAATTCTCTGGTAGACTTCCTTGTTTACCGTCTGACCAGGTGGTACAAATTCAATCAAAAACACAACCATCATCACCTTGATTTTTGACCGACTCATCTGCACTTTCTTTGGTCAAGGAGACCCTTTCCCCACCCATTGCGAAGACTGCCTCTTCGTTTCCACATCATATCCGTAACCCCATGTCTCATCTCCTGTGACGATGTTTTTGAGAAAGTTTTCGTCCGCATTTTGCATTTGCAAGCAGTTCCCGACAGATTTGAACTCGATTCTGCTTCTGATCATCTGTCAACAAACGCGGCACGAATTTTGCACTGACGCGATGCATGTCAAGTTTTTCAGTCAGGATTTTATGGCAGGATCCTACACTTATGCCAACTTCTTCAGCAGCCTCACGGAAAGTTAAATGAAGATTTTCACGAATCACAGTCGGAACAATCTCAACATGTTGGTCGTCTGTTGACGTGGAAGATCGTGAAGCCCTTGGATCTTCGGCAATCAAACTCCTGCCCTCCTTAAAGCGCTGAGCTGCTTGTGCACAATCTCACTCAATCGGCTGCTACTCGACAACTAACACATACATCAGAACCCAGTAAAAGGCAATCTCTTACCAAGACATGCCGCTAGGCACGCACTGTAGCCGGATCACACCATCTGCAACCCTTGGCATGCTATTAAAAAAAGTTCGATCTTTTTTTGAACACACCTCGTATGTTGGGCCTCCCCGATGGTGCAGTGGTAGTATCGTTGCCTTGTAGTCAAGGGGTCCCAGGTTCGAAACCCGATGGAGGCACATAATGGTTCGGATCCCACCTTAAACTGTAGATCCAGTTCTGATTAGCCTTACTGTGCATAAAGTGAACTTAAAACATCAAATCAATCAACCAATACATATGTTGGGAGTGATTGGGGTATACCTTTTTTTATATACCAAGGCCAGAATTGGTTTGCCATTTACCAGGTAACCAAGAAAGTTCATGCGGGTTTAGTACAAAGAAGAAGAGGTCCATAACAAATGTGTTTACCTTATATTTATTCTGCAAAATATCCACCATCCGCTTCTACAACCTTCTCCCATCTTTGTACAAGCCTGTAGGTGCCATGTTTGAAAAAGTCTTTGTGTAGGGCCGCATAAAACTGCACCACCGCGTTTTCAACCTCCTCGCGAGTTTGGAAATGTGGATTGCGCATATGGTTGTCCATAGACAAAAAAAGATGGTAGACTGATGGAGTGATGTCGGGTGAATACGCTGGATGTGGCAGAAGTTCCCAACCGAGAGAAGAAATCACCTCCAGGGTCATCTTTGCTGTATGCGGTTTAGCGTTGTCTTGGTGGAAAAGAACACGCTTCCTATTCACTAATGCAGGTTGTTTTTTTGCAAGCTGTTCGGCCACTCTTTGCAATTGCGCGGAGTACACCTCTTTGTTGATGGTTTTACCACTTTCCAAGAACTCATAATGCACAATTCCAGCCATAGTCCACCAGACACACAGCAGCACCTTCCGCTGATGAAGAGCAGGTTTTGCAGTTAAAGGTATGGTGTAATTTGACGATAGCCAATGGTATGAGCATTTCTCGTTATCGTACATTACCCACTTTTCATCACACGTCAAAATGCGGTCCAAAATTGGACAGTTGTTGTTCCTAGTGAGCAAGGAAGCGCAAATGTTCAGTCGTTGGAGACGGTTCGCAGCAGTCAGCTCGTGCGGGACCCACTTACTCAGTTTCCATGATTTGCCAAGCTCATGCAACTGCACACGAATTGTTTCAGCACTTACCGCAAATCGTTGAGCGAGTTCTTGGCACGTTTGACTTGAATCCTCTTCAATTGCTGCCTTCAGTTGGTCCACATCGAGAGATTTTGGTCTGCCCGATCGAGGTTTGTCTGCCAGTGTCTCATCGCCACTCGAGAAGGTCTGAAACCACTTTTGCGCTGTCCGTTCACTAATTGTACCTTCTCCAAACGCTGCACATATTTTTCTTGCTGCTTCCGCTCCTTTTGTGCCCAACTTGTACTCATACAGTAAACACGCCCTGATTACTGCATTCAACACAGCCATGGTTCACTGCGAATACTTGCTCCCGAACTATCGACTGCGACCTGTCTACGTTAGCCAACGTGCCAAGGAATGAGCTTTCCGCCAATCACACATACATGTACCCCTGGTGGCTGAACTGCGTACTACCCCACGAAAACTACGGGCAGTTGTAAAAACTGCATGAACTTTCTTGGTTACCTGGTATATATTTTCTATGCACCTGCTGACAGATTGTTCTACAACTGCAAAGTTAACTTACAAAATTAAAAACAGAATGGTACGTGTGATAAGTCATCATTACATGTCATTGCTCAGTATATAAATAAGTTCTCCAGACAAAATAATAATAATAATCACTCCTGGATAACTGGACAAATCCTGTGTCCACCATACACCAGGAGACCCTGAAGTTCCATCAGAGCATGTGGATGCCTGTCCATGCATTTCACCTGCTGTTGCAAATGGTCCCACGGGGGTCTCTACGGGATTCAAATCTGGGGAATTACTAGGGTAGTCGAGATGAGAGTTGTGGAATGCTCATCATGCCATGCAGACACTGTGAGCACAGTACATGCAGCAATTACCATACTAGGAGACAGGAGTATCCATATGGTATGCAACATGGAGATGTTGGCTAAAGGATAACACTCGGACATTCAGAATGCCGATATCCACATTGGTTCAAGGTGTAGGTCGCTTGTAGCCTACACACTGGGCCACTTCATTAGCTTTGTGTCCATGGGCATGCCCCAACACGGTGGGCATTTAATTGGACACAGGCACATCTGTATTGCAAGCCATTTAGCAAGCTGCTTCCTCACAACTACCTCTCCATTCAACTTTAAAAGATCTCTGGCAGAGGTAGGCACTATCTGTTGGGCTGGAAAGAAACCACTGAATGTTTTACTACGGGTGTCTTTTTTTGACCAGGGTAGTTTATACTTGTACGTATGTATATTCCTTCATACTATTCAATAACAACCTAACAAGTAATGGCTGTAATAGCTGTCTATTTCTGTAACCTTAGCAACACAGTTGTAATGATTAAGCATGATCCCAATAGTTGGCAACTCTGCAATAATGATGATGCAAAGAAATAATGGATGAAAAGTCTTTGTTAATAAGGAATATGAACTGCTAATGTTATTCACACAAAACTCGCAAGAAGGGATACCAATAATATCACATTTTGCACAACACTACATACTTGCCATAGTAACAAAAACCTTTCCCCATTAAAGTAAAAACTGAATTCACATTTACAACAAATGTACAAAAACACTGAAACAGGAACCCAAATTACCACAATACCTTCCAATTAAAGTAAAACCAAATTATGTAAAAATTATCACATTACACTTTAGTAACATGTGTATGCTTCATTAAAATTGCTTTCATATTCAATAGTTATACATTTGAAATTATAATTATGTAATTACCTGTGTGTGACGTACATTATGGCACACAGAGAATGCAAAACTTACTGTAAACTATGTCAAAATTATGAATCGACTAGGAATCAGAGCTAAATTTTTGGGATTCCACGCTAACATCCTACTGCTACGCTGTCAAGTCAAGCTCTTGTCTCCCCACAATGCCAATACCTACAGACATGGCCACTAGTGCCATCTTCCTGCAACTGTAAGAACTAATTCACACTGAACTAGTTTGCGGTGGCTATTCAATGACCCTGACACAATTCAATCGCATGATTTAAAGATGAATTTTTCGAAAAATCAAGGTGGAAAATAATAGCAACTGTTAGAATAAAAATTAATTTATGTTATTTTTGACAGAACATTTATGGACCCCCAACCAAAATATTGTAAACTAACAAGTAGCACCAGTAGCCCCTTACATGCCTAAAAGGACTATTCCCCCCTTACCTACTTGTTATACAAGAGAGAGCATTCACCTCATCTGAGTCATCTAATACTGACAAAATACAGTCAGCTAATGTAAGTGTTAATGCCTACAATCAGTTTTAAGTTTAAGAAGGGAATCACCATTCCCTTTGAAATCTAGAAATAACAAATTTGCAGATCGTTACGAGAAGAGGGAACAGCGACCATCCTCTTTTTTTTTTTTTTACATCTAAAAAAAAGTACAAAAGTGCATTTTGATTTAAACAAGACCATTTCTCATGTCTTGAAGAAAATTTACACAGAATTCCCGGTGTCTAAAAATTCACGCACATTCCTGAAATTCAAGGAATTACCACTCAGAAACAAACCTGTAGTTACATGAATCAGTTTATGGTACAGATAAACATTAACTTCCTGAACAAGTTGCAGTCAGCCATAATTTATGTAACTTTTCCACCAATTATAAGATTAGATAATATTTGAAATTGCTGTGACCGTGGACTTCAATTTTGTGTGAGATATTTTGCAATACTGTATTCATATTTTCAAATTTCATAATATACAAGATGATCCAATATTATTACAAAGCGTTTAAATGTTATTGGATACTAAGACATTCTTAATGTAAGCATACAGATGTTTCTTTTGCCAAACAAAGTTACAACTTACAAACACCCCATATAACAAATACAAAGAGACTTTGGTGCTGTGTGCATATAATAACAATTTGACACAATACAAGCAGTGAAAATTACACAAATCTGTTGAGACTGCTTCGATGTAAGCAATGTAAAGATACTGCTATTACATCTTTAACAAACTCTTACACCTCTATGTGCAATAACAGATACAACAATCAAAAATAAATAAATTAGATTTTTAGTTAGTACCTATAGGTTCTCCATTTTCTCCTTTGATAGATCGTTTCTGTTCCATCATCGCCTTCTTCTCTAGCTCTCCGTGATACGCTACATTACTGAAAAATGAAATTCATTATTAAAAAACTCAACTTGCATGGGAAAATTAATTTACTTTCAACAGAATCTTAACAAATGCAAAGTTTGTTTGGTTCTCTACATTCTATACTTTACTGACTACTTACTGCTCTGAAATACTACTATGCTGGTCTACTAATTAAATATAACACAATAAAACAAAGACACATACTTAGTAATGTAAAATACTTGAATTCTTCGCAATGTTTTCACTTGAAGATATATTGATGGAAGATTTTTTGTATTGTTCCACACATGGACATCTGCAGGATTTTTTTCCTGGGAGGGAAAACTAGGTATATTTTCGCCCATAATAGCATCCCCCCCTAGAAAACTCCTCTTTCAGCTTGAAGTTATGATGTTGCTGCAACACCATTACAATAATTAACATAAATTACTGAGAATGAAATTAAACTACATGTGTGAAATAAACTATTTTAGGCTAACATCAATTTTCTAGGATCATGGCCCACCTTTATCTCCCCTTTCTGGACATCCATGGTACCATACTAAGGTAAAGGTAAAGTTCCCAGTGCATATAGCACCATGCCATGAAAGCACCCCCAGATAACCATTGATTTGAGGCTGGGTGAGCCGCAGGGCAGCTTTATGTGGGGACAAGGCCGGAAATTTTTTTTTACATCACCCACACCAGGAATTGAACTTGGGTCTCCCACGTGGCAGTCAAGATGCCCTATTATACTGAAGAGTGCAATAACAACGTACTATTGTGAAGGGCTTTAATTAAATATAATATAAAAGAAAAAGTAACAGAAATATCAAACAATGCATAAAAGAAAAGTCAAAATGTATACACAAGTCCACACATAACATAAACTGAAAAAAAAACTACTTAGATTGTATGGATTGCAACTTCTTTACATTTCCTCAAATTCATTACGGGCCAGTATCAAGGTTGAAAAGTTTAATAGGATTTGTTAAGATAAAACATGGTCAAGTTATAAGATATTTTATTTGTGCATACTCATTTAAACTTATTAATCTGGACTAAGGAAAATTCAGGAAACACATTTTTCTGCAAAATATACTTTTATTGTGCTTTTAATTTTTAGGTCACATGCATATGTTGTTCATGACAACCATAGAAACATTTTTTGAAGATGACAACTTGACATTGGAAACTACTTTTGAGGAAGTTATTTTCCATTACTTCTCGCATGGCAAGTACCAATCTTACGGCTCACGTATGACACTAGGTGTGCACTCTCTTGCCAGAAACTAGCCACTTTGCTTGGTGCTGCAAAAAGTTCCGATAGGAGGTGAAAATCATGGCAAACATCTACATTACATGTGGTTTTATGTAGCTGTAGGAATTACTGAAAGTATACCACCACCATAGTTCTTTTGGGATAAAATCTTGGAAAACATGTCCATTACGCATGCATAAGTATTGTACATTTTTATTCCTAAAACACATGAAATGTTAAATTTTCATGCTATTTTCCAATTTTTAAGCATGTTGATATTTGCAAAAGGTTTTTTGCCAAATTTGCATTATTTTGTGATTTTTAATGCATGGAAAATATGTTGATAACATGTCACTACATATACTTAAAACCCTTTTCTGCAACAATTAACATTTTTCGGTGTTATCGCATTTGCGAAAAATCAAAGTCCCTATTCATAAGTAATAGAAGAGTCACTTGTATGAACTTCTTTTGAGAAGTGGTGGTTAACTACACAATAGTATCTACTACAAGCATTTCACCGCCATGTGCACCAAAACAGAATACGTTTTGTGCAGAAACCTATATAGACTTTCTCTCAGCCTTTACAAACATAACAACTTAAAAAGGAAATACAATTAAAGTACAGAATGTAGTCTCCTTCAATAGACTGCAGAAGTTCACTGTTACTTCCGCAAAGCAAGCATTTAAATCATGCAAAAACAAAACAAAATCTGAAACAGACAAAGTTAGTTCATACCTGATGCATGGTCTTGTAGGAGCTTTGTGAGCATTGAAAAAGATAAATTCAGAAAACCGATGAATTATTAACAAGGCAAAAATACACATTTTTTTAAACTGGTGCTCAAAGTGAGCTGTAACATAGATTTATATGTTTTATGGCCTCTCAATTAACATGCATGGAAGCTGGGAAAGACAAATATTGTAGACTATGTAACGTATGAAAACCATATGTAAACAAGATTCAAGTTAGATTATTACATTCATGTGAAACTAAGTTATCAAAAGATTTCTTTACAATGACAGATATTTGTGTATGTCTTAGGAAGCACTTTGCTTAAAATGTATATTTATATTATGTTTATTTCTACACTCCTGTTCAGATAAAGTGGCATATATTTCAACTGTTCAACCCTATAAAGAATGCAACTTTATTTGAACAGGAGTGTACAATAAGTACAATAAGTATATTCCTTAAAAAGAGCTGGACAAGATGACTTCGTTGGTTTCCTCATAGCCTATGATGTTCATACTGGGGTAATGGGGTTCATATTAATTTACTCATGACCCAGCTGTTCAGCACAAAATGTATATATTATAATATATACTTTGAACCCAGGGTAGAATAGCAAGTGGAACAAAAAAGGTCTTCAGGTATGTCGTTCAAGAAAACATTACTTTTTCGGGCAAAAATTGTCTGGATTTGGATGTCTAAAAAACACTTTTGGATAGTTTCCACACATTTTTTACACAATTAGCTGCCATAATGTGACAGATCATTAACATACTGAATTTTTTACCATACTTTAGTGTGAAACTAAACAGTACACTTTCCAATCTATTTACATATATACACAAACAAAAAATGCCATAAATTTAAATTTCTGTGCAGAAAATTCAGTCTTGTTTACTTCAAAGAAGCAAATATTTATTACCTGATGATTTTGGAGTTCTGCTTGATACGCAATGTCTCTGGGTCATCTGCTACCTGTGTGAATTTTCCCTTTGACTTCTCAAATTCTTCATGATATTTGACCTGTGACAAGCATAATGATATAATTGTTACTCACAAAGACCATAAAATAAACTTATAAAAATCTTCATCACACACATACTATAATTCAATGCTGAATTTCAGAGATATAGGTGGAAGAAGTTTAAAACCATCCATAAAACCAGTTACTAACCAGTTACAATCTGTCACAACCTCCAATATGCATCATAGAATACCTTGATTGTTAAAAAGTAGTCAAAAGATTATTTAATGCTCTGAACATTTTTGACATTCTCACAATGTCATCCTCAGCAAGAAAAACCAGTAATAGTTTTCACCTTAGACTAATTTTGTTACAGCAGTAATTTTCATTCCTTAAACTATTATGTGTAATAATTACAACCTGCTTCATATTCAAATGAACACCATTCCACTATTAACGATACCTCGTAGGTCAACTATTCTTCTCTTTAACTACTTCTATGTACTTTTCATACCTAGAAGAAAGATAAAACTTCCTGAGTTTCAACATACTTACGTTTGACTGAATTTTTGTGTTTTCCTGAATTCTCTTCAATTCTGGTGTCTCGGCTACAGTTGTGGCCTTTGCTTTTGGAATATGTCTGAAAATAAGGAGAGCAAAATCTTTTAGTACATGAACTAGTAACGTATGTAAAATGTTAATGTAACATAGATTAACAAACAATTACAGCAGAGTGTACCAACTAATCTAGAGAATTCTCTTCTGTCACAGCTAAATTGAATTAACTGCTCATTCTTGATAATACTATTGGGTTGATGCATAAGTTCGTAGAGTTTGTTGGTTGAATTGGGTTTTAAGTCCACTTTATGTGCAGTAAGGCTAATCAGGACTGGACCTACAGTTTGAAGTAGGATCCGAATCACTATGTGCATCTACCGGGTATTGAACCTGGGGCACCTTGATTACAAGACAATGACGCTACTACTGTGCCATTGGGGAGGCCTCGTAGTGTTTGTGTTTGGTATGGCAACACTGCAGTGTTAGCAGTTTGTTTATCGTTTGATGTTCATCAATTGGAGTTGCATTGTTGTGCTTGTGAATATGCACTGAATTTTACAGATTTGAAGAAAGACTGTGCTATTTATGGGCAAAAGAACAATAACTGTCCAGTGGGGGGAAAAAACATTTCCGACATATTCTTCTGTCTGAGTTTAACATAGGGGCAAAGCAGTGGAGGCAGCTCGAAACATTTGTCCCAGGGAGAATGCCAACGGGGAAAGCAGGGCAAGAAAATGGTTTTGTCATTACAAAGAGGGCATTTTTGACTTAAGAATTTCTCCACGTTCAGGAAGACAATCGGGCTTTAATGAAGACAGTTTAAACACTTTAATCCACGAGGATCCACATCAGTCGACTCGAGAATTAGCAAATGTGATGAACTGTGACCATTCAACCATTGTACGACATTTGCATTCCATGGGTAAGGTTCAGGATACCACACGCTTTAAATGAAAACAATCAAATCAGCAAGTAGGCCAGAAGACAGCATCAAGTGCTGCGACACGATAATGCACACCCACACTTCGGTAACATGACAAAAGCTGCTATCCAGGAGCTTGGATGGGTAGTTACTCCACATCCTCCTTACTCCCCCGACATTGCACCCTTAGATTTCTACCTTTTCAGCTCTCAATCCATCAATCTTCAAGGAAGCTCCTTTGTTGACGAAAATGCCCTTCAAACTTGGCTTGACCACGCATTTGACACTGAATCAGCCGCTTTCTTCAGGCGTTGAATTGAAAAACTGCCCCAGCATTGGTAGACAGTCATAGACAATGAAGGAAAATATATTACTGATTAATTTATGTCTCTTGTTGTTCATCTCAAATTAGTATCAAATAAAATACTTTTGACAAAGTGAAAAAAATGCTACAAACTTATGCATAAACCCAATATATATCCCACGGTGGACGTTTTAGGATTATATTGTGTAAATATTTTTTCTAATTTTATTCCCCTTCTCTCTTGCCACTTTTGTGATGATGAGTGGTGGTTAAATTAAATTGATGAACAGATACTCGCATCCATGAGAACACCCATGCTCAGGGCAGGACTCGAAGTTGGACATTTGGTGTCAGAGTAGCAATGGCCTGCACTGCTTGCGAGACAAAAAGGGGAATTTCTCTTTTCCAATAATCAGTTTGAGGAGGGTGAGTGACAGGCAGATAAAATGGATAAGTCCAAACCCTGAACAGGATTTAAACCTGAGACTTCTGGCATCACAGCTTGCTACCATTCCATCATGACGGCTGGCAGGGGTTACTTCCTGATCCAGATTTTCTTAAAACAGAAAACAATGTTGGATACACAAAAAGGAGGGGGTAATGTACAAATGGGAAATACTAAATGAGAAGCCACATCCCACCTCTCTCATTATGAAATTTCTGCATACACCCCTGATTGGTCTCCAAGTGTGATTCATCCACTTTGGGCACAGAGAGGCTAATCGGGACTGGATCTACAGTTTAAGGTGGGATCTGATCTGCTATGTGCCTCCACTGGGGTTTGAGCCAGGGATCCCTTGTTACCTAACCCGTCGGGGCACCTCACTGACCGGCCTCCTCTCCTCAAAATGGCGTGGCCAGAAATTTCGAAATAGGAGGGATATTAGAGTTGCAGTAGGGTGAGGGGTGGTTTACGACTTTTTTGCAGTAGTAGTCACTGTCATATTTTACCATCTCTACATTTAACAGAGGCTGCTTTTATCTTTCTTAAATGACCAGCTAAAAGTTGGAGGAGGTACAATACCCCCTTTTTCCTCTGGGCATTTAACTGTTTCCCTACTATAAGGATTCACATGATTACTCATCGAAATCCCCCATGAAGGAAATGGTCTCATTCCTTGGAAAGCCGCGACCAATGACGTAACGCAGATGACGTCACTGAAGTAAGATATGAGGTAACCAACCCAGCATTCCAAATTCGCGATACCCTTGACAACAAGATACCAATACTAGGAAAACATGTCCCTTCGTTTAAAAAAGAGGGAGGAAGTGTTTCATTTCTGGGAATACGCAAGTGAATTGTTTTCCTAAAGACATGTTCATTCAGAATCTCCCTAGAAGGACGATTCGTATTGCTCGATTGGGGAAAGAAGAAAAAATCGCAGCTGTTTTCTGGCTTTTTAAATCCGAGCCCGCTACTTTCCTTTCCGGTAGTTCTCCAATTCACTACGTGCTACGGTCCCAGGTTCGAATCCTTGCCTGGGCATGGATGCTTGTGAGTGTCCGTCTTACGTTTATCATGTCATCATCACTCATCCCCATCTTCGCAAATTAGCCAAAAGTGACACAAAAAGCGAAGTAAAATAGAGCAAATCAATCAATCGAAGTTGACTTGATTCCAGCGTAAGTGAAGGCACCAATGGGGGGAGAAGGAAACGAATGCCTGGCCCTTGCCCCTGCAAACAAAAAGAACTGTAAAAATAACTGTTCTTTTAGTCCAAATGTGCATTTTTGTATAGTATATAGATGTATCCTAAATGTGACTGTTCCCCCGCTGAAAATATCGCCCTCCCGTGGTTCTCCGCTTTGCAGTCAATGGCGACTGGGTAGGAATGGAGGAGGGACCATTATGACCGTATATAAGGGGAGGGTGTGGCGGGTCCAAACCCCTTCCATTGGTTTAGAAAACATTTTGCATTAATTTTATATTTTATAATCAAAGAAACACCACCTCAAAGTTGGTAAAAACGATGCATTTGTTGATATGGAAGTTATATCAATCTCTCTCTCGCGCGCGGGAAAAAAATAAGCACACCAAGAAGGGGTTGAAATACAAAGTTGAATGTAAAAATAATAGTTATGATTAATTTAATTAATGTAAACCACGCCAATATTTAGATCCAAATTGTTTGAGAGGAAAAGTTATTGGTTATATAGTATTTCAAACGTATTTATTGATAATAAATTAATACTAACAATTAAATTATAACTATTAAAATTGTACCACACTTGAGGTGCTAAGTTGAGCCTATTGAACTATGGTTGAGCCCCACCCATTTTTTCTGTATATACAGCCATGGAGAGTATCATGATGCTTTTAAATATTGTTTTGCAGGGTATACGTCTACACATCTTCTCTGGTGATAAATCTTAAGACATGCCACGTGGAAACGCACATTCAGAGATCCATGCATTCGTGGAATTTTATCGGCATGGAAAAAATGGCCGCACCAAAACAAAATCGTAAATACCTCACTGTCTGTATTACACGACAACAGGGATACGCGAGGTGAACAACCAAGCAAAAACAAGTGACAAGTTCCGTTTCGTAGGTTTGGCGGCGGGCAGCTTCGCCCATGCTTTCAATGTCGCTGACCTCAACAATTAACAGGGAAGGGGGGGGGGCGGGGATCAGATCAACTCAGCTGGCCACGGGAACTGCGTCGCAGGCTGTACGCCGCCTGCTCGCCAAGGGATACAATTACACTAATTGGAAATTAGTAACGCGTTGTAAAACTAAATGTTCACAAATACAACTTAATTAATTTTCCACAAATAACTACAATATTAGCATGTTACGCCTACTTTAATTTATTTCTGCAGTCATAAATTTTTGTTGAAATTGCTACGAATCTGATTATAGTTTTAAATTAAGTGTTTTAGTGATAACGTTAAATAAATATATTTTTCATTTTCCTGCACAATTGAAGCCACAGTATCTAATTGCTTCGAATAGCGGAGATTTCCATCCAACCACACATGGAATTCTACATGAATACGTTACACTCAAATTGTGTGTGGTGTAAAACATTCATGCTCGCTATCATACTTACAGAATTAGATCATGTTATAGTATATACAATCACAACAGCAGCAAAACTATGCAAACTTTATAATATTTTCTGTAAACGACACACACAATTTGAATTCTTATGAAAAATGTCTAATTCTGTTTTGTCAAGAGAGAGAGAAAGATATATATATATAGGTAACTTTCAGACCAAAGCAACAAGTGACGCGGAAGTTTCACACCGAAGTGACAAGCGACATGCGACACTAGCACAACCAGTCTGCCCCCCCCAAAAAAAAAACAGCCTGCGCGACCACCGGACCGAGGAGACACGTTATTCAGTACACCGCCAAGTCCGAGCCACACACAAGCGACACGTGCAGCTCATTGTAACACTTCGGTACGAAAGGTTGCATCCATTTCTGAAAGTTTGTTTCCAAGTGGCACGTGTCGCTTCGGTCTGACAGCTCCCACAGAGAAATCCTCCTCCTCGCGGGTAGAGAGAACTGGTGCAGTCACGGACACCTCTGGGTTGTCACGATCTCAGTGGCTACAATGCGTTCATTACAACCCAGAAGTTTTGATTGATTTGCTTTATTTTACTTCGCTTTTTGTGACACTTTTGACTAATTTGCGACGATGGGGATGAGTGATATGATGAAATTGATGAATAGACTCTCACAACCATCCATGCCGGAATTCGAACCCGTGACCCCTGCCGTGTCCGTGGCTGTATATACACAACGGAAACCACCGTCACAGATCTACGCCAGCGCCCTCCCCCTGGGTGAAGTGTGTTTCGTTACAATCTAAGGGAGCTTCCAGACCGAAGCGATAAGAGGGTTTCACACCGGCCTGACAAACGGCTTGTTGCAGGCCACTGAGAAAACGGCCCAGTCGAGCGAGACTGGCAGCTTTCGTGTTGCTTCGGTTCGAAAGGTTGAATTTATTTCTGAAACTTGGTCTTCAAGAGACGCGTGTCGTTCCGAAAGCTCCCTGCCTGACCGCAACATAAAATTATGCAAGTAACCTTCCACCGAAGAGAGAGACCTAAATGGTTGCACAGCAGCCGAAGGAACAGCTAGCTTAACTGCGAACTTACGAACGGAACCACATCAAGATGGAGCCGCTCCTTCGGTTCTCGTGCGTTTGAATGGGCTGAAGGTCAAGTACCATTTCAACTTTGCACGCATTTCCACACGCACGCCTCCGTGCAGTGAATGTCAATATCTGTGCGTACAAAAGGATCTTCGCTGGAATCCTTAAACAAAACCTCGGCCGCTGACCGAAAGAAAAGTGGCACATGGGACGGCGTCGCCTGCAAAATATGATATTTAAGAAATCCAATTCCCACGCACGTCCCCATTCAAGGTCAAGTGCGACACGATCACAACTCTTGTTGAACGGAGCCAACTGACCGGGGTTTATCAACAATAAGCTGCATTATTGGCAGGGTTTGGAAAAGTTACCTGTTGGAAGTAACCGAGTTAGGAACTAAGTTACAGTTACCCTATTCTATGTAAAATACAGCTTGTACAAATAAACTGTTTCATGTATGAATAGCAAGTGGGCTGTTCTTTTATATGGCTGAATGAACATTTTCTTTTAAATAAATTACAATTAAATTTATTTATTTCTAAATATAATATGCATGAAGTAATAAAAATCACGAAAAATCCTTTGCTTCAAAATTAATATTTTTCTTTGAGAAATTAATTTTCCCATTTACTCTTGAACCAAGAAGATATGGCATATCCAGGATGTTTGTTCGAGATGATATATTCTTATGCCATACGTGTTCTACCAAATAAACGCCCTTGTGGCACACGCAGTACAGATTTTGGCGATAAAAGTATATAAATAAGGCACACATTTAGTTCAAGGTGGTGCTCGAAGTGGAAATTCCCAGCTAGGATAATGGTTGGTCGAGTTTGGCAATGGGTAACAAACTTGTGAGACACCGTGGCTCCGTGTTATGAGCACTGGTCCATAAGATAATGAAAAATCTAGCGTTAACATTAAGAAAATTACTTCTAACAAGTAAACTGTTACTTGTAACTGAGTCACAACCGTTACTTCCGAAGCTGATTCTTGGCATCTTGTGGTGTATCTGCGCGAACAAAGATCGGCTGATGGGACGTGCTGTCACATATTCCTGCATGGGATATCCTCTTCCCCGAGATATTTCATTTTTAAAGAGTCAATGGAGATCGTTTTCTCACTGACTTCTGAGAAGCTGACAGCCCTTTCCGTGACATCTAAAATCACCTCTGGAGTCGTTCAAGACAAGTTAAATTGTCCATTAATAAATTACGATCGTTCGTTCCGCCTGATATATATGTGGGTGTAAGGGGAGCCTCACTTCCACGTTACAGTAAGGTAACTGCATTGCAGGCTAAAGAGACATCTGGGACTACAGCCAGTATAAATCCTCTGTTGGGTCTGTGCGTGCTTGTCCCTTCATCCATATAATTTTATCACAATTCATCCTCATCTTCGCGATTAGCCAAAAGTGGCAGAAAAGCGAATAAAATAAAATAAACCTACCTTGATATCTTAAAGTAAGTGAATGTACCCGGATATGACGCCTGGCTAAAACTAATAATACAATTTCAACGAGGACAGGTGGACGACAACTTGCGTTGAAAGTATTCATGTTACCTATTACATGGATGTGGAACTTGGTACCTTACATTAAAAGAGGCACATACATTGAGAGTATTTCAAAATAAAATCCTTAGAAAAATGTTTGGACCTAAAAGGGATGAGGAGACAGGTGAGTGAAGAAGGTTACATAATTTAGAAGTACACAATTTGTATTCAATTATTAATCATTTAATCAATGATTTTCAAGAAGACTTAGGTGGGCAGGCCCCGTGGTACGAATGGAAGAGGAAAGAAGAGTTTAGAGGATTCTTGTTGGGAAACCTGATGGTAAGATACCTGAAGGAAGTCCAAGACGGAGATGGAGGCATAACGTTGCGATGGACCTAAAGGAAATCGGTAAGAATGGAAAAGATTGGATTGATCTTATCCAGGATAGAACAGATGGAAGGCTTGTATTGCTGCAGCCAAAAATCTTCGGGTTTAAGTAAGCTAGAGAGTTAGTTACTTTTTTAGGCAACGATAGCAAATACTTGCCTCATTTGCAATGAATATTTTGACAATGAGAGAAGCGCTTTGCACCGGTTCCCTGTGTCTTAAATTTATAGTCCTCTGTAGTGGAAACGGCTACATGGAGCTAGTCACGATGAAACATCTGATCTAGTTTAAAAACCCAGGACTGGCAGGAACAGTAGAACACAACGGCTCACCCATTGGTCATTTGGCCTATATGCTCTCGTTCTCCCAAGGAAGGAATACAGGCGGGTTTACTTATTACTTCTTGAAAAAGGCCAGATCAAAATACTGCAGACTAAAGGGCATTAAATTAATATCTGGAGCACCGGATATCAAAACTATATATCATCGTCTGTGGAAAAGTGTTTAGCGTGACACGCTACGAGTACAGGCTTCCTGTTATGGTTCGAATCATGAGTGTATCACTGTGTTCGTCCCATTATCTATTTCATCATGCATCCTCATTGTCTCGATTTACGTGGTGGCGTAAAATTGCCAAGCAGAAATCAGCAATACGCAGATCTAGTCATGATTATTTAAAGCGCATCATCTGGCCTAGTTTAAACCCATAACTGGTAGAATGCACAGCTTACCCATGACCCAATCTCTGGACCAATGCCAAAAACCAGCTCGCCTTGCAGATATACCAAGCCATCGAAGTGCAGTGGGTTATCTTCAAAGGTCATACAATATGCGGTGAAGAAAATAACTTGCTTACGTCACAAAATTAAATTAACGAACAACAAACAAAGAAATATGATTTCATAAAAGCAAAGCCAAAAAACTTTGGACTTCATGGATTAAAGATGTCGTTATGCTTGAATATTAAACACTTATAAAAAGTAGTGAGCTTGTATTTTGCTAGTTTTCGCATGAGGATTGTTTTTCCTACGGCAATCCCGACGAGATATAGCCACCGAAGGTTCAGGCTCGAGTCCATACAGAGGAACAAGTGTTCCTTTAAATTTATGAGATCATTATTCATCCTCATCGTACCAGTTGTCCAAAAGTGGCTGACAAGTGATGCAAAAAAAGGGGGGGTAATGCATTGAATCCAGTCGAAAAATATGTATAATATCAATTTAAATGACTATTTTTGAGGGAGGAAGACAGAGAGCACATTGCCCTCATCTAGATTCCGATATGCTAATCTTATCTACTAGCCACTCCAATATGATAAATGATTAGGATTATAAAGTCCTTGTTGCAAATAACTTTGCTACCATGGAAGCTGAACGTAATTTGTTAAGGTAAAGATGTGTAGGAAAGAAATCTTTATACATTCAATCCATTAATGTTAACTTACTTTTGACTTTTGTTATTTAGTTTTCGTTTTTGTTTTTTCAACTTTTAGCTAATTGCGACGATGAGGATGAGTTATGATGGGATGAAACTGACGAAGGGATACTCACAAAGAACACCCATGCCCACCCAGGCCGGGATTCGAACCCGGGACATCTGCCGTCATAGTGGCCTGCGCTAACCACTCTGCCACGGAGGTTGACTAATGTTAATTTAGTCTACCTCACTTTTCACAGAAGGTTTGAAAACATGGACCGTGATAACCAAAAACTCAATATGCTGGCCAAGGCAGAATTTACATTATTTTAAAACATAAACTAAACGTTACGTTTCAACCTTCTAGCAAGGTCTTCTTCAGACTTTATACCAAATACAATACAATACCAAATTGGTATTTGGTACAGAGTCTGAAGAAGACCTTGCTAGAAGGTTGAAACGTAACGTTTAGTTTATGTTTTAAAATAATATAAATTCTGCCTTGGCCAGCATATTGAGTTTTTGGTTATCATGGAAACAAGGCTTAATGGTGTTATTAATGGACCATAAACTAGTTGGTCAGCACGGTCGCCAGATCAAATCATGTGGGGGGGGGGGGGGTTAACTGCTAAAAAGTTCTAGGACAGAGACAACCTTGCAAACACTGACATTCGCCAACATGATTTGGCGACGAATACGAAACGAAACGTTCCGCGTCTCGCCCTTCGTGGTCCAGTGCAGCCAGCTTCTCTGCTGACTCACGAACCAGTTCATTTGGGATGAGATGGGAGGTCGACGCCCGGTACACCACCACTTCTCGCTGCAGCTGCCTGCCTCCAGCTTCCTCATATAGAGTGCTGGAAATCTGCCGTCGAGTTTCCGCCCCCTTCTCCTGCTCACAGATCGCACGCAGTACATCGAAACCAGTGCAAGGAGGCTGCTTCAAGGTCTTTCTTCCTCCTCCTTTGTTCCACCCACTGATATCAATCCAGCTGCGAGGAGAAGTTGCAATGCTCAATTTCGGTCATATGAATCGATGAATGCGAAAACAGGTCAAAATATACACTACAATGAGGACTAGACAATCAGGACATAACCGGAAAACTTGGATATAAACAATGGAAGAAGAAAAAAATCGAAGTAAACCACTACAACAAAAAATACACTTTCAGAAAGACCCCACAAGGAACAAGTGGTATCTTGTAGAAAGGCTCCACAGGAAACAAGTGGTCTCTTGTAGAAAGGCTCCACAGGGAACAAGTGGCCTTTGGTACAAAGGCTCCGCAGGGAAAAGTGACGTTTTGTAGAAAGGCTCCACAAGGGTCAAGTGACCTTTTGTAGAAAGGCTCCACAAGGGTCAAGTGACCTTTTGTAGAAATGCTCCACAGGGGAAAGTGACCTTTTGTAGAAATGCTCCACAGGGAAAAATGACCTTTTGTAAAAAGGCTCCACAGGGAAAAGTGACCTTTTGTAAAAAGGCTCCACAAGGGACAAGGGACTTTTTGTAGAAAGGTCCCACAAGGAACAGGTCTGCTTGCAGAAAGCCCCCACAAGGAACAGGCCCGCTTGCAGAAAGGCCCCACAAGGAACAGGCCCGCTTGCAGAAAGGCCCACAAGGAACAGGCCCGCTTGCAGAAAGGCCCACAAGGAACAGGCCCGCTTGTAGAAAGGTCCCACAAGGAACAGGCCCGCTTGTAGAAAGGTCCCACAAGGGAGAGATCCGCTTGCAGAAAGACTCTATAAGAGAAAACATACTTGCAGAAAGGCTCTAAATGTAGAAAGCGATTCGCAGAAAATTTACTCAAAAGGAAGTGGTCGTGCAGAAACTGTACTGTTCCCCTTCGGCGACCGACAGAGTTGAGTGTTACATTCACGACTCTTGAGTTCGAGTCCTAATCGATTAGAATAACAATGTTCAAGTTGCTTTTGTTCCAACATCAATTTTATCTAACCATCATTCATCTTAATCGTCACGATTAATAAACGAGGAAGAAAAGCGACGGTCACTAATCAATCAAAAAAGAGAGAGAATGCACTTCTAGAAACAAAAAAGAATCCCGAAGAGCAGAAAAAGACAAGTAGCTCTCACAATGGTAGAGAAAACATGAAAGAGTGAAGAATCGGGAAGATAGTCGGTGTCAGAATTTCAAATTTATTTTATTCGTTCCTCCGTTGCGCCCTTCGAGTTAATATTTGAAGTATTACTTTCTTTATCGCCGCACTTACGCTGAAGAAATCCTTGATATAATTAAGCTGGAGATAAATATATAGATTAACAGACACGAAATGTAAGGTGAGCATTTTATCAAAGATAACAATTTCCTAGAAATAAAGACTTCAACGAGGAATACGCATCATAAACACTATTTTCAAATATTACTATGGTTCAAGTGCCTCTATTAAAGTTGTGCCTTAAAATACGACAAGAATTACATAGAAAATGGCCGTCATTTACCACAGAATACACATTTTACCACACCACTGAAGCAAAATAAATAAAAATTTCGAATTTTGCACAGGATAATTTCATTTCGTGTAAGTGTCGCGTGGTATTTTTTGATAACGCAGACCCCAGATAAGTACCGGCCGATATCTGTGTTTCAAATTGAAGCGACACTTTCGGGCACTGATACTACATCGCTAGCTCAGCTCGACTAAGGGCATAATAAACACACTGACCCACCACTATGAGTCGTATGCAAATTGCGTTCCACGTAGTGTGTGTGGGGTCAGGGATTTGCACGATAAGTTGTCTTCTATACTGCAACCTTGATATAGTGAGGAAATTTATAAAAAAGCTTCTGTTTTTGCTATTTCACCGATCACGCCAACTGAAGTTTTTTTGCAGAGATACAGAGCTTGAGACCATACTTACACACCTTCATGTACCTTCACAATATTTTTGCGTGCTTAGTTTGAATATAAAGGTTTCCAATTGTTTTCTGAGACATCATATAATTTAATGTTAACATTTTTCATATTTTGTGCAGTAACGATGTGCAAAAAAAAAAAAAAACCTATTAGTAAGGCTGGGAGAAACGAGAACAATTTCTAGAGGGAGGGGGGTCATACTGGTCTTGCCATTGACCATTCCCCTTTCGGTGCCTATTCCGACTTTGGTACATTCTGTCCATTTCCCCCTTTGGTGCGTTACGTAAACTGCACTTTTCCCCTTTGGTGGTCCATTTCCCCTTTGGGGTTTACATAAACTGTTCATTCGCCGTATGGTGAGTTACTAGAGCTTTCCGTTTCCTTTTTCGTGAGTTGCATCAGCTATCCGCTTCCTCTGTGGTGAGTTATATAAGCAGCCTGTTTCCCCATGTAGTGAGTTACATAAGCTGCCTGTTTCCCCTGTAGTGAGTTACATAAGCTGTCAGTTTTCCCTGTGGTGAGTTACATAAGAGTCATTCCATGCGAAATCAACACAGCCTTTGACCTGACCATCTCCGATTTTCATGAAATTTGGGGAATTGAAACTATGCATGGAACTTAGTAAGTATAAAAATTTTTAGTTTCGTGCGTCTTGTAATTGTTAAATTATTCAAGGTCAAAGTTAGCATAAATTGCCCTTTTTGAGCCCGCTTAGCTATACTAAATCTGCTGTAACTCCGCCCCTATTTTGCCTAGGAAGCTCAAATAAAGCTTATTGTACAGGCAATTGAACAAGCTTTCCAGTGATATATAACAAGCCTACCTTTGGATAAAAATATAATTTTGTCACGTGACCTTGACTTTTGACCTTGAATATCTCAAAACCTCTCATCACCAAAAATCGTGAAAAAAATATATTTGGTCCCTCATTCCATACTATAAAACATACCAAAAAATCATTCTGGCACTGCAATGGGATCAGAAGATACAAAATAATATGTGTAACTATGTGACTGATAAAAGCCCCATTACATGAACTATGACGAGTCAAAAGTCCTTTAACACCCCATACAAAATGTAAAGGAGTTATCCTGGTCATGAAAGAAATAGGTTAGGCACAGGGAGATCCCTAGCTGTGTGTGTCAAGCGCAAGTCTGGCACATTGTTGACCGCCATATTGAATTAAACGCAAAAATTTCAAAGGAAAGGGGGTGATGTGATATATCAAATGAGGCTAGAATTTCACGAGAAATGAAGTGACGAAGGATTTTCCAACGTATCTTACGCCAGCAAAAAGTTATACACATATCTTTCACTTACGATATATGCACATTATAATGTTGTCAATGTTCCTGTGAGCACACTCGTTGACGTCTCTCACACTCGCATAGAACATTTAGTAATGTAGCATGTGCAAAAACATCGCAAGCAGCAACCATGCCTTCTCTCAGATGGTCAATATCAGGGACTTTTAGTGCATGCACCATTCTCTTCAAATGTTTCTGAAGGTAAAAGTCCTCCTAAGATGTTAGATCTGGGGAATGTGCAGGCCTTTTAATAGATCCCCGTGTGCCCATCAATCTACCTAGAAAATTACCATGAAGAAATTGCGAAAATGTCTACATAGTGTGGTCACACTCTGTCCTGTTTCAAAACTCTCGAAAAGTGCCATATCCCGTAAGCAAGGGTGAAAAAACCTGTTCACTTAACAAATCCAAGAAGCCCTCACCATTTAAGGTTCCGTTGTTGAATATGGACCAACCATTTCCGTTCGCCATACATTATACCACATAATTAGCTTACCAGCAACAACCATTCGACTGAGCAAATCACAGGTATTGCATATTATTTTTATTAACTTCACCGTGAACATAAAAATTTGCCTCGTCACTGAAGAATTTTTCATTCCAAAGGAAGTGTCACGTAATTGTTTGAGATACTTTTCCCAATATTCTTCACTATTCAACTATTTGGTGAATGTAGCTGATTAAAATCATATGCAATGGTGCGTATACTTCTTTCTCTCCCAAGATGTTTGCGTGATCTCGATGAGTTCCTAACACGTTAGGAGCATTCCAATGCTTTGTTTTTAACACCTCGAAAAGGAGAAAATGGTTACAAGCATGCAGTAATAAATTTTTGCTGGTTAAATATATGTTGGATAAACCTTCGTCACTTCATTTCTCGTGAAATTCTAGCCTCATTTGATATATCACATCACCCCCTTTCCTTTGAAATTTTTGCGTTGAATTCAATATGGCGGTCAACAATATGCCGGACCTGAGCTTGACACACACGGCTAGGGATCTCCCTGTGCCTAACCTATTTCTTTTATGACCAATTATACCCAGGATAACTCCTTCACATTTTGTAGGGGGTGTTAAGGGACATTTGACTCTTCATAGTTCATGTAATGGGGCTTTTATCAGTCACATAGTTACACATAATATTTTGTATCTTCTGATCCCATTGCAGTCCCAGAATGATTTTTTGGTATGTTTTAGAGTATGGTATGAGGGACCAAATATATTTTTTTCACGATTTTTGGTGATGACATGTTTTGAGATATTCAAGGTCAAAAGTCAAGGTCACGTGACAAAATTATATTTTTATCCAAAGGTAGGCTTGTTATATATCACTGGAAAGCTTGTTCAATTGCCTGTACAATAAGCTTTATTTGAGCTTCCTAGGCGAAATAGGGGCGGAGTTACAGCACATTTAGTATAGCTAAGCGGGCTCAAAAAGGGCAATTTCTGCAAACTTTGACCTTGAATAATTTAACAATTACACGACGCACGAGACTAAAAATTTTCAGAGTTACTAAGTTCTATGCATAGTTTCAACTCCCCAAATTTCATGAAAATCGGAGATGGTCAGGTTAAAAATTGCACATATCTGTGTTGATTTGGCATGGAATGACTCATAAGCTGTCCGTTTCCCCTGTGGTGAGTTACATAAGCTGTCCGTTTCCCCTGTGGTGAGTTACATAAGCTGTCCGTTTCCCCTGTGGTAAGTTACATAAGCTGTCCGTTTCCCCTGTGGTAAGTTACATAAGCTGTCCGTTTCCCCTGTGGTGTGTTACATAAGCTGCTAGTTTCCCCTGTAGTGAGTTACATAAGCTGCCAGTTTCCCCTGTAGTGAGTTACATAAGCTGTCCGTTTCCCCCTTCGAGTTATTTAAGATGTCCATCTCCCTTTTGCTGAGTTATATGAGCTGCTCATTTCCCTTTTCGTGAGTTACGTAAGATACCAGATTCCTTCTTCGTGAGTGACGCAAGATACCAGCTTCCCTTTTGGTGAGTTACGTACGCTTGCCATTTCTCCTTTCTTGAGTTAAGTACCCTGCCCAGTTTCCCCTTTGGTGCATGACATAAACTGTCAATTTCCCATTTGCGCTTAAGAGTATTTAGTGCCCACCTTAACAAAATTTATTTTGTATCAGTCTAGCCACTCAAGACCCAAAAGTGTACCTTCCTAAAACATACATTCAACTTACATCCACCACCGACAGTTGACATATAATATCAGCTGCGAACAAGCGAGATCCGCTTACAAAAAAAGGTGTGACTGACGCTACGTACAGCTCAGCAGACGCCTTGAGACCGGAATTCTCCATCAGAGTTCCCATAAGCGAGAAACGCTCTCCACTTCGGTCCTCGACTTCTTGAGTTTATCAAGAGCACTTTGGGAGGTGACGAAAATGAGGAAGTGTTGCGTAACATTCTGGGGTTAAGAAGAGTTGAAAGACAGACACTCTTCTTTGAATTGAACGGGCTAGAGAGAGCCTATCACAGCACAATGTTAACAAGGGTGGATGCAGAAGGGATATGATACGTTCTCCCGACTCTTGCAAGCCACCTCGGTGGCAGCGAGTGTTCGGAAATTGTCGCCTTGTGGACCGAATGCGACAAATGTTAGTCTCCATGTTTAATATTTCTTCTATCTATTGTTCGCTCAGAAACAGTAATCAGGGTGGCTACAAACAAGCAGAAATGAAATTCCCTGACTTTTCCAGGTTTTCCAGGACAAAAATTTACATTTTTCCCTGACAATTACAAACTAAACTAAATCGATGTTTTTTTGCAAATAGAAATAATAAACTCATGCAGATCTAGGTATGGATTGAAAATTACCAATATTATCTTCTATGAAATTTACTTAATTTCTCTATTCCCTATGATTTGAATTCAAACAGCAAAATAGTGAATTTGGAAAATTATTACAATTCACAAGCTAGGAAAGGATTGCAGAATTTTATCATACGCAGTAAGTTTAAAATAAAATACTTAATTACTTTTAAACTTACGACTAAATGGGATAAGAGTAAAGAGTGATTGATTAAGAAATACAATTTGTAATTTATCAGTCTCCTTATACAATCTCGGTATTATATGTTGATATTTCCACTGAGGTTTGGAACCCTCTGCTTGCAAGAACCATGAGTGCGGACTCATTTTTCGATGCACAAAGCTACTTCTCTCTTCTCTGTAAAGGAAACAACTTAACTCTTGCATATAAGTGAAACAATTGAATTGAACAAAATAAAGTGTCATATTTCCTTACATTATCAATGGGATTTCTGCTTCTGTACAGTATATCCAAGTGAAGTACTGTGAAACTGACAACATGCAGTTATACCATTAATGCTGACGAAAAGGGCATGTAGGTATTATAAATTTAACGCAAGGAATTTATAGAATTGCATTGTATATGTACCTGATTTAGCTAACCACACATTAAAACAGTAAACACTCTAACGATAAAAGCTTCTGAAAGTTCATATACGAGGGGCATCCTGAAAAAAGCTCCAATGGTGCCTATACGCAGCACTAGTGGTCGGAAAGTAACACACACACATGCAGGCAGAAGAAGTGGCATGTAGCTGTATTCTGGTACAGTCGCAATGAATCCGTTTTAGGAAAGTTCTAGGTTAAATATTGCAGCTCTCATACAGTCTCCCACAGACTGCGATGTAGCCTACATTGCATGCTCAGAATTTGGCACAGAGCCACCAGCAATCATGTGAGGTGTGCAGACCGGACGTCGTGAGTGATAGTATGGGCAGACGATGGTGCAGACAATTCACGGAAGGCCAATCGAATGTGCACAACCCCATACAGCTGGGTACACACGGACCCTTTGCATCACTTCAGGTGAGAGATCTTGGACCACTCCCTGTACAGCCCTGGCCTTGAATGTACCGACTTTCATCTCTTTGTTTAACTGAAGAGGTTTCTAGCAGGGCAAGGACTTGACAGCTACACTGCGGTAGAGATAGTTCCAGTCTTTGCTGTCAGTGGGCATACAAAATTTAGTGCCATGCTACGACAAATGCTAGAACAACGGTGGTGATTATGCCGAAAATTAGGTTAGGACTCACTGTTACTAATGCAATAAATTACAACTGATATTCTTGTTTTATTTATGCCTAATCGGTAGGGACCTTGATATTTTGTTATTTTTTTTTTAATTAGTGTATTTTCTTATTCTTTATTTTTTACTATAGTGTTATTTTTCCAGAAATTCAAATTTCCATTTTAGAGCATTTTATGGCAAATATCCGAAATTATACCTTCATGGTGTTTTTAAACTACTGCTTCAAATTGTAAGTCGCATGGCCTACGCCTCTTCGTGAGAGTTTGATATCTTGAAAGTTATTTTGGGAAAATTATTTTTCATACCCCTTTTTTCATTTTAAGGTAAGGATTTTATATAATGGAATTTTCCCCGTATATACTGAAGGGTGTATAATGACTATAAGTGGCGACGCACCCAAAAAATTAAAATCAATCAATCTCACGTGACAGATACCAATATATTATGGCACCAAAAATTGGCATTATCTTTTTTTGACTTGTTAGTGTTACGTTTCCCAAAATTCGCGTTTTTGTTTTAGAACATTTATATGCCAAATATACCGAAACTTAATACTCCATTGCGCTTTTAAACTATTATTTTAAATTGTAGGTCACATGGTCTACGAATTCTCGTGACAGTTTGATATGTTGGAACAGATTTTTGTGGAAGTAAAAGTAAAGTGCTCCCCTGCACTTTGCCATGAAGGTGTATAGGGGTGTGCAGTTAGGGCCCCACACTTTCTTGATCACGGCTGAAGATGAGGGTGATGTGATCAGCACCACGCTCCTGACTACCTTTATCCCTCAAAGTTTCCTCCAGGTACCAGCTTCATATGATGCTGGGTGGGTGTCGGAGCAGTTTGAATAGGTGGTAAACATCCCGGTTCTCCCCCGCAGGGGATCGACCCCGGGTCTCTCGCATAGTAGTCAGACGCCCTAACGACTGAGCTCCATTATTACTCGCTCGAAAAATGCCGATGGTGCGCACTTAGCTTGGTAATTCAAAACATATCTCGTGCGACAAATACGAAGATGTGGAACCCGTGTGATGGTAGATAAGCACTCGATCTCCTGTTAGAACCCTGCCACTATGCTCTGTGATGCAAATGGTTTTGATAGAAGTTGAAAAATCGTGGGAAATACATGATTTAATGTGGCTGTCGGAATTATTCCATGTACGTATAACTCCATAGTTTACTCTTGAGTAAAATGTTGGAAAATTTGCATGTTCTATGTACACAAACATGGCCTAGAAAAGACAAGAATGTTGAATTTCATGGAATTTTTCGTTGTTTTAGGACATTTCTTTAAAAAAAATCGCTAAAAACTCCAACAATTCGCATTTTATGCCAAATTCGCATTATTTTGATATTTCGAACGGGCGAAAAATGTGTCCAGACATCACTGCACGTTCCTAAACATAATTTCGCAGCAATTACCATTTTCACGGTTTTAGCGTTTGCGAAAAATCAATGTCCCTACTAATCGGAAATTACTTTCTGGCCACCCCTCGTATAAATCAGTAGATGGAAAGTGAAAATTTAGCAGGGCTGGCAGAGAAAAGTCAATTCTTGAAGAAAGTGATTTGCTTTTGTCATTGAATGATTCGAGTAAATATGATATTAAAATATTTACGTATTTATTATTAGTATTTTATTTCATAATATTGGACATTAACCTTACTCACTGAGAGATTAATGACCATCTCTCATGAGTTTAAACAGACAGGACAGAGAGTGGCGTTAATTTCATTGCAATACTAGTGTTGCAGTAAATTTGAGGTTGTGAGCATGCACTTGCCAATTTTTATAACATTCACCAATGCAGATTTATGTTTCACTTTTTCGTGATAGTATTCAATTATGCAGTGACGTGCACTGAGGAGTAGCTAGTCTAGCAGAGATAGATCAATCAATCTCACATCTCGAATTATATTCAAATCACAATATTTATTGTCTTGTTAAAGCCACCACAGCTCATATGCAACACCTTCTTTTCCACGCACTTCTCGTCCATCGGTGTTCTCCGCGGGCAAAGCAGGCTGGATACCCTAGCTCGCTCTTCTTCAGCCAGGCCAGTTTCCAGGTAGAAACGGCCGGCCCAAGGAAAAGGAAGATTTCTACCTTTACTTCCCTTGCCCCCCGCTGCAATGGTTGAAAGCCCAGGCTTTCAGGTCCCCCAGTCTATCTCCTATAGGACAGATAGGGGATTGGTTTCTCATAATTTTTTTGTAAATCCTCTAAAGAACACAGGGTAAAATTTTATGCAGTACTTATGTTCTCTGTATTTACACAACCTTTTACACGTTGTACAATATGTGTGTATATATAATATGGGATGTAGTTTTATTATTTATAAAATGGGAACGTGTTATGTGCAGACAATAATGTTATGCTTTCTTTCTTTTTTTCTTTTTCAAATATGGAATATATAATTATTAAATTACAAATATGTGCTCAGGCTCTCTCTGACTCTCGTTTTAGTAGTGTTTTATTTAAATATACTAATATATTGGCCTGTAACAGTCATAAATACGGATGTATTTATTTGGGCAAGAGAACGCGTGTTCATATTGTTTTTGGTTTGGTTTATTTTACTTCGCTTTTCTGCCACATTTGGTTATCGCGAAAATAAGGATTGAGTGATGATATGATGAAATTGGTGAAGGGACCTCATATGAACAATCCAGGCCAGGATTCGAACCCGTGATGAGTGCGCATTCTTGTCCTATGTGTTGCAGTGAATAATGAAATAATTTGGAGAGAAAAATGTATCTCAGAACTCAAAAATTCAAATGAATATCATTGATAGACTACAAAAAAATGTGTTGTGTTTTGTTTCCTGTCACCAAATCAACCAAGCGCGGGGGAGTGGTTATCACAGCGCGCTACGACACCAGGCGTTCCGGGTTCGAACCCCGACCCGGGCATGGGCGTTCCCTGTGCTCGTCCCTTCATCAGTTTCATCGTATCATCTTCACAATTAACCAAATGTGACAAAAAGCGACGCTAAGTAACAAAAATGAAATCAAATCATTGATTGATTGCTCAAATTGGTTTATTTTACTTCGCTTTTCCGCCACCTTTGGTACAACAAAATAGATGAAGGAACACACACAAAGAACACAAATGGCCAATCCGAGATTCGAACCCAGGATCTCTGGCTTAGAGTCAAATCAAATAGTTTTTTTTTTCTAATGTGGGTGAGGGTTACGTGAACTTTTTTCTAGTACTCATTCATAATTTTGCAATCTTTTCCTGTTATTGACATTCTTCTTTTTGAAGGAATACTGGCCCTAAAGGGAGGAGGGGTGTGACTCACACCAACCCCCCCCCCTTGAGCACGCCACTGACTGCTACCCCAAGTGTCGACGTCACCGCACGTCACTGCAATTATGTATATCCCGTTTGGTTGGATTCTTCTTGATATCTAAGTGCAATGTCATTGTAAAAGTATGTTAACTTGTGCGAAACCAGTAATACGTCAGGATGATGAAAGAAAACCTTCGTAAGCACTGCTACATTAAATAAGTTGAAGTGAGCCAGAAGAGTAATAAAATTCCAGCAGCATATTTGCAGTCTAAAGCTCTTCTTGTTTATGCATGCGATTTTTGTTGGATGTTGCAGTCCATGCTATTTCTGTCGCATGTTGTAGTGAGATACTTTGTCGGGTGGCGATATTCGACAAAAATCGTATGTATCAATGGAACCTATTTGTTTCCATGTTCCCTCGGTTTGCCCAACAAAATGCATTAAGGCGCCACCCGCTCTTATCCCCTCCATCTGTTGACAAGTCCCCTTACAACTCCCGTACGGACAAGAAAAAATGATAATTCAATATTTAGAGGCTTAACCTTTACTCCCCCGATGATACCATATGGTATTATCAGAGTAAGGTCGTACTGGCCCAATGATACCATACGGTATCATGGTGTTGATTGCAAAATGAATGTGCTTTTTGGACCTTCACACTCTTATGTTTGGGTGGAAACTCGGACACAGGTCTGGAGCAAGCCTGGGAAATTAATATTGATGACCAACCTCCCCTCCACTCCGCAACATATCCATGCCACATTTCCGAACAGTGTTTCACATTTTGGATCATTATTCAACTTGTATGGCACCCAGGAACATGAAACATGTTTCAATCTCTTTGAAAACGTTCATTCTTGGAAGAGAATACTAAGGTTTGCGCCTTCTCCCCAAAATAGCGGTAGAGAGGGGGCAAACTCCAGATTTTTGTGTTGTTATTTTTTATTGAAATTTGATGGTCGCGCCCCCAAACCCACCTTCCTCGGTTCGGCGTTCTGAATTGTACACGGTTGCATGCTATGATGTTTTAGCTGCAAAACAAAACTTATCCGAAGTAGATTGCTCCCATAGTGCCGGAGTTATAACAATTTTCCTCCAAAAATGGAAATTTCCTATTTTTCGTAAAAAAAAAAAAAAAATCACATTTCGGCTTATTATTCAACTTGTATGGCACCCAAGAACATGAAAAATGTTTCATTCTCTTGAGAAATGTCCATTCTTTGAAAAGAATGCTAAAGTTCGCGCCTTCTCCCCAAAATAGTGGGAGAAGAGGGGGCAAACTCCAGATTTTTATGTTTTTTCCATTGAAATTCGGGGGACGTGCCCCCCAAGACCCCTTCCTCGCTCCGGCGTTCTGAATTGTACACGGTTGCATGCGCTGATGTTTTAGCTGCAAAACAAAAGTTATTCGAAGTAGATTGCTCCCATAGTGCCTGAGTTATAACAATTTTCCTCCAAAGAGTGTTCGATTTTAAAATTACCGCCGAGAAGCCCGGGCGAGAGAAATTTCTCTCTCTCTCCTCCTGCCATCACTGGTTTCTGGCGCCGTGGTTGTGTTGCGCATAAAATGGGCCTAAAAGTTAAGGCCGAAATTTACGAACGAGATTTCCTGTTCCCGTGCAGAGTTCCATAACGATATCTTTAAATAAATATAAATAAATAAAAAAAAGTCAATGAAGACGAAATTCCCCGACTTTTCCCGGTTTTCCAGGTCTGTCGCCACCCTGGTAATTCCTTGATTCACAGCAAAAATTATATCAATTTTGTTTCACGTGCTCGACCTTCACTTCAACAAAAAAAATAATTATAACTCTAATAAAGTTCATTTTGGCTGAAAAGAAATGTCATTGAACATTATTTTTCACTGTTCTATGAGTAACTTAAGAGTTTTGTTATTGTGTAATATATTGATGTAGTTATTACGGCATTGTAAAAATTACGTACAGCATATGCCTTAAAAAACCAAGATGTAGTATTATAATCAATACCGATAATATATATTATGTCTGGCAACACACCATACCTTCATAGCGACTTCACAAAAACATCAAACTTGTATTTCCCGATATTTGTCCCTTTAAGTTTTTTAAACTGGCACTACACGCGTACACCAACTGTTTTTAAACAACAAGAATAAATGTGACGTCACTCTCACAGAAACCACATAGAATCGAGCAAGAAAATTTTTAGGACACATTTACCCTTTCTGTTCGTTTGGGGCCTCCTCTGGCGTTGGAGTCCAGGGCAAATTGGCCCACCTCTCGCAGTGCCTGGCTCAAAATAAGAAACATACCAAAAAGTTTTACTTTTCACATTGTCTCCACTACGTCAAAGTTCAGGACTGTGTGGGGCCCTGCCTCCCTATCCCTGTGTGTTTTAATGATACGGACAACGCACAGGGAACAATATTGAAGGGAAATCTGCCTCAACACAGGTAAATTCAGGCAAAATTTTAAATGGACATTTCGCTAGTAATTTATCCCCTTCAAAACGCAACTGTATCAACTTAATATTAACTATCGAGGTGATTAGTGAATGTCGTATAAACTTCGTATTTCTTATATTTATGGCGAAGTGTATAATTTGCTACTGTATCAATAATCTTCATTATTTGTTATTCCCTACTTCTTTTCACTCAATCAAAATCAATCCAAATACTACATTAATAATAATAATAATAGCTGTTTTTTGATCTTAGAAAAGGTAATTTTTGGTCTTAGATCGTGGCAACCCTGATACGGGATAGCTTTACTTTTTACATATAATTCGTAACAATGATAAATTTAGTGTCGTGACAAGTTAAGGAGGGGTACTTACTAATGATATGTAAAAATAATTACTGGTGATATGTAAAAACAATCTTGTGACCTGAGATTCTATTGCAAGTTTTTGCCCAGTGAAAGTCACAGGACTGAGTTTTTGTTTATTTATTGGCAAATCATGTTTTTTTTGCGACATTTTACTACCCGTCCATGTTTACAATAGCAGGACTCGCTGCACATCTGTTTCTAATAGAGGAAGACAGGGAAAAAGTGGACTATTTCTCGCTTTCTTTTGTGTATCAACTTGTGACCATGTGTGCGTGATACTTATGAGGAAAGATGCTTAAGAGAGAGAGGAGAGAGGTAGATCAGCATTCTTGCCCGATGTGGGTCACAGCAGCCTCCCGCTGATCTCAGAATGGCCGAAACCAGAGGAGAAAATGCCCTTTTATCGCCGACCCCGATTCCGTACGAAGATGTTAAACAGGGCCCGAAAAAAACCTGCTCTTTGACTCGGCACTTTTACTTGCTCTCGATGACAGCCAGAACTAAAGGGACATCAGAGGAATCTCACGCGGTACGGGTCTTCAACACGTGACTTGCGAGTTAACAGAGATGTGGAATGCGCGCATCTTGCTTGCTTATCTTACGCCCGGTTTCTGCCGGCGATGAATGATGCAAAGGAAGGGCCAAACGCAGGGGTGAAAACTTCGATTTGGATTTTGTTATTTAGCGTTGCTTTTCTGCCAGTTTTGGATGATCGCGACGACGATGATGAGTGATACGATTTACAAAATAACGCTCATATGCAGGCCGGGATTCGAACTCAAGACCCTCGGCGTCGTAGTGCGCTGTATTAACCACTCCGCCAGGGAGGTTCGCGAGGGGTGGAAAACTGTCAAAATTACTGACCAAATACGGACTAACTTATCAACTTACCAAAGTACCAAAAACGGGCTAAATACAGACTAATTTCTGACAAGGTTAATTACAGTCGTATTATTTCTTATTTCAGGTTAATTTTTTTGCCTACCTAGGCGAAGACAACGAATGGTGATTAGATAAAAATCAATGAAGTGACGGAACACATGTGGCCACACCAGGATTCGAATCTGGGAGCCTGGATGGCGTGTCGTGAGTTAAGTACTAAACGCGCTCTGTCACCGAGGTGGCGATTAAGTGTTACAGCAAAGTACTACAAACTTAGTAAGTAGCTTGTCACCCATCATGGCACCCCTTATTTTCTTTTCTATTTATTATTATTTTTTTAAAAATATCTCTACATTTTACAAATCCTTCATTTTCCCCTAACATTAAATATTGCTTTCTGATTTGATATGACCCTGAAAACTAGCTAGACTAAACTCCGTTCTAAATTTGTTCCCAGTTATTGTTCGTCACAGAGTTCCACCTGCAAAACATCTGCAAAAGTCAATCCTCTTAAAAATATTTATCCGCACTCATGACGAAAGACACAACCCTGCAGATCTCAAATCTGTTCAAAGTAGCCAATGGTAGCATAGAGACAGTATTTGGAAGTGCGCAGTTACTTTTAAAGGTGAGTAACTGTAACTCGATTACTTTTGTCGAGTAACTGGTAACGAAATACAGTTACTTTTCATATGAACTTCAGCCAGATTTTTGCATTAGCCTACTGTTTGGTATACACCGTAGAACTTTCAGCGAAATATGCAGGCTCAACCAGAACTCCAACCCGGGTCTCAGCTCCTCGAACTGAGCTACCGAACCAGACATGATTTGGCCTGATCCTTCGCTCTTGCTGTTTCAACTCCGTCAGCATCACTGACAGAGAAAATTCCACGCAGAGCGTAAAACCAGGCTAAATCAGGGCTGGTTCGGTAGCTCAATTCGCAGAACAATGGGACGGTGATTTTTGCAAATGCCCGCCTGGAAAAGGGACAATTGATTATTAATAGAGGCCGGAAGTTTGCAAAATAACTTTTTTTTCCTGCTGGCTTTATTTTTCATGTTGTTGCTAATATTTTAGAAGTTTTCTCATTTTGCCTATTTTGTACTCAACTGGCTATTTTTAATTGTAATGCCTTTTCTGCCATTTCAGTGAAATTTGGAATGTTTGTTTAAAAAAAGCTTTCCAAAAAGTTATTGATTAGTACATTATGGTGTTGCCAGAGAAAATTACAAAGTTCAAATTGATGTAAAACTCCTCCGAGGAATCGGTGCAGCAGCTGATGGAAGTACAGTTGTAGAAAACTGCAAACGTGAACTCGGAAAAATTGAAAACAATTTGCGATATTCTTAAAGGTCGAAATTATTTTCTTGACGATATAAATCCATTACAATAGCCTGTTTCATGTATGGTCCAATTACTTCTGTGGAAGTAGAGATATCATTTTCTGTTATGAAGAACCATGTAATTTCTAAACTTTTTGAATAGATATGTGACTTGGAATTTAATACTTTTTTTCGGTTTATTTTTGTGCCTATTTTCTAAATTATAAATACCTTTTTGCCAGCCTATTTTAACCAAAATAAATGCCTGAACTTGCAGGCTCAAATGATTATTAAAATTGCAAAAATAATATCCATACTTATAGTCGCCAGAGTTATATCTTATCTAGAAAAAGTAACTTAGTTACTTTTTAAATCATCCGTAACTATGCTACTTTTTGGATGAAGTATCAATCATTGCTTTTAAAAGCAAATAACAAGAGAACGCCTACTCCAAAAAAATTCACTCCCCCGCTATCAGAATGTCAAAACCTCCTCGTTATGCCCCATCCAGAGTTCCCTGTTGCACAGAGCAGGTTTCTGTCCGATCTGGGCATGAACTTTGACTGCAGAAAAATCGCAAAGACTCGAACTTCCGCGACCAAAGGTATGCATGGCGTTGTCCACCAGCAGGTTGTGGAATCCAGTCCCGGCTGAGCGGAGTGGTCATTAAAGCCGTGAAAGTGAATTCTCTTTGCGCAAAGTAGGCCATGCATCCGAGGAGAGGGTGTGTTTGGAGAGCACCAAACAGCCTTGCCTTGCCTCGCCGGTGCCCGTGACCGTATACGGCCTGGATTTACGCTCGCTTCCACTGCAGTGACTCACTCCGATGGATGAAGGCGAACGTTTCTGATAACGGGCTGCACGATTTTTTAAGGGCGCTAATCCTGTTTTCTTGGGATTTTTTTTCAAGTGTCCCCTTGTGTTTGACTTGATTTTTGTTATTTAGCGTCTTCCGCTACTTTTGGCTAATCGAGACCGCGATGATGAGTAATGATATGATGAAGAGACACTCAGTCCGGGATTCGAACACGAGACTTTTGGCATCGGGGCCCACCTTGTGTGACCACTGTAGGATGGGTGGGCCGTTTCGGTAAGGTAGTGGTTTTGATATTTGTTATTTAGCGTCGCCTTTCTGCCACTTTTGGCTAATCGCAAAGATGAGGGTGAGTAATGATTAGGGCTGAGCCGATACCACTTTGAACGGATACCGATGCCCGAGACACACTTACAAATTCCTACCGATGCTTGAAAATTGAAACAAATGTACAGTCACGGACACTGCTGGGTTGTAACGATTCCATTGAAAGTCATTACAACCCAGAACTGTCCGTGACTGTACAAGTCGTTCAAATATTGATTAATACTAGCGGGTGAGTATTTTGCTCCAATTACAAACATCAATTTATCAGAGTTTTGCTATAAAAAAATAACATTTACATCAGAGTATTAAGATACCTATTACCTATTCACAAAATACAGGTTTTTCACATAAATTAATGAAAAATTAATGGAAACTTCGAAATTTGTATAACTTCCAGGATAATTAGACGGCGGAAGCGTCGTGTGGCACTTTCATGGGCCCCGCGAAAGATCTAAACGCCAGGAAAGTATCGAACGATATCGGTGAATAAAATCCAACCGATACTTTCAAGTACCGATAGATCGCCAATCGGCATCGGCTCAGCCCTAGTGATAAGATGAAATTGATAAAGATACGCTCACAAAGGACATTCATGCTCGATCCGGGATTCCAAACCGGGACCCCTGGTGTCGTAGCGCGGTGTGATAACCAATCCGCCACAAAGGTCGGCGATAACTTAGTGGCTAACGCTGTCGTCGGATTCTGGAATTGAATTTCTGGTGAAATCGTGGCGATGAGGAACGATGAAGTGGTGATGGGACAAACACAATGATACAAATACACTCATGCTTGACGAGCGTTGGAGTGCGTTATGCTGACCACTCCTACATGGAGGTTGGAGTAGTTCTCGGTCTCGTCGCGATTTGTAAACATCTGGCTCGTTCTCGTCTCGAAAAATATGTGGTGTAAGGGAGGTACCTCTTTCGGAAAGCACCCTAACGTCACCCTCACTTTCACCAAGTACACCCCGGAAAACATTTTGCAGACTACCGAGGCTCTAGCGTCTGGATTCTCAACCAGCATAATCCTCCGTTGATGTGGTGTCCATGCTTATTATTATCATTATTATTATTGGCCATTCATCCGAGCCATCTTATTACCATTCATTCTCATTGGCGCGATTAGTACAAAGTGGAAGAAAGCGAAGCAAAACGAAGTAACACTTTATTGATAACGTTTTTTTTTCTGTTTGACGTCTGGTTTCGAAGCAACGAACCTTAGAAAAACGGAATTTTCATCCTCACTGTACGCAACCACGCTGCACAAGTTCAGAGTTGTATTTAATGAGTTATGTTTGTAAATACGATAAACTAAATACATGATCTATAAACAATCGACCTTTCTTACACGTCCAGTAAAAGTACTGCGTAGAGAGCAGTTTGAAAATAACTAGCAACACTCGACCAGTGGTACACTCAACGGCAAAAGAAGTAGTAGGCGAATTGCCCGTCAAGTCTGTTTTCCACATTGTGATGAAAATTACTTGAAATAAAAAAGTAAATAAACAGAGGATAACATCTGCTTCACAAAACAGAATTCAATATTTTAAAACAACACGGGAAGTAGAAAAAAATAATATGAAAATAGTAATGGACAATTTGCCTACTACATGTATTATCTTTGCCGTTGGCTGTACAGTGGCTCTCAAAAGTTTTAGGACAACAACATTTTAAACTAGGCAACCCAACTTACCCAAGGATTTGTTGGGTTGCGTGTACAGTTAGGCTAAATTTCAGGGTTGCCACATGCACAATAGATATTTATAAAATACGCGAAAGAAAGAAATCCAAGTATTATTGTATAAAACTAGAAAAAATATCAGTATTACTTTGTTGCAAATGAGAAATACTTTCTGAAAGAAAGAAAATCTATTTTCTGGTATTTCATAGCTGATGAGACTACACAAAGGAAAAGATGAGAGATGAAACAGAAGGAGACAACAGAGAGGAGAAGAGGGAAAGCAAAAGGAAAAGCAAAGGAGGGAAGAAAATGAAGGACAGAAGTGGATAGGAGAAGTAATGAGGAGAAAGGCAAAAGATGCGAGAAGAGATGAGGAAATTGGAGCAAAGAGGAGAGAAGAGAGGAAGGCAATCAGGATGAGAGAAGAGGAGTTTGAAGAGGAGAGGAGGAGACGAGAAGAGGGGAGTGGAGAATAGAGTGAAAGAGAGAAGAAGAGAAGAACGAAAAGAAGAGGAGGAGAGTGCAGTAGAGTCGGAAATATAAGACAAGAGAGGAGATAAGAGGATTCGAGAAGAGTGGGATGGAGACAAGAGGGGAGAAATGGAGGGAGGGCGATATGAGATAAAGGAGGGGAGAGAAGAAGGAGAAGGAGAAGAGAAGAACAGAAAAGACTGGAGACGAGAGGAGGGAAGATGTAGTTGCAGAAAATATCGTCTCGGCGTCAAGAATTGATACATTGATCAAATTATCGACATGAAACATTCAATAACATTTTAAAATGTATTGGAGAATGTATTAGATGTGTGCGAAATGCCTTTTGGTTGGGTCAGAGCAAGATAAAATCTTCCACGTAAGATCTTTGATTTTACCTGCGATTATACCACTAAAAACATGAATGTAATTTTAATATTGATAAGAATTATCCAATTTTTCTCCACTTCTCGGTTCGTTGAAATGGAGATTTTGTTATTTCCCCTCCCCCCAATCGTTAATTCCAAACTGAATCATTCCGTTTCACACGGCGTGGACAATGAGCACAATGGGATATGTCTAAAACGTATGAAAATTTTCTGCCACCGGAGGGGTTTGAACTCACGACCGTGAGGTTGACGATCCTTAACGTTATCCACTACCCTACAAGCTTGCGCTCCTGAAAGCAGGTAGAAGCAGCTGACGAATGTGAAATGTAGACCAAACTCTCGTCCTACATGTAATGTGCAAAGAATACTTGTTTATAACAAAGAAAACGATGGTACTATGAATTGGCAAAAACATTGAATGGAGAATTGCACATGATGAAAATTGTTCATTCGATATTTAAGGAGGTATCCCTGCATTGAACTCGAGTGGGAAAAGAGATAAAATTAGTATGTCCTGAATTACCACAAACATAAATAGTTATTTCATTAATATTTGTCAATGCCTTTGAAGGAGTACACAATTATCGTTAAAGTATCATCATTCATGATATATGATATTCATGAACGTGGAAGTGCCCCTTTTTTTCGTTTTCGTGAATGCAAGGCACATATATATGTTAATGATTAATTGGAATGATAATTATGAAGAATGATAAATGAAAAAATTAGAACCAACTTAGAATACTCGTTTATGTAAAAATTGATCTGTAGTTTTACTAATGAGAAATTAAATGTGCACTTTATAACTATTATGTAGAATATCTTTGTTTTGCGTTGGTGTATTTAATCTTCTTTTTACCTTTAAGAATTTATTCTTATTTATTTCATTTTTATTGTAAAAAATATTTTAATCTATAAGCGAATGAACTTTCTTGTTTAATATACAAACGAAACCTTTGGTAGAGGATCAACATTGTCTCCGAGAAGATTACTATTGTTCCATAAATCTTCAACCAAGGCTCCGGGAACTGACCATTTTTCGAGGTATTTTTGTTTCTCTATGTCACTTAAAAATTACAAGTTATATATATTGTATCCGCTCCTTTTTAACAAAGTAAGCTCGAAGACAATCTGTATTCCATTTGCTTATATTGGAAACTTGGTCAAACCGGAAATTCTTTTATCGCCTTCGATAATCGAATTGTCTGATCGATTATTTTTCGTTTACCCAAGAACATCCCCCATAGGAGATTTCCGAGACCGGGTTTACGCTACTCACCCGTAGCTCCCCAATTTCTTTAGGATGGTGGGTTGCCACCGATCCTATACGCAGGCCGAAAACATAGTGACTGAACCCAGGCGGACTCGAACACATGCAGTCTCGCAGTCGGAGTCCAAAGCACAGTGCCTTAGACCGCACGGTCACGGAGGAGGTCTTCTCTTATTTTACTTTTCGCTAATCGCGATGATGAGGATGAATAATGAATTTTAAAAAAATACATAGAAGGTCACGCACAAAGAACAGGACGGGTCTTCAGCCTCTTAGGTGACGAGTTCAAGCCCTAAATATGAGGATTTAAACCTTAGACCTCAATTTCAAAATTATAAACAAAATGTCTATTTACACTAAACTTCTCATCAAGGCCAAAATAGTTTGTAACTGTGAAACTACCCCCTGAATGCGAATTGACAATATTTTTTTCATGTGAGTAACAATTAAATGTGTGGCACACAGAGATACTCTTTGCGAAATCAGTTAACTATACCCTGAACGAGCCTCTCTGGTGCAAAGCCGCGCATAGTGGAAGAGAAGGAGAGGGGGAAAGGGGGGGGATCGAGTGGACAGAGCGAAACCGTACACGTTGATGGGATGGTTGGTAACTGCTGTGGCTTTTCTCCCTCCACGCAATCCCGTTCCTCTAACTTGTTCATCGCTGCTCAGATACTTGTTTTCGTTCACCTGCTCCAGAGATAAGTGGGGCAGAGTGTAGTTCACATACATGTAGCAAGTAAACAAGCTTATCTCAGAATGAAACTTCCAGATAGTATTAAAACGTTTGCTTCAGCAATGAATGACTGATCATACATAATTCTGTTGCCAAAAATTAATGGTCTAAATTCATTTCAAGACTTGATAGTATATATTTACTAGATTCCAAGTTATAAGGAATTATTTCGTAGATGTTCATGTAACTCCACTAAAATTGCATATAAAATATCCACAAGTTTAGATATACTAATACGAAGAAAGAAATTCAGAGTTCAATTTCAAATGTATGTGTATAAAATAATTATATAAGTAAAGAGCTATATGAGAGTATTAAACTTTTTTTCTTGCAGGATAAAGTATACAATATTGAGGCGACAGAATAATTAAGATATATTGCTCCAAGGGAAACCAAGGGAGTAGTGTATTATTCAGAGTTCTTGATAGCATTGTAAGCTGTCCCAAGTTTGACCCTTAATACGAGGTGTTCTTTCTTTATAATAATAATAATAATAATAAAATTCCTTCTATTAAACAAGAACATGGTAAGATTATTTGTAATACCAGTGTACGGTGGCTACATTGTTCTGCATCAGGAATTTGCTAAAAATATATAAACAAATAAATGAATTCACACACGTTCAAAGGAATATTTTCATGTATAAGATCGTGAATTATGATACTCTAACGATAATTGTGTACTCCTTCAAAGGCATTGACAAATATTAATGAAATAACTATTTATGTTTGTGGTAATTCAGGACATACTAATTTTATCTCTTTTCCCACTCGAGTTCAATGCAGGGATACCTCCTTAAATATCGAATGAACAATTTTCATCATGTGCAATTCTCCATTCAATGTTTTTGCCAATTCATAGTACCATCGTTTTCTTTGTTATAAACAAGTATTCTTTGCACATTACATGTAGGACGAGAGTTTGATCTACATTTCACATTCGTCAGCTGCTTCTACCTGCTTTCAGGAGCGCAAGCTTGTAGGGTAGTGGATAACGTTAAGGATCGTCAACCTCACGGTCGTGAGTTCAAACCCCTCCGGTGGCAGAAAATTTTCATACGTTTTAGACATATCCCATTGTGCTCATTGTCCACGCCGTGTGAAACGGAATGATTCAGTTTGGAATTAACGATTGGGGGGAGGGGAAATAACAAAATCTCCATTTCAACGAACCGAGAAGTGGAGAAAAATTGGATAATTCTTATCAATATTAAAATTACATTCATGTTTTTAGTGGTATAATCGCAGGTAAAATCAAAGATCTTACGTGGAAGATTTTATCTTGCTCTGACCCAACCAAAAGGCATTTCGCACACATCTAATACATTCTCCAATACATTTTAAAATGTTATTGAATGTTTCATGTCGATAATTTGATCAATGTATCAATTCTTGACGCCGAGACGATATTTTCTGCAACTACATCTTCCCTCCTCTCGTCTCCAGTCTTTTCTGTTCTTCTCTTCTCCTTCTCCTTCTTCTCTCCCCTCCTTTATCTCATATCGCCCTCCCTCCATTTCTCCCCTCTTGTCTCCATCCCACTCTTCTCGAATCCTCTTATCTCCTCTCTTGTCTTATATTTCCGACTCTACTGCACTCTCCTCCTCTTCTTTTCGTTCTTCTCTTCTTCTCTCTTTCACTCTATTCTCCACTCCCCTCTTCTCGTCTCCTCCTCTCCTCTTCAAACTCCTCTTCTCTCATCCTGATTGCCTTCCTCTCTTCTCTCCTCTTTGCTCCAATTTCCTCATCTCTTCTCGCATCTTTTGCCTTTCTCCTCATTACTTCTCCTATCCACTTCTGTCCTTCATTTTCTTCCCTCCTTTGCTTTTCCTTTTGCTTTCCCTCTTCTCCTCTCTGTTGTCTCCTTCTGTTTCATCTCTCATCTTTTCCTTTGTGTAGTCTCATCAGCTATGAAATACCAGAAAATAGATTTTCTTTCTTTCAGAAAGTATTTCTCATTTGCAACAAAGTAATACTGATATTTTTTCTAGTTTTATACAATAATACTTGGATTTCTTTCTTTCGCGTATTTTATAAATATCTATTGTGCATGTGGCAACCCTGAAATTTAGCCTAACTCTACACGCAACCCAACAAATCCTTGGGTAAGTTGGGTTGCCTAGTTTAAAATGTTGTTGTCCTAAAACTTTTGAGAGCCACTGTACAAGCTGAGAATCTTGAAAAGACGGTTCTTGTAACATAGTAGCATTAATCGTTAAACAAATTATTGACGGCATTGTCTAACCAACACCACTCTGTCTAACCAACAGCTCTCTTTCTATTTGTTGAGATATAACTTTAATCATTAAGATCTGCCCATCCTTACTGGGTACAATTGAAACAAAATAAATGGATTAATATTCGCCTGGAAGACGTCGCGATGTGTTCAACAGCACCTGGATAACATTCCACATAGGTATTGCTGCGCAAGATTGCGAACAGCACGTGGTGAGTGGTTCACGTTGTACACACTTATCCAAACACGCATGTTTACTGAGGTACACTCCCATTTCACGTAGTACACCCTGGACTGAATTTTGCAGACAATTGGAACTGGATTTGTGTTAAGTCCACTTTATGCACAGATAGGCTTATCGGGACTGGACCTACAGTTTAAAGTGGGATCCGAACCATTGTGCATTGTGTTTCCTCCAGGTATTACCACGACGCCATCGGGCAGGCTCGTATATGCAGTGTATCGAGGCTCTGTCGTCTGGGCTCACAGCCAGTATAGTCCTCTCTGGGGCTTGTGTGGTCTCCTGTTCATGTGTTTGTCCTGTCATCAGTTTCATTATCACAATCACCTCATAATCGTGATTAACGAAAAGTGGCAGAAAAGCAAAGTAAAATAATAATACGATTAAACAAAGCTATACGGGCGGAGGTGAGGATACGCGTTCAGTGTTCAATTCTGTGAATGTTCGAATGTCGACCAGACCACGAGGGCACGTTTCACTTAATCATTCATTATCGTCGTAGCTACTGATCAGAAGTGACGGGAAAGTGATGTTAAATAACCAAAGCATATACAAACACGAGCGTGACGAGGTGATTGTGTGGTGGTAACGTTGTCGCCCTGTTTTCAATGGGTCCCGGGAACTGTGGATCCAGTCCCGATTAGCCTATCTGAGCATGACGTGAAGTCGAGTGAGGATGTTCAGTAAATAAAGCCAACTGCGAAAACAAATCCAAGAAAGTGACTCTTGAATGATAGGAGAACGGAATTCCCCTTAGTGTAGAAAGACATTCCATTTGTAATGTTGACATAAAAGAGACACTCCACGTATCCTATGCTAATCATTTTCGTTGCTATCACTGGCCTCTTTCCACGCGACTATCTTTGCATTGTCTGTTGTCTTCGCTGCACTCCATTACTTTCACTAAGCTACATCTGGATCTTTCAAGCCTCTGGCTCTGTAAATACACATCATTCAGCGTTCAAAGAGACGAGTAACCGGAGACAGTCAAACGAACCGCGGGTGTGTGTTGATTGGGCAGAACAATCCTTATCAGCTGTTCGTCAGTGTGTGGAAAGGCAACGTTGTCAGGGATGAGAAAAAGGTTATCACTCGATTTTCACACCACGTGACCCCCGAGTTGGCCACTCGGGAGTTCCATTTATCTTATTTTCGTAGCAGACTGTGGGGCGCCGTTTGGCATTTGTTTTCTGAATCATTGGATGAGTGTTCCTCACGAGTAGTCACCATGGCACCACCATATTTGGACGGACTGAAATTGGGTTTCTAGATGCATCAGCACTTGGGCTATTCGCATCTGTCACATACGTGAGAATTAAAAAGACAGTATCCAAATAAAAACTTCATCTTGCGGAGGTTTTTATGTATGGTTGCGTCTTTTTATACACTCCTCACAACAAGTTTGGAATGTTGTTATATCAGGCACAAAAAGTTTGGAATGTTGTTATATCAGGCACAAAAAGTTTGGAATGTTGTTATATCAGGCACAAAAAGTTTGGAATATTGTTATATCAGGCACAAAAAGTTTGGAATATTGTTATATCAGGCACAAAAAGTTTGGAATATTGTTATATTAGACATTAGGTGATAGGCACGGTGGCATATGTCGGCGAAAATCCAAGAACGTCCAATAGGCAGATATCATGTGTTGTTGCATTCCAAGGCACTGGCTGTCACCTAATGCCTAATATAACAATACTCCAAACTTTTTGTGAGGAGGGTATATATGTATCAACCATCATCTATTCCAATACATATGAATATGTGATTCGCGTATACCTTATTCTGCGTTGATAAAGAATTACCATCCATGGATAAACCTTTTCAATTAATCGCCATAGAGAAAAACTTTCCATGGAATATTAAAATATATATATATATACTTATATATAGTTTCTGGTAACCAAATGTTTCTTTAAATAGCGACAAACAAATGATTGTCAACCAGAACCAAATTATTTTATGATTACTAGATCATAATACAAGGCTCGAGATCAGTGATTAGTTGATGCACGAGAGGCCAACAAACTCCTTATATAAGATAAAGTACCCCAGTATTAAAAACAACATACATCTGTTAATTTGATTGATGGACTGGTTTGGTTTATTTTACTTCTCTTTTCTGCTACTTTTGATTAATCGCGAAGATGAGGATGAGTGATATGATGAAATTGGTGCAGGGATACTCACAAAGAACATGTCCATGCAGGAATTTGAACCAGGGACCCTGGCTTCGCAGTGCTCTGTACTAACCACTCCGCCACGCAAGTCGGTCATGCTTCTGTTAAAGGCTAGGCTGCATGGACATCCATCATACACACACATACAGGGTGATTCTAAAGGTATAGTACAAACGAAAACCACAGATACCTCCCATGAAATAGAGACGAAAGTTCCCCTTCCACTTTGCCGAGGGATGCCTCTGTGAGGAGCTAGACAACGCCGAAAACGTGTGAAAATGAACTTCACACCTCTGTACAGCCAGTACCAGTGAAGATAGAAAGGCGGAACAAACGAAGTCAAAAGGAACACCAAAGTCGCCCATCCGAAAAACACTAGGCGGCAGCTGCGCAACGCATGCGCATGGGGTTCCACAAAGGAAATAGGAGTGTCCCGCAAGACAAGTGAAGGGAAAGGGTAGCGATCGACAACGGTAGGGAGAAAAGAAGCTATGAAGCATGAAGTAACAATTGCACAGCGGGAAACAAACACCATGACTGAAGCAGTGCAGTCGAGAAAAGTAGTGCGGGGTTGCAGAACCACGGGAGGACGACGTAGGATGTAAAAACACACCGAGAATGCAAGCAAAGTGGTCCGTGACACTCGACAGGCAACAGACGCGTACATGGTTCGGGGCAGAAATGGCGGCGTTGGCGGTGCAGCGCAAGGGGAGTCCCCAAAACACAGTGGGGAGACACCGCAGCAAGAACAAAGCACGGTTCAACAAAAGAGAAAGAGGACCGGACGGGGAATGGTACCTGCCAAGGAGACAACAAATGCGGGACGAGGGATTCCCCGTAGCAGCACCGAGGGGATGTCACACAGAGGTCGTGCGCTAGCAGGACAAACACAGCAACTACGGTCACAGGAGATTGTTGCTAATGAAAGGTGCACGTACAGATAGGACCACGTACCCCGTACTATCGTTGTAACAAACGTCGTGATGGGGCCCAATCAGCCTCTTAGAAATGAAGCCGGAGGCACATCGCTGGGTGGGAGCGGGCGAAAGGCTGCTGGAGTGTCGTACGGACCCCACCACTCCGTACGGTGGACGACACTAATGGACGAGGTCGGAATGTTTCCATCCCGATCACCAGGTCCACCGTTCCCAGACCTGACGCGGCTGCTTGCTTCCGAGCGCAACCCCAGCCGAACAACTCGAGTCCCTCCTCGGCCGGAGCCTTCCGCTCCGAAACCAAGCGTGGCCTCACACCACCGCAGCCGCACACTGCCGCGTGGGTGTGAGACCGGGCCGAGCAAGGCTGGACAGATAAACTGCGTGGGACAATCGTGTAATGAAGCTACGTGGGGGTATGCACGTCTGTTCAACTGCTGGGTTACCCCACATTGGTGTACACAAACACCACACGATCGTACGTAGTGCTCCCCGTCGGCTCGAGCAAGACGGACGAAGTACGTGTTGTGGGTGAATGGGGCAAGAATGAAGGACGCTACATGTGTTCCACGATGACAAGGCCCCAGAGTACATGGCCCCACCTGACGGCAGTGGTCAGGTAGTGAAGAGCACAGGCACGGGTGGCTCAGGAACGTCAGCTGATTGTACCACAGCGCCGTGCGGACGTGTGGGCTGATTGGAAGTGCAGCGTCAGGGAGCGTGTCAGTGAAAGAGCCGGTGCGGTGGTGGTGTGCTTGACGTACGACAATTGAGTACGTTGTTTCGAAGCCGTTGTGACCAGTGTGTGTGTGTGTGTGTGTGCCACCTGTGCACTACAGTACAGTATTCCATAATTGGCACTATCCTCACCGTACCATGGAACGCTACACATTTGTAGAACTGAGGGACATGCATTTTGTCTACGGCCTTGCAGATGGCAATGGCCGAGCAGCTGCACGCCTTTATCGCGGACGGTATCCGGAGAGGCGACAACCCGACAGCAGGTTGTTTTCGAACGTGCACCGTACCCTTGGTGAATCGGGTGTGTTACGTGCAGGCCATCATGTCGGTCACCCAAGACATGTGCGCACCGCGGCGGTCGAGGAGGACGTACTTGCTCGCGTGGACGACACACCGTCCACTAGCACCCGTAGCATTGCACGTGCAGTGGGAGTATCACAGTCGACAGTGTGGCGTGTCCTTCATGATGATCTGCTGTATCCCTACCATCCACAGCGAGTCCACGCGTTGCAGGCTGGGGATTACCCACGACGGGTGGAATTCTGTCAACGACTGTTGCAGTTTTGTACCGACGATCCCCGTTTTTTGCGCCATGTGCTTTTCACGGACGAGGCAACATTCACCCGTGAGGGCATCTTCAATTGCCGAAACAGCCATGTGTGGGATTATGAAAATCCACATGCAGCAGTCGAGGTGCACCATCAGACCCAGTTTGCAGTGAATATCTGGGCAGGTATCATCGATGAACAGATTATCGGTCCATACCTGCTGATACCACGTTTAAATGGCCGCCTCTATCGCACCTTTCTTGCATCAGTCCTTCCAGAGCTGCTAGAAGATGTACCCCTCAACGTGCGACATCGTATGTGGTTTCAATTGGATGGAGCGCCTGCACATTTTGATGCCACAGTGCGAACCCTTTTGCACCGTACCTACCCACAGCGCTGGATCGGCAGAGAGAGCCCCGTCCCCTGGCCCGCCCGTTCGCCTGACCTCACACCAATGGATTTCTTCTTGTGGGGCCATGTGAAAACACTCGTCTACGAGACCCCGGTGCCTGACAAGGAAACATTGGAAGCGCGGATACTTGCAGCATCGGCCGAGGTGTGTACCATGCCAGGGATTTTTGATAGGGTTCGCCAGAATTTCCTGCGACGCTGCAATGCCTGCATTGAATGTGGTGGTCGTCAATTTGAGCAAATTTTGTAACAACGTCAGTGCGGGGTACGACTACGTACTACGTACTATTCCTATCTGTAAGTGCACCTTTGCGTGGCAATAAACCTCCTGTGCCCGTAGTTGCTGTGTTTGTCCTGCTGGCGCACGACCTGTGTGACATCCCCTCGGTGCTGCTACGGGGAATCCCTCGTCCCGCATTTGTTGTCTCCTTGACAGGTACCATTCCCCGTCCGGTCCTCTTTCTCTTTTGTTGAACCGTGCTTTGTTCTTGCTGCGGTGTCTCCCCACTGTGTTTGGGGACTCCCCACGCTGCATGTGTTTGTTTCCCGCTGTGCAATTGTTACTTCATGCTTCATTGCTTCTTTTGTCCCTACCGTTGTCGATCGCTACCCTTTCCCTTCACTTGTCTTGCGGGACACTCCTATTTCCTTTGTGGAACCCCATGCGCATGCGTTGCGCAGCTGCCGCCTAGTGTTTTTCGGATGGGCGACTTTGGTGTTCCTTTTGACTTCGTTTGTTCCGCCTTTCTATCTTCACTGGTACTGGCTGTACAGAGGTGTGAAGTTCATTTTCACACGTTTTCGGCGTTGTCTAGCTCCTCACAGAGGCATCTCTCGGCAAAGTGGAAGGGGAACTTTCGTCTCTATTTCATGGAGGTATCTGTGGTTTTCGTTTGTACTATACCTTTAGAATCACCCTGTATATATATTGTGTTTGTACTATTTCGAGACAGAGAATGATACAGCATCTGCAACCAGTTTTCGTCCTGATACCATTCCTAGGATGTAACGAGTAGCATTTTTAGAAGGCCCTAAAGTGTCAATCTCACTTCCACGTAGTACCCCTTGGGACTGCAGTGTTGCATACTAACGAGGCTCTGACTCCTGGACTCACAGCCAGTATAATCTTCAGTGGGGCTAGCGTTCTGCCCAGTCCATGTACGTTCGTGATTCTCCTTTCATCAATTTCATCTTACCGCCCTTTATCCTTATCGTCGCGACTTGCCAAAAGTGGCAGAGAAGCGACGTAAAAAACATTCCAGCTGGCTCTACTGTCACGAAAGGTGTGTACCCCAGGCCAAATACATAAATGAAATAATAACATTTGGCTACTTTTCCAAAAGGACACTCCTTGCATTCCATAAAAAGATTGCAAACTACACTGTGGGACACAAGCAGTGTGGATAAAAATCTAGATTTTTATTTTAAAAAATCATTGTTGATGATTTTTTTATTTAAATCTGATTTTTTATTCAAATTATTTTTTAAAAAAAAACGCGCTTCAAATTGCTTGAATGTTTTCTTGGCACCATTCATATAGATATGTTTTTTATAGAAATACTTTTTCCGGTAAACGGCCCTGTAAAATACTTGAACTGTTTGATTAAACAAATAAAACAGTATATGTAAATGTACATTTATATGTTACCGATACTTTATATATGAACATGGAAATGTTTGTTGATTGTGTTAATGAAAGTATAATAATTTCAGTAACTTTTCTTCCAGTGAAAACAAAACATTCTGGGTGTACTATATAATTCTAACTTAAAATACTTTTTCAGTCTTTGTAGCTGGATTTTGGATTTTTTTAATGGTAGTTTGCAAAATATCAGCTGCCATGTTTATTTACAAATTAACAATAATGACACTATTTAGTTTTTTTTACAGTTTGTATATTATTCTGCACAAAATGTTTGTTACTTTTGTCTATAAATGTAAGTGTGTTTACAGTTCACATATAACATTTCCTTTCGTATCGCTTCACCCAATCAGTACATATATTTTGTTTCCTTTCTTTTCCTTTCGTAGAGCCTAATAAACACAATTAAATGATTACGAGATAATGTACTTTCATCAAAAGTGATTCTGATATCTACAAAATCTTTATGTACATTATTCTACAAATTATTTCTTTAAAGTTACTTAAATCAGTGATTTTACATGATTATAATTTTCACCATCTGGTCGAAACTTGCAGAGGCAGGTTTAAACTTGGGATGAGTGTTCGACTTCTGGATCCGAGAGTGTAACCAACCTGACGCGAAAATTGTTTCACACCGTGGAGTAGGTCCACTTTGATTCCGCACAAACTATTCTTTGTAATGATTGACAACGCATTGCTGAAAACTGTGGTACTGTGGGGAAAATGTGGAGTTTTTCTAATCCTTTCCAGGATGCAAACAATATTTATTTTCCTCTAACAATGGTCTGTTGTCCTGGTGCGAAAAGACACGCTTTCTGCCTCATGCCTAAAAGAACTTTTTCATTATCACCATGCATGAAATCAACTCCACCCTGCATGGGCGTGTATGTAATATGCATGTGTGTGAAAGAATGAAAAATCAAGTTTATTCGTCAGATTATGGAGGCTGATAAAAACGTATTCGATGGCGGATGCAAGCCTTTGGGAGCCTCTCCGATGGTGGTGGTAGTGCTGCCGCACGGGTTCGATCCCCAATGACGACACATTGCACAGTGGTTCGGATCCCACTTTAAACTGTAGCTTCAGTCTCGATTAGTCTATCCTGTGTTACTACAGCCATATATAAAAAAGTACATACCCGGTAGTTCAATGAATTCAAAATTATTACGTTCTGTTACAACATATATTAGTGTTTCCCCATTTTCTGTTGCCGTATACTTAGGATATTTTACATTGCCATATACTTGCTTTCAAATACATATGCAAGTACTTCAATCAGATATAACTGTAAAGTTCATATAGTATCTCTTTCTAGTAAACCGGAAAACTCCGTTACTTTTTTCGTTACGAGACTATATGGCTCAGAGCCATTTAAAATGTACAAGCAAGAGGGAGATACGTGCACTTGCGTTAACCATTTGCAATGTTAAGGTTTCCATTCGTCTTGCAAAAACAAATTCCTTGGCTTTCTAGTTTTATCAAATTTGAGCTCAAAATATCTAAAACCCACATTCACTGCAAGTATAACTTCCTTATTTAATTGGAAACTTTGAATGGTTATAATACAAAAGACACACAGAAGAAAGTTGGTTTAGAGTAACAAACAAATATAGTGTCTGGTAACCAAATATCTGTTTAAATAGTCGACAAACAAACGATTGTTCACAAGAACCAAATGTTTTTAGTGATCGTGTACATTTGTTTACCTACCAAAAAATCTGGTCAAAATTATCAAATTTAGTACAAGCCACGATTTTTTCTTTTTTGTCTATGGTTATCAAAAAGTTTAATCAAACGTGTTTTGTTAATTGCAACAAATAAGTGTTTCTGTGCACATTCCCAAATAGTAACTACATTTAGCATCCGCAGTGGCAGGGATTTTCCTCGGAAAATGTCCCTACAAAATCAGCTCTGCAACTTAATCAGCCTCTAATCAAAGAGTAGCGAGGTGAACGTGGTGCTGATCACACCTCCAATATGGACGAAATCGGGAGTGTGTGAGGGCCTTAGATTTCTTATAAATTGTACATTTTGCAATTCTAAACGGATCATTCTCTAACATCCTCACAAAGCACCCACAATCACATTGCAAGTAGTACAAAATGAAACCCTTAATAAAAAAGCAATAAACAAAATGGTTCTTTATGAACTTGTGAGAGCTCTCTTATGATAACCTGATGGAAACAATAAGCTGCGAAAAGATGACTATCTCACACACATTTCGTACTTTGTGCTTCTTATGACAGTTACAAGTGAGGAACTTAGAGCAGAACATGCAATACCGTGACTTATAACTTTCAACAGGAAGTGCAGTTCTTGAATAACGTAAGACGATAACATCAAGAAATATCATTGCATATGACAGCATTTTACATCCTTACCTTTGCAAACCTATATCCAAGCCAGGATTTAGGGTTGGGGGAGGCTACAGCTCTGGGTCTCCAATGAGGGGGAAAATGGGTGAACGCGTTCAATTTCCATATGAAATAAAACGAGAGCAGGTTCTCAGTAAAGAGTATATGTGTTCCACAGTTTATAAGGTAAGACTGGAGGATGTTCACCAAGGATTTTTAAAGGTCCTGCAACCCATACATTTTAATGGGTTATATTGGGTTCCGTAACCGTACCTAGACCTTTTTCCTTGCACAATTTCAATTCGGTCCAAGTTCCGTATTGTTTCATTTCAGTACCGAGCTTGGATCGTATTTAAATTGATCTGGAAAAAAAGATTTCAGAACAGAATTGTAATACTTTAAAGATAAAAGGGTTCTTTACAGACGCTTTCTGACTTTCTCCCCTGGACAGGGAGAAATTTATTTGCAATTCCTGGACCTATAACAACCCTGTGTTCAACTTCATGCAGGTGGGGAAATTCTGATGCGGTAACTAGCTAAATTTATAGATGTTTCATGTGTCACAATGTAACAAAGTTCACAACAAACACGAGGAAGGTTGGAATTTTCAAATATATAGTAATTTGACAGTACATTAGGGGGGCCATAGCGCCATTAGAACGCACATGTACCTTGGATATATGTTGACATGTATACGCACGTATGTATAATGCAAGGTAATCAAAACAGTTGATATTTCCAATGAAAAGTTAACAAGGTTAGGAAGAGTGCGAGGAAGGAACAACATAATCAGACAATGTTCTCTTGGAGCATATGTTCCGATATGCCGGAGTAAGTGGTGCGTTCATACGAAAACTGAGAACATGCCACTATCGTTAAGAGTTCGGTCTTCATGAGAACCGAATCATTTTCAATACAATCCACTGTATAAGTAACATTGAACAACCGAAAGAGTTATTTGTTATGCAGTGCAAATAAAAGCCTCTAATATATATCAAGTAAACACAAGATAACTGGTCTTCTGGTTTAATTTCTTCATCAAATTTCATACATTCACTGAAGTAGCAATTTTTAAAATAACTTCTATTATGGAGAATCAGGTCACAGAACAAGTTATTTGTAGCACATGTGACCAGAAGTAAAGCATTTAGTTGATTATTTTACTGTAACTAATACTGAAATCATGTATCTAAAGTAAATTCAATACAATCCTGCTTTTCTCAGCTGTTTTTTCTTTTACGACTTCTAATGAAGAAAAAGAAAGAAAATTTGTACCGGATTTTCCACCAACACAACTAAAACTGAGTGCCAATATCATATTTTACACAAACGAAAAGAGTAGGGCACGAATACAACGCGGGGAAATTTGCTACACAGATATGAAACACTTCCACTCACCGCAACAGATTTGCCCACAGCCAGTTGCTGACCAGTAGCAATGCTCCTCCCACAACTGCAACATGCGCGCAAGCATTCAAAATGGGATATCTGTGCACATCCATCATACTCTCCTGACTTGGCACTAATCTACTCAATTCGCTCTCCACCTCTTGTAATTTGTTTGGGCGTTAGTTATAAATTAATATTATGACAGAACTATAGATGACGTTCATTATATCCGAATTTGTGCACAAAAAATGTTCCAAGTCTTCGATGAATAGAAGAAAATGACGGATCCGCCATTTTCAAGCTGTCATTCGTATTCTTCCGAGCGTGATGATCGTGCAGCAGACATCAGGCAGCAGGACAAGAACACCCCAACGATCTGCACAAGAGCCAAGCCAAAACCTAACGCACTGGACACCGTGGTCGAGAACGCCATTAGATGCTGCATTTGGTTCAAGCAGCCCGCCTTGTAAGCCATCTCCTCCACACAATAATCAGATCCTGAAGCGCCTCTGCAGCAAGACGGAGGAATGGAGTGCGAGACGTGGGACCAGTCCGAAGGTCCGTTGAGACCACAGCAGCCCAGGTTGCTCTGGAAGGCATCCCAGTTCTTCTTGTCCCTCTCGTTCTTGTAGTATTCGGCGAACGATGACCTCATCTCGTCCTCGAAGAAGGATGTGAAGTAGGTCAGCAACATGAACACCATGATCCCCACGGCAAGTCCCAGGAGGAACAGGGAGAAGAGCAAGGATATGTAGATTCTGAGAAGGCACCTGTTCTCGGAGATGGCACCCCAGCACCCGATGAAGGCGATGAGGAACACCACGGCCCCGACTATGATGGTGCCGGTCGGTGGCAATGTCACTTTGTCCTCGAGGAAGATGAAGTTGTCTCGAACCTTGTGGTAGGCGACGACTCCGAGTGCCGTGAGGGTGATGCCGACCAGTCCGAAGAACAGGTTGAAGGCAAAGAGGGCGCACTTCACGCAGGTCACTCCGCAACCGACCATGGTGGCTATCACAGTGCGGCAGCCTCTGAGGATCTGCCCACCCAACCGTCATCAAATACAAACAATTGAGGGACGCAAGGGTGGCTAAACCTAGCATTTCCTGCCTGGTTCCATGTAACTGATATTTCAAGGTTGCGAACTGGCCGATTTTGCTCTGCCTCGATTCAGTGTTTCCACGCTCTGGTACTGTATTTCCCCATACCATGTAGAATTTAACCAAATCCCATTTTCCCACTTCGATAGAACACAATTCCCAACATCTGGCTGATTTTCCCTGTAAGCAGATCTCTGGATTGTTTATTTAACATGATATTTCTATTCGAGTCCAAAGTACATTGCATTATACATACTTCTTAATTTACGTCGCTTTTCTACCACGTTTGTCTAATGGCGTAGATGAGGATAAATGATGCGGTAATGGTAACGCTGTCGCATTTTAATGAGTGGCTCCCAGGTATAAAAGACATCCCCGAGTAGTTCGATCCCCGATGGAGGAGGTGGTTCGGATCCCGGTTTAAACTGTAGGTCCGGTTCCACTTTGAGGGTGAATAGTGATTCTATGATATTGAGGAAGAGACACAAACACCAATGGTTAAGCCAGGAAGGACTCGAACCTGTAATCTAGGTCCCGAGTTGGGCACAGAACGCGATCGGCTCCAAAATTCAATATGGAATGTGTTTTGAGAACACCAAACAACAAAAGTAATAGAAAGCGAACTACCCATCGCCATTTTCGTTCGCTTTGTTTTTCCACAGTGTGAAGTTCATGAAATAAAAAAGTTAATGAGCAGAAGAAATCACTGGCTTCGCATCAACAGAAATCTGCTTATAACACAAGAGTGTAGAATAAAAAAAAGGAATGAAAACGGTGTTAGACACTTCGCCTGCAATTACCTTTGCCGTTTGCTGTACTAGAAATAGTGTCAATCATTTTGTTGAATAACAAAAGTATGATAAGATCAATGATAAAATTGGTCAGTCCCCGTAACAAATTAAAAATATTATTTATTACACCAGCAGTTCAGTGAAAACTGACAACTGGTAAAGAGCAACTACAATTTAATTCAAACTTAATTAAAAAAAAGTATAAATATACACTACGAAAGAATAATTTCTAATCTCAATTATGTAGATAGATTAAAAAGAGAATACAGAAAAGTTTCTTCTTGTTTGTCTTACATGTAGAATTGAGACTTTTAGGGTATTGTTACAAATTAAACGGTATAGCTTTAAAAGCGTTAGAAATTAAAAGACAAAGTGTTATTAAGATGTGAAATATTTTAAACGTGTTGGTTATGATCAATTTTTCGATGATTGAATACCAACATCTAATGCCAGGAAGCCAGAAACTATACACACACCTGTAATAAGTGTAACGACAGTTATTGGCACTTGATATACTTACTTCATGCGCGGGTGTAAAAAGCAATGCGTATGTAATTTCCAAGAGCCAACATAAAAATATTTATATAAGGTTACATAGTAACTAATTTCAGCATTTCTTTTTTTGTTACTTTGTTAATGACGGGATTTGAATAAGCTTTCTAGAAGTTGCGTTCAGCTTTTGAAATTAGTAATTACATAGAAATGTAATGATTTACAAGCTTGCTGAAACATATTCAGATTTCTCCGTACCGGAGTGATCAGCGTAACTGAGGTCTGTCTGTCCCATCATCTATTTTATCAGTCCATCGTCCTCTTCGCGATTAACCCAAGAGGTAGAAATGTGACGTAAAATAACCGTGATAGATAGAAAGAAAAAAATCTCTGTATAAACGACTTTCCAGAAAAAAAATCCTTCTCTTGGAGCATATTCTAAACTGAATTTCCTTACGAAGGAGGGATATTTCCCTTCATAGGAGCAACACTGCCTGAACTGCAAAATTTTCGTTCCGACCAGGGTGAAAAGGGAAAATAACGCCCATGATATCATCTGGGTCCCTGACATATGCACGACTCTGCACGTGTTCACAGCGACGGGAAGGGGGAGGCATATGTGCGTGAGAAAGATGCCGGGACAGAGGACAAAAAAAAAAGTTACATTTGAGGACGAGGGTTCGCCATCCAAATCACAGTCCTCAGGGTTTGATGCACTCTCACGCGATGCGCTTCCCCCTGGACGGCCCGTGAGCACCGATCGCCATCCGATCATGAAGCGACTGGCAATGACGGTCTTCTGGCAAAATCTTCCGACGGACACTGGAATACAATGCAAATTATCACACAATGACACAGTGACTAATGGTAACCACAGAAGAACCGGCAGCCGCAATTGGAAACAAGGAACTTGGAAGGGAAATCCCACGCTATTGATATCCTTAGTCATTAACGCATCCTGCTTGAAAAAAAAATTACAACTGTTACTTTCCTTGCTTGCTTTACATTGAGGCAAAACATTGTGTTCTATTTATGTTTCTTTTAACCAAACTGTTGATATTTTCAGGTCACTTTAACATATTTTAAAACTCCTCTTCATTCTACTATATAACGGTTATTCCAGAGGATGGTCACTTCTCACCCATCTTAACCCTCGTTTACCCTTACCCAAGACGAGAGGGATGGTGGGGTATGCCAGGTCCACCACCTTCTGTTCGAACATTATTATTATTAAAAAATAAAAAAATACATTGATCCATGTTTCTATATTATCTTCATAAAATCATAAAGGTAGCACATAGGAGAAAAAATTCACAAGCCGCCCCCCGCCACATGCGTGTTCCGACATGACCAGAATGAATGGTCTTTGTTCTTCTATTTATTACGGTATTTTTTAATTATTACAATTACTATATAACCACACCTTTAGATAGGATGTGGGAGGAAGACTTGGCAGTCGGGAGATAGGTCAAGGCCCTTCCAGGGCTGTAGACCCACGGTTATGTTACCATATAACTGCACCTAGGTATATAAACAATAAAAGAAGCAGTAAAGGATAAAAAAAAATGTTTCTGGCATTCACGCAAGTGACAGTAAATAATTGGTTCTTGTGTTTTATTAATAGTCGTATTTTTTTGAAACTATTATATAACTGTACCTATGTAAACAACAAAGGAAGCAGTGATTCAATATTAAAATTGTTTCTTGAATTTTAGCGATAAAATGTGTGGGCCCTCAAGTGTAGGACACGGGTAAAGTAGGGTTAAAACAGATTTTAAGTATACATTTAATAATGTTTTCGATCCCGTTATGTAAATGGTCAACAGAGAAACAGGATAGAGTCAGCTTTGGAAAGTTACTTTGAGAGGCCAGTGTTTGATCAAGTACGGCTTTGCACTAATTACAATAGTAAGATAATTTAGATAATGTACAACAGGATATAATTATACTCCATGGGAATTTAGATGTGTATGCAACCAACTTTGAATGTTATTAAGTTTACTATGCATTTGAGTTATTTAAGACGCACGACTCTTAAAATTACACGACACTGAGAATGGATAAACTGGTCAATTAAACGAGAGAACGTGGCTGTTTTCCGTCAGTTTACAGTTCAATTACTTAAAATTATAACGGAGATCAACTGAGCAAAAAGAGCTGAGGAGATCCAGTCGAAAGGGCCTCTGACTCTACCAATCCCGCTGCTCAACCATCCACGAATCCATGAGTAGCTAGCTGGAGCAGGGTGGCCACTCTAGAAACACGAGAAAATTCAAGTACAATTCCCGGTTTTCAAGGCTAAATTTTAAAAAAAATACAAGCACATGTTTTCTCTACTTCAACGTTACATATTACGTATTCAATATATTAAAAATATAAAGGTTCTCTGTGATTCAAATATATCCAAAAATTATAATTAAATTAAATGGTATATATATTTAAAATATTTAATTTAACGTGCGGTGTTTACATATGGCATTTCAAATACTCGGACTCGAAATCTACAAACACAAGTCACAAATGTTACAGGATATACTCATGTACTAAAAATTGTTAACTGCATAAGAATTTCAAACACAAATTGACTTAATCAACTTCGAGATTCGTATCTTGCAGTAATGTTCCTCTGTCAGACGGATTGTTCTGCAAAGGACATTAACAAAGTAAAAGGATGGAAAGAATTTTGTTTTATTTCTTTTCTATACTTGATAAAAATAAAAGTTAAACTCAGAACATTTATAAATATACGTACAAATTCAATGACGTTTGGATTAATAAAAGTCGCAATTTTTCACGTCCACGGAGAAAAATCCACGCAGAATTCCCGGAATTCAAGGAGTTCCCGGTGAGTAGCCACCCGTGGAGAAGGATTGGGGAGGGGGAGTACGAAGGTAAACGTGCAACGTAAAGCTGTAAAGGTATCCCTTTGTGGAAGAATAAACTATTACTTTTAAAAAGTAATAACTCAAAATTTGGCAGTCTGCGTGGATTTGGGATCGTCAAATTGTTTATATCGTGTTTAGTTGTTTTTACCTTCCCGCCCAAAATGTTAAAAAGAGTAAACATGACAGACAACTCTTCTCTTGCCAATGAACTCCGTGTCACAAAAGGAAGGCTTGGGAGGCTTCGCTCTGAAATCTGTGATTCGGAACATCGCCAGCCTTCCGCCACCCACTACACCGTTCTTGTTGTGACCTCCACCCACCCAATGGAGCCTTAATTCACCACACAATGGACCTCGTTTCGTCTTTCTTCGGCTTAATAGCCTCCGGCCACCGAGGCCGGCGGAAAGACCATCTCGGCTGCGAAGGTTTCAAAATTCAACAATACAACAAACCCAGGACTACAAAAAAAACAATGGAATATCTACGATACGTCAAATCTAGTGCAAACCCGGCACTGTACAAATATTACTACTATTTGTTTCAGATGAATTCAAAGGATATTGTCAAAAAATCTAAATATATGCATATGGAAGTGTTCGAACCTTGACCTCCTATGACTCACACTTACATATTGGGAAAAAGAAAAGAAAAATGGCACACATATAGTTACGATGATATACACATGAGATTGCCAACGGGCCTCCCCGATCATCTTAGCTTATACAATCGCCTTGTAATCAAGGGCTCCCTGGTTCGATCACAGATGGAGACACGTATTTCCTTACAGGAAAAATTATACAATGAAAGAGAGCAGTAAGAAAAAAAGGTAACGCTGTTTCCTGCACAGTACTTTGTAATACCTTGTCCTGAGTTAGGTGGTAGAGCAGACCTAGGGTGAACCTCGCTCAGCAGAAAATAGAGGCTAATCTAAGTACAAAATTCATTGCATTTTCCTTCCCTTATCAATACACAATTACTAATACTGATCGACCACAATTAATGAGGATACTCAGTGGCTGCTACGTTTACGTTTCCATAAAGATTGTATAGCTTACTTGTCAAACATGAAAAATTGTATGTTCCAATACGCTGTTGAACTACTGAGGCAGGCCAAGGGGTTACCTTCTAATCAAGAGTTCCCTTCCCGTTGGAATACATTTTAATGGTTTCGATTAGGGGTGAGCCGATACCCACACTGATACAGATATTCTCGCAGATACCGATGTTTGAAAATTGTAATAATTAAAAGTTGTACAAAATACTGATTTAAAAAATGTGCCAGTATTGCATTCCATTTATAAAATTCAATTTATCAGTTTTGCTTCAAAATACGCAAGAATTTCATCAGAATATTAAAATACATCTTGTGTAATCGTAAAATACAGTTTTTCCATACAATACTGGTGCAAAATAAATGGAAATTCGAAATTTGCATAATTTCAAGCATAATTAGACTCCACCAAAGTATCACGCTACATTTTGCGAACCCAGTGAAGACCAAAATGCCGGAAAAGTATAGACCATAATCAGTTTCGATTGTAATTATCAAATTAAGGATCAATTAGCCTTGTCAAAACATTTCTGCTTCGTCACTCCTACTTGCGGGGTGTGAAGGATAACCTTTTGGTCAACCTCACTTGCACGTAGTACACCCCGCGCTACGACGCTAAGGGGCCCTGGGTTCGAATCCCGTCGTGGGCACGGGTGCTTGTGAGTGTCCATTCATCAATTTCATCATGCCATCACTCATCCCCATCTTCGCAAATTAGCCAAAAGTGGCACAAAAAGCGTCAATACACGCCGATAAGGGCTTGTTGCTGTTTCAACGATGCTCTGGCGCCTGAATTCACGGCGAGGATAATCAACCCCTTGTGGGGTCGTGTTGTCCTGTGTGCTGTGCTGATTACCCCTTTACAACCTCGATTTTTATCCTAGGTCAGGAGATGTTAGTCCTCAGAGATAAGACTAGTTTTAGCGGTTAAGTAACAAATGAATAAATTCGTTTTCAAAATTGAGTGAGAAAATGATTAAGACATATATTATTTTCTTCTTAGGGGTCTGCCCTCAATTTTGTTTTATCGTATAATTTCTATACAATATTATAAAAGGTAATTACTCTCGATTCTTAACTATCAGAATCACAGCCAGGAAGCAGTCGCTAGGAACTCCAAGTATTGCTGAGTAAAGGTGTTACATCAATCTTAGTAGGGCACCAGGTAACAAACAACTTCGAGGAAATAAATAAGTGCACCGGCCTGGTATTTACGACAGCAATCCTTGGAGGATGTGTATTCTGATAGAACGATACGTTATAATTATAGGCTTTATACGGAGCGTGGTGTTGGTCGCCTCCAAAATGCCGAGATCGAGAAGGTGTGGGGCCCTTCCCCTACATACTCTAAATGTGCCTTCATGGCACGGTGTTATATGCACGAGAAACTTTTAACTAATTCTCGCATTGCGTGACGGGGAAAAATAGCCTATGTGCTGATGTGCCCATATATAAATATCAATCAATCAACTGCTACATGCCATTGTAGCTCACTATGTGATAGCATAAGATCCAAGTTTCTCAGGTTCAGAATACTCTTTGACAAACACTTTTCTTAAAAAAAATAAAAATGTAATGTCTGTCGAGGCCTCGTCTGAAAACGAGATGTGCTTCCACGTCAAGAGTATTGGAGAAGAACTCTCAAAGGCACATTATTCCTCATCACGGATTATTCCTTATCCGCTCCTTAATTTTAATCTGCTGTTATTGCACAAAGTACGGTGCTGTAAACAATAAACCTACCCAATTGAAAACGTTTGTATTTTACTGGGTTCTTTCAACTGTGCCGACCCTATCAACACCACTCAACTCGCTAGATTTACGACCTTAAAAATTAAAGTTGCTGATAAACGCCAAAGTAGACCAGCCAGCAGCCCATAAAAAAAGTGAAGCATCGCCAAGTCTTCACATCATTCGTGAACATTAATGTCCCTTCCGAGTTGGAGACAATCGAGAGCCATGCTTTCACTAATTTCACACGGTTCGAAGTGCGGAATACAATGTTGCCATGCTTCCAAAGACGAAGAGCATGTTTGCGCTTGCTAACCCAGTATTAATGGGATTTTGGCGTAAGATGTTGTTCAAAAGTAAACAGAAGAATGGGAGAAACTTCCTTTTCGAAATGATGTGGTCGGAAAGCTTCCGAGCTGGACGTTATAATTATAAACCCATCAGGGGGTGAAATTGCGACATGTTAATGCATAGAGCGAGACAGTGGCGCACGAACGTTTTTCATTTGGGGGGGGGGGTACAAAATTCAGCCTCCCATATATATATATATATATATACATACTGGCAGGCACGTATCTAGGCATACATTTCTGGGGTCCAACCAATTGTCGCAATAATAATTATAATAAGAATTAAAATAATTATATTTAATTAAATTAAAATATTAATTAAATATGTAAATTAATTAATATTGTATTGTTCTTATTACGTACATGAACAGGTAAAATATAGTAAAAGAATATAAATGTAACAGCATATATTCATTATCTAGCTTACGTGTAGTTAGATCGCCAAGATTTGCATAAAAACAATTGCCCTGGCAAGGAATTTAATGTCAAATAGAAAAGGAATTGAATATGTATTGAATAACAAGATAGGAGTTAGATCAAATTAGAGAAAAGTGAAGTTCCTTATTAATATGTTACGGATATTATCATTAGTAGCGTGCATAAATCTTTAGAACCCTCAAAGCCGTATGAGCCAAATAAGTTCAGCGGAAATAACCATTAATTATATAACAAATGCTAAACAATTATATTTTGATTATTTACCATTACTACTTGGTAAGTCATTCGGGGGGTCCAGACTCCCTGGACCTCCCTAAATACGACCTTGGTACCTAGATATAATGTGAAGCCATGATAAATATTTTATTTTAAAACAGCATACACGAATGTCCTGTTGTTTCATGCAAAATTTGCATAAATATTTTTTTTGTTTTTAGAATTCATGTTTTTTTTTGTTTTTTTTTTTGTTTTTTTAGAACAAATTTTAAAACCAGATAACAATTCTGAAACATATAAAACTGTGGACCTCGTTCCGAGCTTATTTGAATTTAACGGAACGGAAATTCAGGAGTTCGAAATGTGAAATTGATTGATTGATTGATTTGGTGTTTTAAGTCCACTTTTATGCATAGTAAGGCTAATCTGGACTGGCCTACAATTTAAAGTGGGATCCGAACCACTATGTGCCTCCACCGGGTATCGACCTCGGGACCCCTTGATTTCAAGGCGCCATCGGGGAGGCCCTCGAAATGTGAAAATTGCGAACCTAGACACATCTATTCATTTTAATGCAGGTTCAGATTAAAGGGGGTGAGGATGATCTTGAGCAACCCCAACCAGGAATAATCACCTCTCACCCGCTGGATACAGAAACCACATTATTGAATATATCACATTTATAGAGTTTCACTTCAGTTCAGTTCATTCTAATTTTAATGTCCCATAGCTACACATAAAAATATCTTTAAACAATTTATGGCAGATGTGTACCACATCCAATGTTTTTAGAAGCCATGTATTTGGTATTTTCTCAGACTTCTAGGGCGTTGTATTTAAAAAGAAAAGAAAAACTGAGTTGAGATGGTTCCCGATCAACTCGTAAGAAGTCTAACTATGAAATATTTGTGAAACACTTGACAAAGCATTTATTTGTTATATTATTAGCTGTAGCTAATGACACTCTTCAAGCAATGAAAGTATTATCAATACATATACAAAACCGAAATCCTTCAGATCTCAGAGGAAGCAAGAAAAGGCATACGTTCAAAAGGATTTTTTTTCCTTTTCAATCGTTGGTGGACAATATGAAGAGCCGGCCAAGGTTTCTTTTCGTATGTAATGGTATTAAATGCAGGTGCATGCGTGTGTTTTTGGATGTCATGTCAATTTCTCGTTTATGTGAAAAGGTAAACTTCAATATGAGCAAAAGCATGTGTGCGTCACAGTTAAAGATTTTCGCATCTACAAAGATAATCCAAATGACATTCCCACCTCGCCGGCCTCCGTAGCGGAGGGGTTAGCATCGTTCGCTATGACGCCAGAGGTCCCAGGTTCGAATCCCGGCCTTCCTGGGCATGGGTGTTATTTGTGGGTGTCCATCAATTTCATCATATCCTCACTCATCCTTATCTTCGTGATTAGCCAAAAGTGGCAGAAACGTGAAGTAACATAAACCAAATAAATTAATCAAACATCATTCAAAGGCCTTGTGAATCCAATCCAAAATCTACCAATAGAACCTGCAGTGAGTCTCACCTATATCGTTCATTCACCTGACTAATTTAATTTCCTTACAGTTTGACTTTAGGGTTTAACTTAAAATGACATTGTGTTTGTGTTGTATTCGATATCAAAATTAGATTCTAAGCAATTAATGTCCAATTATAAGTATACTTAATACATAGGTAAAACTACACCCCCCCCCTCTGATAAAATCGCAAATTGCACTCTATTTAAATGTTTAGGGAAAGTGTCATTTCACCTAGGAATGGTGTGGTTTTGCGATGAGTCGAGAATTGTCACAGCCTCAACTCGTTTCCTGTGTGGTGAGGTCCTTCTCGTTCTTGTTTGTCTTTATTATTGTTTCGGTTTCCACTCTGAAGTTGTTAACACTTGTTCTAGATTCACTTCATGCTCAGATAGGATAATCGGGACTCTATTTTCAAACAGAAATATCTTAATATTTAAGTATAGGTTTCCGAACATCCTCTTACAAAGTTATGAAAAATATGGGTGAGGAACAGGAGTACATTGTACCCCCGGGTTGGGTTATTGTTGAGTTGAGTTGGTGTTTAAAGTCCACTTTATTGCACATTAAGGCTAATCGGGACTGGACCTACAGTTTAAAGTGGGATCCGAAGAACTTGTGCTTCAGCCGGGTGTCGAACCCGGGACCTCTTGATTACAAGGCGACGACGCTACCACTGCCCCCGAGTTGGTCTGTCGTGTCTCGTTCGTGTAATTATTTCGTTTTGGAAAATTCCACTTTAAATATTCCAAAGAAAATGGGAACAATCACATACTCTTCTGATGAAGATTTGTATCTTATCTTCGAAACGACGTGACCACTTCTTTAGAAAAGTGTACTCGCCCCCCCCCTCCTTTCGCAAAGGAGCATTCGTCTGCAGCCTGATTTTCTGAGAGCAAATCTGATTCCATCGTTCCACACACATTTTAAACAATTTTTTTCTCCTTAAAGAAGTTTCCAAGAACTTAGGTCAATGAACTAACTAGTAGCAACCACACTGTAGAAGAATGGTTTGAATTTCTGTGGTAAGGAAGATAATGTTTATAAGTTATAAACAATATACACTTTTTTATTGGGCGAACTAAAAATAGGTTATTTTAACAGTAGCACCTTGCGTCTGTTGTCAAATTACCAAGGGGGGTACAGGGGGTACAACTCGATTTACGGATTTAGGGGGTACAGTACCCCCCTTCAAAAAATTTAGGGGGGTACAATGTACCCCTGTACCCCCCCCGTTCCTGCGCCACTGGAGCGAGATCGCAAAACAGGTGATTTCAGATAGCTAACTTTGGACTATTTTCGTGGAAATCCTCGATTATAAAATGCTGGCTTGTATTCTAGTAAAAATACTATTGTACACCTATTGACACTTCTATACATGCCACAACAATTCATTTAATATAATTTCTACCTACAGCTTTGCTTATAAGTATAAACATGTTGTTTATCCTTATAAATAAAATTACACTCCTCACAAGAAGTTTGGAATATTGTTATATTAGGTATTAGGTGATAGGCACAGCTTTGGAATGCAACAATACATGTTATCTGTCTGTCTGCTGGATGTTCTTATGTTTTCGCAGACATATGCCACCGTGCCTATCACCTATTGCCTAATTTAACAATATTCCAAAATTCTTTGTGCCTAATATAACAATGTTCAATACTTTTTGTGCCTAATATAACAATATTCCAAACTTTTTGCGAGAAGTGTATTTTCCAAGAGAAAGCGTAAGGCAATATCTTGTGTGAAAACGTAGACATAAATTGAACTCCCAATGGCGTAGTGTTAAACGTGGAGGCATATAGTGGTTCGGATCCCCTTTAAAATGTAGGACTAGTCCCGTCTGGACTATCTTTTTCAAAAAGTGGACTAAACATAAATTTAACAATTATATTGATGAAAAAATTAGAAAGTGTTGTGTTATACCAATCTACGTATTTTCAGGTTACGGACAAAGCATTTCTCGTTTAAGTAAACTTTCAACAAACTCCAGAATCGCATAAACTGACGGGCAGGTCGTAATTTGCCTATCTTGCGTTGATAAGCCATTAGGCGAACAGGTATACATGGTTGAAACTGATCTTTTATTATTTTATGGAACAATGTAATACCGACTTCCTTCAGCAATTGTTTGAAGATATGATCAGGGAAATTCTGCACGCTTCATTTTGAGGTAAATTGTAATATACAGCTTACGTTTAAGTTCATTACACTAACAATTCAGATCATTGGTTTACTTTAAGATAATTGAGAAAAAACATAGTTGTTGTTAAACTAGCGTGAACTCTGTTCTGCTTTTAATATAATTCAATACCTTTTCACTTAAAACAAAAAAACTAACAATAGGCCTACTTAAAAACACACACATGTTTACATTCCCTTCCATGGATAACAACTGACACCACGTGCTTCTTCTCTTGTGTTAGTGATTTACGTGCCTAGGGAAAGTGTTTGAGTTTTGAGTCCACATTATGCACAGACAGGCAGGGGTGCCCATCCCCCCCCCCCAAGGCCAATGGCGCATTCCCCCATAAATCATGTCATGAGTCCCCCAAATCATATCACGTGTCCATCCCAAATCATATAATTCGCGCCCTCAAACTATATCGTAATCCCTACAAAGTATTTAATTACGAACACTAAGCATTATATTTTAAGAAGTGATGTTATTAATGAATATCGAGAATATCGCTTAAGTCTTGTAATGTAGCAATAGCATAAAATTTCACATTCACCTCAGTAAAGCGCCAAACAAGCATTCTCGCAACACATTAATGTGAGCGAAGCGAGCAAGAAAATTTTTTCATCCATTTTTGAAGGCTTTCAAGGGTATTAAATTAATGGTGTGTCAATACTTTCTTAGGATCTACAGATATTTAGTCTTTTCCAGCTCCTCTTTTGGCACGTTCGGGGTCGAAAACGTGTGGATACGATATCGCTAAGTATAGTCTCCAAAATTTAATGTTCCAGCTCTCTCTCCACTACAGAAACCCCTTCACAATCTAAGATTTTACACTTTATCAAGAGCTTCATATCTCTTCATTTATATTTAATACTCAATTCTACCACCAAAATTTCCATGTCATAATCTAAGACCTAGAGTTGGATACTTTCTCCCCAACGTTTAATTCAGAATTCCCTCCAGAACCCACGTGTCAATTAAGGCGTAATATGGTAGAGTTGGATATTTCGACCCCCCCCCCCCCCCGCCCTTCGATAATGCTCTTAAACACTTTCTTTTCTGTATCTAATTGATTAAATATGGTGCATTTAAGGTGTAAAATTTTTACCGTACATATATTTTGGAAAAATATATTAATGTTGAATTTTACATGAAGGTAAAAAAAATCCCCAAAAAATCTCGATGGCGCAGCCTGCGCCATAATCCCCCCCCCCTCTGTGGGCACCCCTGCAGAGAGGATAATCGGGACTGGACCTATAGTTTAAAATGGAATCCCAAGCGCAATGTACTTTACCGAGCATCGAACCCAGGACTCCTGGATTACAAGGCAACGACGTTCCCCTTGCGCCATCGGGGAAGCCCGCAAGGGAAAGTGTTATTTATAATTCCGTACTCTGCAGTGCGCTCCCGATTAGCCTACCTGTGCATAAAGTGAACTTAAACTCACAAAAAAAAAAACGCGTGAATTTTCCAGTTGTTGTCCAGAGTTTGATTTATATATTTACGAAATTCCATGACTTTTCCACACGTTCCAGCACCAGTCTAGGTCAGTGGAAACCCTGTGATTGTAACCGTTACGCACAGGAAGAGCTCGCATGTTATCGTGGCGTTAGCATGTGTGTGCTCACAGAATGTTTGCAGTTTCCATTGTAAATCTGACCCGCAGTGTGAGCCAACGTAATCCCAATGTGGTAAATCAATGACGCCGTAGCCTGCAGCTGGTTAAATCAGACAACCTTATATGGTGCTGTATGTTCAGCGCTGGAGAAACATGTTGGATGTCACATCGTGTTAACCCCAATTTTTCGGCTGCCTTGAAGACGTAATGCAGATACTGCTGTTCGATAACGATGGTCATTGATTCGCAACTTTCTTTTCTTTTTTAACTTCCACAGCCTACGAGAACTTCTGCTTCGAACTGCAGGGCAAAGATTTCATGTCTTGTCGAAAACTTTGTCATGAAATATGTTTTCACTTTATGCTCAGATACGCTAATCGAGACTGGATCTACAGTTTAAAGTGGGACGCGAACCATTGTGCAATGTGTTCCACCGGGGATTGTAACCGGAAACCCTTGATTACAAGGTGACATTTCAGATCTCCTATTCAAAATATCCCTTACTACAATTTCAAACAGCAAACACGGTTTCCTCTCATTTCGGTGAATTTCCATGAATTTTCATCAAAGTATTCTGTAAAATGCAAATAACTATAAGTCTTGAGTATTTAACTGCACATGCTATTTAAAAGAATCAAATTCGTTCAACGCTGCTCAAAATAAATTAAAAAATAATTCAAAAACATAAATTCTACCCACCAAGAAGTTGATTGAAATATGGTCACTCCACAACCCTTGCAAGTACAAATTACTTTCCCTGGCCTTTTCAGGATTTGCACCTATTACAAGGGAATCATGACAATTTTTTTCACAGAGAATATTTGTAAACTTATCATTTTGCGTCGATTTTTGCCTTTTACGATTGAGTTAATCGCGACGATGAAGATTGGCAACAGATGAAATGGATTATGTTACAAGCACGGCGACATACCTTGACCAGGCGAACCTTGGGCTTCCAGCTCCGTAACGTCTTACGCTAACCTCTTCACCTCGGAGGCACAAGAGAACAATGTTACCATCAACATATGCATTTACGATGCTTAATAAACAAGCCTCTCCGATGCATTGTACTCAAAGGGTCCTGGGTTTGATCTCTGGTGAAGTCACAATGGTCCTGGTCCCACTTTAAACTGTAGATCCCGATGAGCTTATCTGAGCATAGAAAGGGCCTAAAACAAACATCTGACATTGTGTAATGGTGATATGTTCGTCACATCACAATAACCCATGTTGCAGAAATCTACTTAACAAAATTTTTCTTTAGGGCTCAATAATTTCCGAGATAAAGATAAGATATTGTTCACATATTCTTGTCTTATCGCCATTATTCTGAACCCTGGCTTCCCTTGCAAATACAGAGGTAAGAAAAAGTAAGGATACTTATTTATTTGTAGGAAAAAAGCTCCCCTAGTCAAAGAAGATCATGCTAACATCACATTAATGTAATTAGGGAAAGTTGCTATCCCGCATTACTAGAAAGTACATATAATGGTTCGATCACACTTTCATAGTCAGCAAAATTTTCAACGCAACAACTCTTGTAACCTAGAAGGGAAAGCTAGAAGCTAGTGCCAGGGTCACAGGTGAATAAACTTCTAGAACTGCATTCCACTGCAGTGACAAAATATTTACCACTAAGTGACAGTGTTGTATATTTAACATTTACGTCAAAGAGGTGACGCAAACAAGATGAAATGGTTTATATTTAACGGCGATTATTTTTTCTAGTATAAGCAAAACCGGCGATAGATTTTTACTAAATGGCTCAGGCAACATTATGGTATTTTATACATTTATGTATGCTTCTTAGATTCCCTTAATCTAGCGAGTATCACAACTTACACTTGTTAAATTTATGAACAATTGGGAGGGAGAAAATTATAATCGAAGTTAACGAGAAAAATTACTTCATCCTGTACACGACACGAAGCGCTATTTTTTCCCCTTTACTGCCGTATTTACTTAAATCTAATGCGCACTCCAATTTTCAAGGCCTTCAAAAAAAATTTGTCGAATGTAATGTGCAACTCCGTGGAAAAAAAAAGTGTTCGACTACGAGTTTAGCTATGTTACGAATTGAATTTTATAATAGAATAACACTATTTTATGCAGCAATGTTACGAATTTGTAATTTTATTACACTATAACGCTATTCTTTGTTAACGAAATTATATTACAAATAGACTCACAGATACTTAAATGTGAGAACGTTTGCACTAGACTCTATCCAGTAAATACTGAATACATTTCTCTAGAACAGTGGTTGTAGCGCAAGCACATAATCCATAGGTTACCGTGGTGCAGCAAACATACAAAATACTCCCCAAATTCTCATTGGCACATAAAAAAAAAATCTCTGAAATAATTACTGTTTATCACTTTCGATGCTCTTAGATACCGTAATAATGCGCAATAAATTTACATTGAAACTTAGGACTATTGTGCTTAACCTTCTGGTTTCATTATGACGTATTTTGTTACAGGAATTTTATCCTGTTCCATAACAATGCAATACAATAGAACTATTTAATATTGTAACACAACTTTGTTCGTGATACAAATATATTTTCGTGCTTTCAATATGATCACATCAATCGATAAATACACCTATGCCTTTATTCTGTAGGAATACATAATGATATTTTTAAGTATGTGTCTATGTTGAACACGAAGAGAGTAATATATTAATACATTTAATAAAAAAGGTTCATATAATGGGAAAATTACATCATTTTGCAAGGTTTATCGTTTTATGATTCCCCACATAAAATTATTGCAAAAAAAGGAGCTGCTGAAGGGTTTTCAAAATATAAATTTTCAGTAGATGAGAGATTTACTAATATGCATGCTGCAAAATGCAATAACAATTCGTGAAAAAGAACAAACAACGTATGCTGGTGCGAGAAAATGAATGTGTCGTTTCTATAATATTTCCATGTTTTCTTCCAGTTACTGTTAATAAAATAATAATAATAACGCGTATTTATCTCCCCTCGATAACAGAGTGCAAATACATACAAACACCTAGAAGGGAGGCACCGCTCCCCCAAAAGCAAAAGTTTGATTCGCACACTGAGGTAATCGAATGCCCCCCAAAAAATGCATATCAGAAAAACCACATCAAAGACAAAGGAAATAATTAGTGCATATTTGGGTTTTTGTAGCATATGAATCAGTTCCTCTGTTATAATCATGACAAAACACACTTTCTGATAAATTCAATACATATCATGATGAATTCCTTCAAAGTACTGCAGCAGAATTCCAGCAATTTACCAACGTCTTATGCAATTTTTACAGCAAATAAGCACGTTTCCTTCGTACGGAACTACACACAATGTCACGATGCTAAAGCTCCTTGTGTATGGTTCAGAACATTACGTTACGCCATAACCCGCCGTGACATTTCAGGGAACAACTACTTCCACCGAAGGAAGTGGCACTTAAGTTCAAGTTTAAGTTGAAGATAAGAAAGTAAGGAAGATAAACCAAGAGAAAACTCTTGTACTTACGCCTCACAGTAGGGTTGCTTGTTGAGACCTTTGTATGTCCTCATGTTGAGCGTCATGTTGCACACTTGGCATTTGAAACACTGCTTGTGCCATATCTGGAAGAAAGTACAAACACGATTTAGCATAGTTTTAGGCGTCCAATGTGAAATTTGGTACGTTTGCTCTATTTTTTTACAACCTCATTACCTATAATCAAGTGATACCATTCTCTAATATGGCCTTCTATAATAATTTAAAGTTGCTAATATTTAATGTATTTATATGGTTCTGAACTTGCTTTAAATGTAGGAGTTCAACCTACTCTCTCTCCACCTCCAAACCATTAAGTCAAATTCCAATGACACAATATTTTTAGAATCCCAATTATCAAATAGGTATTTTTCAATGTTTTTCACGTGTGTGTTTATATAATAATCCATAAGTGTGCTCATTAAGAATCATTCAATAATTAATGTAGTTCAATGAGTAAGGCATTAAAACTCTTAAAAGGGGAAAGAAAAATTATAAACATATATTATAAAAAAACTCGCAACCTAAGAGGAAAGTAAAAATGTTTCTACTGTCTGCCAACTATAGGATTTTCTCAGAAGTGCACAATCTTTATTTTAGCACACACCTTTTAATTAAGGGCAACGTGATTAATTATTGTAGCACTTTAAGATAGTGCAAAGTACAGGTTGGAATCGCTAACTCACTCGATTTATTCTTATTTCGTTTCGTTGTAAGGCCTACCCCATGGTGTATAGTGGTTACGTGATCACCTTGTAATCAAGGGGTCCCGGTTGATTGATTTTTATAGTATAGGCACATCAGAACACAGGCTACTTTTGCGTCACGCAATACGGAGTTAAGCCCCTTAACTAAAACTAAATTGAGGACAGATCCTTAACAATAAAATATCTCTCTTAAAAACTTCCTTACTCAATTTCTAAAACTCATTCATTCATTCAATATTTAACAAAAAATAAAACTATACGGTATCTTGAGGACTAAAATCTCTTCACCTAGGTTAAAAGCTGAGGCTGTAAAGAGACACTCAAGCACACACAACCCCACAAAGGATTATCCAGGTTGTGGGTCCAGGCGCCAGGGCCTGGTTGGCCTGCATGAAGCAGTACCGTGGTTGTGAGGTTCACTTTTGGGTGCCTTACCAGGTCACCATACACCCTTCAAGGTGTCCCGGGCTCGATACACGGTAGTTCGGATCCCATTTAAAATTGTAATTCCAGTCCCGATTAGCTGAACATCTGTACACAAGTAGAGAATTATCGTACAAACTAAGAAAATGTGTATATAATGTACCTTTCTTCTGAGGAATATAATTGAATGCTGATAGTATGAATTTAATGCAAGGCAATTTTTGTCAAGAATATTTTCAACTAATGCGAGAATATAATATTATTACAATTCTGCAAAATTTCAATAATGCCAAAGTTATCAGTCCAACAGTGTGCCTACAGGGCATGCAGGAAGCAAGGCAGACTACAGTTTGCAAGTGCTTCCTCCATGAATCTCCTAAAACACACGGAACGTGACATGGCAAAATTAGAAAGGCCACAAATTGCAACACCCAGCCCAGACCGACGTGAAATCACTTCAGGAATTCCAACGAAGCTGACGGAACATTTACGCAAATGAAGGGGGCGGACATTCAAAAGGAAATACAGCGACCAGGATACCACAACACTGAAAGGATGAAACACAATCACTACGTCACTAGAAACATAGGCGCTCCGCTTCCCGTGCCGAAGGAAGCGGGGGAGCCGTAAATTATTACAATCTGCTATTCAACACCACCATGATAAGGTTCTTGTAATAATAATGTTTACATTTTAACCACCTTCTTTCACTTTAACCACCATTTTGATTTCTTTTTCAGACACTCCTCTTTCTTATTTTCAGTCTACTACGTAGAGACGAGTCTTGGTACAGCCTCGTGTAGAAGGAAGTTTGGCTCGTTCCCGGTATAGTCTCGAATTCCAAATGTCTGTCTCGCTCTTGTCTCGATTTATGTCACATTCTGGAAGGGAATATCTGGGTGTCTGTCGCCACGAGTGTCGACATAATATATACATCTTTCAAAAACTTACTACACTACTAAAAAAGTTTCTGCACATTAATCCTAGAGAGCTAACGTGGAAAATCAGGAACGCAAAAGTGTAGTCATTTTGATGACCTTACTCTTTTGCTTTATAGGAAGAGTTTTATTGGCAATTAGAATTGGCTAATAACATAATTTGTTTCTGATAGAACTAGTAACAAATTTGACATGATTTAACGTTCATAGTTACATTTAGAACAGCAATTTGTTTGGTATTCTCCATATATTGCTTTGGAACAATGGCTGCAAAACATTTTTGTCATCCTCCTTTCCCTTCATGGTTATCACAGGTTATTCGGAATGTTGATAGATGGATGCTGTGCCACGAGTTGGCTAAAGCAGCAAAACCACATTTTTTAGTTTTGTTTTGCAAAAAAAAATTGATTCTTTTCCTTTCGAAACAAAAAAATAGATGTGGCAAATTTGCTTAAGTTAAAGCAAATGCTTCGTCAGAACGACTACGCAGATAAAATAATATCAAATAATTTGTCAACTGGACAGCAATTCAACCCCGACAGTACCACTCCCTCAACAGTTCAAGGCCAATTGAAAGTACTGAGGGTGGTCACATTTTGTATAAGGCTTTCTAGGCTTAAACCCATCACCCAGCCATCAACCCATTCGTATGTCTGCAAAAGTCATACAGTAAAGCAATTTTCATTTAGGTGAAATTTGCATATGCCATACATTCTGGTTTACAAGTCTCCAACTAGACGAAATTCTCTGACATGTCCTAGTACATTCTGACCTCAACTTAAAATAGTTCTCCACACAGTTACCTTTGTTACTATTTTTTTTAATGCTGGTGGTTGTATATATTTTGTGCGTCAAATAAAAAATAAAAAAATATATTTGAAATTATCAACTAATATCTGATTTCCCTGTTGCCTTATTCTCATAGTGGGAATACAAAATTAGACCCAACATACTTATACTGAGTTCCAAATTCCATAACATCCCGCTATTCCCACTGAAAGATTTTCCCCAATCAATCACATTATAATCGCGCAAGAGATTTGATTACTAAATATACATTTCATGCATGAATAACTGAGGCAGTAAGGACTGACTTCTTAATTTAGCAGTTCACTCGCATAGTTGTTTGACAAATGTACATAGCGTCGCCCCTGCCCCTGACAGCTGCTACCATAGCGGTCTGAGAAAACAAGTGTACAATTAATTGTACAGAGAGAGAGAGTGTGTGTGTGTGAGAGAAAAGTAGGTCTACGAAATTCTCCGAGCTCACTTATCACTTTACAACCCAATTAGCCTGTTAGCTCGGTCGACCATAAACATATCATGGCGTTCTTCTTGATTCCTTGTGCCAACACTAAGATAGTGGCGATATTTAGCTAATACAAAGACGCTATTTTTGCCCAGACAAAACATAGCACAATTGTAATACAGGCAAGTGAAACCGGAATTGTAAAGCTTGTTGCACACAGATTTCCCTTACAACGCTAAGCCTTGGGCTGTTACTATTTTTTTTCTTAGACGTAGACATGGCAAGCTTCTAGCCTCCAGATGGCGTGCTGCTAAAATTACATCTTGTAATCAAGGAGTCAAGTGTTCGAACCCCCGTGCAGGCACATGCAGCGTGGTTCGGATCCCACTTTAAACTGTAGCTCCAGTCCCGATTAGTCTGCCTGAGCGTAAAGAGAACTTCAAAAACTCTTATCGCGTTAGAAACTTTACTATTATACACTAGAATGTCAAACATAAAAATACACTGTTAATGTGCAAAAACTTATGATCGTAACGTATTTTAACAAGTAATTTTTCGAGACTCGAGACTGATATTGGAGTTCTGATATTGAGAAAAGGCCGATAACGAGACAGACGTCTTAAAACATGACATGGAAACTACTTTTATCGCCCAGTAGTCATTTTATGTACGAGTGGACAACGAACTTAATACATCTAGTGTCACGAACAAATCGTATCACTTGGCAGGGAAATCACAATCATAAGACATGCCGCATGACTTTCTCCAGCATAACCAAATAATTACAACTGTAAACATACGAACACAAACCCACTTCAGGAGTGAAAACTGCATGCCATGGCGCTTTTATTGTTCTTAAACTGCAATTTTCCTCGAAACAGCCAAGCACGAGAGCTCGTTTAAATAATTTTCAAACGACAATAACTTTCATAAATGCTTTTTAAAAGTTCATGCAATCCTGAAAACCTAAGTGGATTTTATACTACCAGGAAAGCTAATGAAAGTATGAACCATTATGCGTAGAAAGTAGAAGAAAAACCTATAGCTTTTAGGTAACTATAAATGGTCTGTCTACCAGTGAGAATTATCATCTGATATATTTGATAATTTCGCCTGCAAATACTTGAATCATACAGAAATTCTATAGAAACTGGAAATATGGAACGTAGATGCATCACCTTGTATCAACTATCGATACATCACACGAGTATAAAGCTGATTGGTTGATAGTGCAAGTGAGACTGAATGGTTTGGTTTATTTTACTTAGCTTTTCTGTCACTTTTGGCTAATCGCTAAGATGAGGATGAGTGATATGGTGAAATTGATGAAGACACACGCACAAGGAATACCCAGGACAGGATTCGAACGCAGGACCCCTGGCAGAGCAAGTGAGAGATCTGTAACACAAAGATTCACACAAAACAAGTCCCACAGAGGATTATACAGGATGCGAGTTCAGGCGCCAGAAACTCGTTAGTCAGTCAAATGCAGCCCAGTGTGTACTGCATGGAAGAAGACAGGTTGATATTTGGGTGTCCTCACAAAGGACAGTGCTGTAGGCCACAAATGTAAAGGAATACGTTAAGCAGTGGCGGTGCTTAGGGGGGTGTGGGGGGGATGCAGTTGCTCCCGCAGTATGCTAAACCTTATCTACCAAGTGAAACTAAACTGTCCTTTCCCTCCTAGATTTGGAACCCAATAACCGCCTCCGATGCTATGTGTCGTGAAGGAGACCATATTTTTATAAACTTTGTATTATGTTCCATTGAAACTGATTATTTCATTTAACTTCAGAAAAAAAACACCACTGATAGTAGAATACTGATGATGATATGCCCATAATTGGCATAAATGAGGCATATTACAATACAGAAGGCATTTTCAAAATACGAAACTTGTATTTTATTTTCTTGTTGATAATGCTTTTGTGAATTGTCAGTTTGTACACTGTTAATAACTTAAGCAGAAGGTATACTACAATGAGGAAGGTAAGCCAAAGGCTGGACTACAGCCTTGACAAGGGTCATCCCTTTCACCCCTGGTCACATAAAATATCCAAAAGAATGGTCAGACATCCACATATCAGATAACCTCCCTGTAGTGGCTATCCACCTTTTACATACAGTTCATGGCTGAAAAGAGAATATGACATTTTTGCTGCCAATGTGATAGTTTACAGCCGGATACTAACTAATACGATTGAAAAACGGCAGGTTTCCTTTTTACAAAGTTGTAAATTAATCTTTCATGTAGTCTACATTGTCTACGTAACTATGTAAGTTGTGAACTAATAGTTCAGGCTAGTCTGCGCAGACTAGTAAACCAGTGTATTTACGTATTTTACAGCACAAAACTGGTACTAGGAGCATGGTGCCGTTGCCGCAGCTCTAACACGTCTCGAGATATTACATATTATCAAGTGCAATGAGATTTCCCGCTCCCCCAAGTGGAGATAGCAGAAGAACATGAAACAGGGAGAGAAAACGATGGGACAGCGTCTAGGAAGCACTCAGTTCCCACAACAACGCAAGATGAGTTGATGGCAACTTGCGCTGAGCGTTTTGCAGATAAAAATCGTTAACGGCCGTGACCCACAATCCAACAGGAGACAGCCACCACCTCTCCCGGAAGAAGGTGCCAACGGCCAAGTTCAGCGAACCGCGACCGAACCTCGGGCACCAAGGAACAATGCCACAGGCGCACCGGATACACCGAGAAAGCAACGTCGAATCAGGAAAAACTACGAACAGCAGCTTCGGGCGGCGCGAAACTGGATCCACAGTAACTGACACGCGGCGATACCTACCGCAGTGCAATTATGATAAACTTTGGTTGTCGCCGCGTCCTATGGACAGAATAGCTCAGGCCAGTGCCGTGCCCAAGGGGTGTTGCAACCATAGGCGTGCGCACGGATGGTGCCAGTAGTGGGGACGTGATTTCATTTCGCGAAGTAGGTTTCTTGGAAATGTAAATTTGTGTAGGTTACCAGTCAGTAAATTAAACTATTACCTTCCGGTTAGAAAATTGGTTCTAACTTTGTTCATACATTCTTAAAAGATTTCCACGTAATTTAGAAACACGTATTATTTTTACATTTACAAAAATCGCACACAAAAAGAGGTATAGAACTAGTAGCACCGAAAATTTGACCAAATTTCTATTGCCAAGTTCAAACTTAATTTCCATTTAACCTACCAACAAGTTTCTTGTGAACACTTTAATACATGTAAGATATCAGCACTATGACATGGAAACTTAAGTGGAAAACAGCCTGCTGTTGGCTCGGCTCGGTTAGATTGGTCAGTTGAAGAATAGTGTCCTTTAACCCACAAGGTTGCATACTTTTCGGCAGCGAAATATTTGATGACGACCATTAATGGCTACGAATGGTTCAATGGTTGTTACATAATTTAGAATCACAAGGACCATCCATTCCCAGGCTGGGATTCTAAACCAGGACTCCTGGCGTTGAAGCACACTGTGCTAACCACTCCGTCACAAAGGTCGCTACACCATCCTTACGAAAACTCTGAGCACGCCACTGGTTCAGGTCCGTAGCTAGAACTGGCCTCGAATACACGCGGCTTTTTTAAATTTCAGAAACTGCACAGAAGAAAATAAAGATTATGTTCTTACTTTACGACGCTCTCCTGTCTATTCAGGCTAATTGCGACGATGAGGACGAATGACGATTAGATAAAACTGATAAAAAGGTAACTTAAAAAGGAACGCTCCAGGAATCGTACCCGAGACCGTTGATAGCGAGTTGACAAAATATAATTGTCTATGAATATAAACAGCACAAAAATAATTATTCGGTGGATTATTATTAACATCCTATTTTATCGCTACGGCAGTCACCCATTAAATATTCAACACTCATTGATATTCAGGGCACATGTATTCATTAATTATTACAATAATGAAGACTAGAATATTCGGAAAACAACGACATGTCATGGGCAGAAGTGATTAAACATTCCGTCCCCGTCACATGCTTTGATTGAAATACCATAGTAAATCAAGTGTCTACTACTCGAGAACTGATAATCTTACACTTATCCTGGTAAGAAAATTAATGAATATTGTGGAAGGAGGTTTCGAAATTTGGAAATTCAAATCCAGGGGGAGCCACTTGAGTCACGCAACTCTGCCAGCTTCGGGTCTCGTATATTTCAGAACGGAAATAAATTCTCAACCGAATCGAAGACTCTTGACACACTCACTCTCACCGTCTCTCTCTTTCAGGTCTGAAACCGAAATTGTAAAGCTTGTTGCACACGGATTTCCATTACAACCCTAATTCCTCGACTTAGTTACTAGACAAGGTGCGGCAAGCTCTGATGGCGTGTTGGTAACAAGTGTCGCCTTGTAATCAAGCGGTAAACTGTTCTCGAGTCCCAGAGGAGACACATTCACGGTGATTCGGATCCCACTTTAAAATTTAGGTCCAGTCCCGATTAGCCTGTCTGTGCATAAAGTGAACTTCAAAACTCAACTAGACATTTCTTGACAAAAGGGGTGGCAACACTCACAGCAAAAACCCATTTCCTTACCGTTCACAGTCCCTCTATTGGGTAAGTATTGACCAATTCCAAGATGTCATCCTTGCCTAAAAAACTACCAATCAAGTAGATTAGCGGAACAGCAAGGTACAAAGGGAAACAGCTCAAAAACCAGTTTCTCGTCTAATAAGGAGATAAAAAAATAAGCGGAAAAAGACCGGTAATATCCTACACTGGGGATAAAAAACTAGTTTATTAGGATATTTAAGCACTTAAGAACCATACTGCTCTTCATCCATCAATCCAAGATGCACAAACTTGAACAAGTTGAATGAACTCTCGTGCATTGGGATACTTTTTCTGTCACGAGTTGGAATACAAATTTCTTGCACAGAGGGTTGGGGTACCAATGAGAATCGAATCCGGGACATCTTAATTAACATGATGGAAGAAATAAGGTTCAATGGGAAGTTACGTTTGAATGGATTTTATTTCCTTATTTCCACAACAATGCTCATTAAATTGTGTATGAATTTTTAAGACCTCAATTATTTTATGAACAATCCGAAAATGTTTCTTATAAGGCTACTTACATAATCTTTATTATGGGTGTAATAGATTATTTAGAATAGGAATTATCAAGATTGTACACTAAATAGCTCAACTAAAGGGTTATTTTAAAAGCATGTATGTAAATTCTTTGCATAGAAGTAGTTTCAAGAATGAAAATTTGAATTTGAATTATTGCTTTAAGTCCAATTTATGCACAGATAGGCTAATCGGGACTAGACCTACAGTTTTTAAAGTGGGATCCGAACCACTAAATAAAGTGCACCAGCGGGTATCGAACCCGGGACCCCTTGATTACAAGTTGACGATGCTACCACTACGTCATTGAGGCCAAGAAGGCAAAGTAAATGGTGTGAAATGTTTGTGGTAATGAATACTTCACAGCAATTAACCCGCAAAAATATTTAGTGACTGTCTTAAAAAAATAATCTGCAAAATCGCGTGTTAGTCCACAGAGTTGCGTCACAATCTTATCACACTTATCTTGATTACTTTCTCAATTAGTCCTTTTGACTTGTATGCTTTCTGCATTTATTTTTTTAAGGTATAAATAATGATTAGATGTAATTGATAAAGGAGAGATAGTACGTATTATCTGAACTATTGTTGGATTTTCTATTTATGTTCTTTGAATGTGAGAAATTACTTAGAAACACCTGCATTGAAAAGACCCCTTTCTGTGTGTACTGATTTTTTTTTTAACATTAAATGTAGAGAGTTCATCTTGGTCGCTGACAGTTAACTTGAAAAGTATCTCAGTTACTTTATTCTAGATAAGTAATAACTTTGTGTAACAAGTTTCATACATGATATGTAAGCACTGTTTTTTGTACAAGAGTTTATTAAATTACAAGTAAAAAATAAGTAGCTGTTGGTTGTTTTAAGTCCACTTTATGCACAGTAAGGCTAATCGGAACTGGACCTACAGTTTAAAGTGGGATCCGAACCACTACGTGCCTCCAACGGGTATCGAACACGGGACCCCTTGATTACAAGGCGACGACGATACCACTGAGCCATCGGGGAGACCAATAATAAGTAGCTGTAAACGGGACCTGTTTCACTACTCGTTACTCGGAAAAGCAAAGCAGTAACAAAATAAAAAGATGAATATAAAGTAGGACACCCTGTATTTGAGTGATTATTTCACTTTTTCTTTTTTTGTTAAACATGGATTAATTTCCTTTAACCAAGTATCTTTTGCTCCTTTCGATTACTGGGTACTTGTTTTTTTTTGCATTATATTAGTATTTTCGGACCCACGTGGTAAAAAAAAAACAACTAATCTTACCCACCGAACTCGAACACTGCATGAGCAATCAACATCGTTCCTCGATGACGTAGCAGAGGTTTTACCTATGGGGCAAGCGGGAACTCATCCATATAGCCACTTACGTTCGCCCGCACAATTATCTTCATAAATATTCATACATGTTTATTTCTTGACTTCCCGTTCTCTCAGGAGCAGGAATGCTGCCGTCAATACTTTCCATCCACAGTCGTTTGCATAAAGAAGTCTCACACGTGGAGCACAAGGAATCATACTGTAAAAGCATTAATTACATTGTAGAGGGAGATTATTTCCGTAACATCTTTGGCTGATATGCATTTGAAGCATCAGAACGAGTCACAACTCTCGAAGCAGCCAATTAACCAAGCGAGCCGCTGACGTCGTCTCGCCCAGAACCTATCGCTAAGCCCGTTGCTCAGGTTCTACACGCCCACTAGGCACGCTAGACAGATTCGCGCAGTTCGCTGGAGATGTTCCGAAAGTAATTCCACTCTACCTACACAAAAACCAGTGAGTATTGGCTACTAAATAGTGACCAATTCGGCACTCTGGTATTGTGTGGATAGCACAATTTCTTTTGTGGGTATTATTATTATTTTACGTCCCACTATTCCACCTTTATCTAATTGCGAGGATGAGGATGAGTACATTAAATTGATGGGCATTCACAAATAACCGAACCGAACTTCAATGGAAAAAATCTAAAGTCACCACCGAGCTGGCTCTAGCAGTGTTGCTTGTTTTGAAAGTAAATATTGGAGATGTTCAAAACTGGAAAGGAAAAACTCATTTCAGTGATATTTACGCCCGTAAATGACTAACCAGACAAAATCAAAGACGACCTTGCTTCATGAGCGCCCAACGGCCCATTTTCGTGTCAGTGACTTCATTAATATTCAAGGTCTGCTAATTAAAACTAAAAATTGCAATGGTGCGTTTAAGACTAAAACCAGCACGACGTCATATCGATTAAAACAACGTGGAAATACCACACAACAATGCTGCTATCTTAATCATAGAATTACATGCATCATGCTTTGAAGATACGACTGCGGTGATAAGTTAATTGAAGAAAGAACTCAAGGCATTGAAAAATGTGCTCTTGATACATATATCTATATATATATTTGTGGATGAGGAGGGAAGTTATGGAACATACAAAAGTATACAAGTCAACAGCGCCCCATCAGTGCTCGACTGAAGCTCTCGCAGCCAAATGTTTCGGGTTTGAGTCCTGTCCCGGGTAGGGGTGTTCCTTTCTAAGCGTTCCATCGCGAATCCGTGGTAACGTCATCTCTTTGTAATCAAAGGGCCTCGGGTCATACACTGTGGAAGAACATAGTATTTTGAATCCCACTCTAAACTGTAGGTCTATAGGGTGGCCACTCTAGGAACATAATAAAATTCAAGTATAATTCCCGGTTTTCGAGGTTAAATGCAGATATTTTCTCTATTTCAACCTTACGTATTAAATACATTAAAAATATAAAGGGTCTCTGTGATTGCAATGTATCCAAAAATTACACAGGTCTAAATTTTTTTCCTTCCAAATATTTTTGAACGAATTTATGGTATTTTGGTTGTGCTGAATCTAAAATGAACAACAGTTTTGCCAAGTTGGCTCTGGTTCTGGGGATACTTCATATCCTTCGATTTTAAGTTTATCTCAATAAGACCTCTTGGTGTTGACATAAAATAGGGCATGCTTTTATTTCTTAACTTCCCGATCTCTCAGGAACGGGATATACTCATGAACGAAAAATTGTTAACTGCGTATGAATTTCAAACTCAAATTGACCTAATGAACTTCGAGAATCTTATCTTACAATAATTCTCTGTCTGTCAGACAGATTGCTCTGCAAAGTACATTAACAAAGTAAACGGATGGAGAGAATTTTGTTTTATTTGAACCCAGATTTCTTTTCTATCCTTGATAAAAATAAAAGTTAAATGGTGAAAAAATTTGCCTCAGAACATTTATAAATATGTAAAAATTCAATGAGGTTTGGACTAATAAAAGTTGCAATTTTTCACGTCTTCGGAGAATCCCGGAGCCAATAATTCACGCACAATTCCAGGAATTCCCGGTGAGTAGTCACCGTGGTTCTGTATTACATAGAAAGGCACAAATTTACCTATAATTGATGAGGAAATAATTTTAAATTTCCGATGAATGAATTCTTTTCCGAAGTACTACGTAGAATCACCTGTTGGTAAACACCGCCATTTTGTAGGGAACTCTTGAGTTCTCCATAAGGAAAATGGACAGAGTATTCGTACGTGACGTTAAAGTCATACATCCAGGGACTCTATCCCCGAGTGCCTATTCATAAAAATAACTGCGTTTCGAAAAAAAACAATGCTGAACAGTTTAACAATCACTAATCAATTGTTTTCAGTTGGTATGGTAAGTAAAGCTAACTCGATGTTGATGAATTTAATCTAAAACAAATGCAAAATAGTTTTGGCAAAACAATATGAATTATACGTACATTAATGCAGGACTTGTCCACTTTCAAAAAATAAATAACTGTTGCCATACTTCGTTGCATTCACATCATATTGGAAATATATGGGGAAAGTGATCGCCTAGAAGGTCCCAACACTATAAAGCTTGGGTCACACACCATTCTACTCAATAGCAAAACAAAACATGAGTCGGTTAGTTCGTATGAACTTTCCAGCCTGATCATTACCAGTGCGTAGTTAGAGATCGGTTAGTTCATTGAACTCTCCAGCCTAATTATTGCCTATTTTTGTGGGAGCAGGAAAAGGTTTATTATCCATTTTGCCTTGACTCATCTCACTCAACAGGTCGCTAGGTGCCGTGGCTTGCCGCGAGTTGATAGCTTCCTGGAGATGAGGCCTCGCTCGAGAAAAGGTTTATTATCCATTCTACTCAATAGCCTTTACATTGAATTTTAGTGAATCATAGACGGCGTGCGAAACTCTTGAAACCTCCCCGATGAACTACATGACTCAAGACAAAATATCTTACTTCTTTTTCAATTATTATTGCGGGAGCACAGACTTAACAGCAGTGTCAACAGTTCACAAATCTTTGATAAACGGTAAAACTTAAGACATGTCTTCTCTGCGTAGTTATGTTTCAATTAATTTTTGGGTGAACGCAGACGTCAGTGATTACTACTGGAGTCTTCCCGGGAAGGACGAGCATTGCACTGACAAAGCCTGTGCTCTCAAAAAATTGGGATGAGAGCTCGTAAAGATCTTCGTCTATGTTGTATGGATAGGCTGAGACAATTTACAGTACGTTCCTGTATTCTCTTATATGCAAATGATAAATATTCGTACTCGAGTTCTTAGGAGTTATCATATTTTTATTATAGTTTTGTAAAAAAAAAAAAAACTTGTTTTATAGTTTTCCTTAAAGTTCGGTATAAATTTTCGATTACATTGTTGACGATTCGAATTTTACTGTGAAGAAATTTGAATTCAAGGAATGTATTTTAGCATGCGCATATCGTGCCATCTGTTGAGAGTTTTTAATTTTTCTGTTATTTAAATTTAAGGTTACTAACAATGTACTTCACTATAATAAGTACAAATACAGGTTATTATCATATGTACTTCAGCTGTTTCCTCTTCCCTTAGGTAGTATTCAGAAGTCTTTAATGGCGAAATTTATGCAGTGAAGACGTTTTAATTAAACCTTCCTGGATTGGTCTGGCCTAGGTTGGATGAATTCGAAAACCAAAATAAAGAAGCCTACTTTCAAGGGAAGAGGATGCACCAGAATAGTTGGTTCTCCGACGCAAAGCTGTACGGTGCCTTGCGTCCCTCTAAAACACAAAATAAAAGGGGGTCCCCACAGACGGTAGAGACTTTGACGCATTGTGGGGCTTCTCCCTAACCTCTACCTGCACCCAAGCAACGATCTCTGTAGTCAGGAAGAGAGAAACTGCCCCTAGTCCTTCGGAAATGTTGAGAAGTAAGTATTTAAGGATTTTTCCCTCAAGGATAGTAAAAATTTGGAGAAGTGTTCTTTCAAATTGTATATGAGCTATTAGGAAGTGTACCAGTGGGGTTAGCAGGTTGGGCCCCGTTAGCAAGTGTCTTCCTGTGTGCGATGCTCAACGAAATACATTACAGTATCTGGCCTTCTCTCTGCCGGCTGAGCTGTTCCCTTTGAAAGCGGGCTTCCTTCCAAAACGGGGCCAATGGACTGGCATCACGTGTGGCATGGAACAAGTAAAGTCGCGAAGGAGAAGAGTTATTCGTAGACAGTTATTTTTTTAAAAAAAGGTTTCATAGTTGACATTCTTCTACATGTTATCATATGAATTTGACATTAAGTACCTTGTCTTGCCCCACGTTTCTCTATCACGGCCAAAAACTGCAACGAAAACTATGTAAAAAAATCACAAGACCGCAATGACGTGAGGTGACAATGGTTTCATTAATGCTGATCACTTGTTCCCCTCGGTTAACCGTGGCTGGCACGTGGAAGAATGAAGCAAAAATTTCATTCCTCATTCAAATTAATCAATCAATTAATATGTTATGATACCGTACTGCCACAAGAATGAGTCGTTCTTCTCACATTTTCGTCACATGTAACTTGATAGGGTAATATTGCAGTAATCGAGCAACACGCTATCTGATTCTGTGCCTCCCCTACGCCATCGGGGAGATCCAGTTTGCTTCATCAAACCACACACTGACTACAATTATAATATCTTTGCAGAAGTAGCTGTATTTTTACTCTGACGTGTTCAACCCTAAGGACACGAGACGGAACTTGACAAGACGAGCGAGTCTCACGTGTAGAGTATTTAGCAGTCCGCTCCTTAGCACTTTCTAACCTTGGCCGAATAACGGGAGGGAAAACGGCTCTACTCCACCAGCTGTTTGCAATTAAGTAGCAATTGGGATTTACACTCTCGATTACCTCACACCTAAAACGACACATTCCCATGTATACTCGCATCAGTAATGCAGCAATGTGTATCTTTACGCAGTATTTTCGTGCAATTTCTGCCCAACTGCACCTTGAATAAAAATGCTGTATTAATATAAGTGAATTGCGGCAACACTAAGTGAGTTGGGTTCTGTGGGTTTGATGAGGAAAATAATCTTGTACATCAAACCGTTCTGGAATGCCGGAACGGAATCCACTGCGACTCCAATATTATGCATGCTTGTCTCACTGCCAGGGAAACGTTATCGAGAATTATTGAAGATGTTCTTCGTGATGTTGTTAAAATAATATTATTAATATTGTTATGTAATGTAATGTCACTCACGAGGTTCATGTCATCTGTTCTGGATTCCAGAACAGAAATAATATCACATAAAGTATTGTATACATCAATTATATCATGTATATATTCCTTGTATAGCATTAAAATTTATTATTATTATACCTATTTTAAAATGCAAATAGTAATAAGTAGAGGAAATAAAGTCGGGGGAACCGTCAAATTCGGAGCAACTGACGTCCTGGTATATTTTTAGGAACCAGGACAATAAGACCATACCCTCGAATGTAGGCGGGAGGAGGCGGGCTTACTTCGGGGGTTCCCCCCTTATTACATGTATTGAATAGCTGTATATTTGTGTGATTGTTGCTTATAGTTGATAATTGTCTAAATTATATGATAATGCAAATTCAGTATGTAATGTAATAATGTAATAAAGGGAATTATTATTATATACTCGCATCAGTAATGCAGCAATGTGTATCTTTACGCAGTATTTTCGTGCAATTTCTGCCCAACTGCACCTTGAATAAAAATGCTGTATTAATATAAGTGAATTGCGGCAACACTAAGTTATGCGAGTCCTTCTACACACAACCCTCCCCCCAGCTCACCATGGTGTATATATATTGTAATTGCTACTTGATGTGTGTTATTTAGCGTCGTCTTTATGCCACTTTTGGCTAATCGGGACAATGAGAATGGCTGATGAAATTCACGAAGGGACACTCTCAAAGAACACCTATAACCAGGGCTGGATTCGAACCCGGGACATCTGACTTTGTAGTGCGCTGTGCTAACCACTCTGTCACGGAGTAACTTGCTATTAGCAAAACGTGTGACAGAATAATGTCAGTAAACAGAGTAGTACTGCTATGTTACGAAGAGGAAAAAAAATTAAAAAATTAATTTCATTCCAGAAAATGAGCAAAATACGTTTACATCTATAAATAAGACAAACCAATCAAGTCAAGCGTCGGTAAGGCCTTTTGGCTTAGCAGGGCGGAGTAATGAGTTACAATCGCATGTATGTTGTAGGTTCGAACAGCAACTGGGTAAAAGAAAAACTTTCCACCTGGAAATAATATATGCTCTCTCGAAACAATGTTGGAATAAGCGAAAAAATCTTAAAACAATCTGAGGAGAAAACAGCACTACACAGTCTAAGCAAGGAAAATTGAGCTACAGTGACTTGGAATATGCAGAATAATGGAAAAATATAATCAGAGAACACAGACACAGAGGGAATAGAGAAGAAAAGAGGCATTGAGTCACTTAGAAACATTTGATAACGTTGCATGTCGTTCACTTAGATTGATTGTTTCGGCAAGTTCATGCGTGTAGTAGTACGGTTTTATTATGCAGCTTTTTAAAAAAAAATCTTACAATATAGTTTGGTACCTACAACTTTTAATTCACCCTGTACATAAAACTGTCAAACGACAAGACACTCGGATTTTCCGAGACAACAGTGTTTTCTGCTGCACTATACTTGGTTGGTATGGGAGAAAAAATGCTGAATAAATTCATAATCGTGTCCAGCTAGTGAGCCTTGTGGATTGCAAACCCAGTTACGCATAGCAGGTGCGTACATTTCTACGGAGCATTCGTCACAGTCTTTCGAAATATGCCAACCGGTTCCAAAACCACTGACGCATCTGTACCTGAGGACAAGGACAGCTTAAATCTCTGTGAACACAGGTGTCAGGGGCACTCAGTCACTGCCTAGATTCGAATAAGTGAGCTCGAGTGAACTATCTTGTTCATCCTTGTAAATGCAGAAGATTCTACACCAAGGAACCTACTCAAATTCTCACACTTCCGAAGGTATTTTAAAATAAGTTTTGAAACTACTATGAAAATTTTTCCCTTACTACCAAAAAAGAATGAAAATAACGTCAACATGACGATAAAAATGCAAGGCTTGTATGTTAACAAAAATGACATTACTTCCAGTTGACGAAAATTGGAAGTCCCTCAGAAACTTTAGTATTCAATTTAATATTGCATCGATATTTCTTAAATAATTTTAGGACTTTGGTGACTATTTGTAAAATGTACCAAACACTAGAAAATTCCCGCAATATGGAGAAACTTCTCATTAACTGTAGGCATGATAACCTGCGTTAGATAATATGCCTTGGTACAAACGGTGCCTTCAGGTTGTCAGCCAACGATATCGTGCAAGCAGGAAGAGGAGGGGGAGGAAGACGTTCTCTTATCCAAGGTTATGTACGCGTAGAACAATGAATATTACTGTCACGTTATCTTTACTTTATGAAAGTTCACCTAATGCATCTACGAGATACTTATCACGTGCGTTAATGCTCTTTAAACCCAAACTAATATGTATGCCCCATCTTCAAGATGTCGGTAATAAGCAGAGTCCGAGTTTGTAGGTACCATTCTTTTTACACTGTTCAGAACGAAGTTAATGTTCGAATGACAACTGTACAGTAATCTTGCGCGCAGGGATATAGTGCATGTGATGCGGTTATAACACTCACTGTAGCTGCTATATTGATGAGTTGTGGGGCCTTATATTATGAGCTCTAAAGTTACGACCAATGGGCAAGAACCAACACATGAGAGAAGAACTATTTATCAGAGCAGAAGTCACGTGGTTTTGCTTACATTAACTTCGTTCTTGCAGTGCATAGAGAATAGTCACAAATAAAACAAATATGCTGCAATATGATGGCACCATGTTAAACATTTAAAACTGGTAGCACACGCATTTGCAAAAGTATAACACCTTACCCATTTTATTCTTAAATTCCTAATCTTGAGTTTTGGTTTTAAGTACACTTTATGCACAGGAAGGTTAATCGGGACTGGACCTGCAGTTTAAAGTGGGACCCGAACCACTTCTGCCTCCACCGGGTATCCAACCCGGGACCCCTTGATTACAAGGCGACGACGATACCACTACACAAAATCGTAATTTTTTTATTTATTTATTGAGAAAATTCCAGATACAGCACAGGTGGCCATTTTAGACTGAAATTGTTAACAATGAGAAAGCAATAATAATAACCAAAAAAATAAAATAATAATTAAGAGTAACAAAACAACATAAAAGTGAATAGCAAATGAACAAAAAATAAGTAAAAGATGGCACTATGTGATATTAATTACAAGCATTTCTTCTGACAGAAGACCAAAAGGCAAACTCGGAGGAAAATAGATAAATACTTGAGGGGAGATCATTGTATAGTGCTGCAAGTCTGTAAAAGAGAGATCTTTTTTGAATTTCTAGACTAGGTTTTTTCGTATAAAATAATCTTGTGTTGCGTCTTGTGCGCAAGGTACTCGAAAGTGAAATTCCTCAAGAAGTGTGTTGCAGCGGATTTTGCCATTCACAATTTTGTTTAAATAACTGAAATCATTTTGCAAACGTCACTGATATGCAGTTTGTAAGTTTTGAAAAGAGAAGAGATGCGGAGATGAAAAATTGCGTAATGAGGGAACCCGGTGACGGACTATAGCTAGGAAGAAGTGAAAGACTGAATGGATTCTAGACAGATGAGAGGGACGTGCTATGGACCAGACGGGAGAGCAGAATTCTATTATTGGGGAAATGAATGATTTGAAGTGCACGGTGAGGGTTGAGATGTTACTAATTTCAGTGAAACGGTAGAGTAAACCTAAGAGACGCATGGCCTTTTTTGTGGTGCATAAAATTCTTGATAAAACTAGTGAATGAATGAAAGGGTGGAGTGATTGAAATATCTTGTGTTCAACAAGTAACACTGAGAAAATCATAACGACGCTTTTTAGTTAGTCGGGACGACAAGGATGGATGAAATTGGCGGAGAGAATAACACGCCTTGCCCACGCCAAGGCTCGAACCTGGAACCTAAAGTGGCGAGGTACCTACTGATAGGTACCTATCAATGTGCTCGGTACGAACTTGATGCGTAAAACTTGCACATTTTACACGTTCCAATTTATTAGGGCAAAGAATGGTCAGAAAAGACTGATAGCAACATTTCAAGTTTCTTTCTTTCTTTATTGGTGCTTGCATAATGTCATCAGATTTTTAAAACAAGTTTTTCATATTTTCATGGAGGAAAAACGGGACGGCTAAATGTACACGTTTTAATATAAAAACTTTTTCGTCATATTTATTTAATTTTGAAAACTAATTAAATAACTTACATAATATGATGATATGCACTGCACTCCAACCAAGTAGTTCTTTAGAATCAAAAGTCATTCATTGATATTTTAAAGATTAATGGATTTTCTTCAGTGCATCCTTCTTTTCAAATAACATTTTGTAAAAGTTTACACAAGTTCATAATAACATTAGAGAAGGTGTATTATTGCAAGAATTATATGCCGATAAGACGTAAAAAAAGGGGTGGGGACATTTACATTCCAAAAAAATCAGGATAGACTCAATAAAAAGGAACCGTCCCGGCTTATACGGGACGTCTGGTCAGATGCTTGCATGGAGTAACGCTTTAGGATTGAATTGTAGGAATACGAAATACTAATGCAATGGGAAAATGCCGCAATCCGTTACGCCTTTGCATGTCTTCTCCCAAGCGCACTACCTCGTCAAAATCTGACATGACGGGACCGGAATTGACAAGGTATCGTGCTGAAGAGAGGCTTGTCGAGAAGACAAAACTGGGAGCAGCGGACTTTCTAACCAGTGGTCACAGATGACCAGAAGTAGTCCAAGCCGTGATGAGCAGCTAGCCACGTGAATGGCTCAATTTCGCTCCAGCTGGAGGTGTGCGAAATGTTCAGATCGCATCGGCATTTTCGCTGCATACAAAGGCCCAATCGGGGTAGGACAGTTACATCGATGTATCGAAACGCCCGATTTTCGATATTCGGTCTATTAGCACTGGACAGAGTGGATTTAAGATAATAATACTTGGGTGGGTGGGGTGGATCCTTAATTTAAATTATACCAAGGGTGGCTCAAAAATAGAATCAAACTCTGCAATCTACTTTTGACCTCTCTGTACGTCAGCACAGTACAGTATATCAATTACGATTTCTGCATTGAAAGTTTTGGAGAGATATGAGTTGGTTCAGACAGCACTAATACAATCAATAATGAGGACTGACACTATTTCAATTGCTAAAAGCCAGGATACAAGCAGACACCTTTCCTGCTTACCATCACACACGTTCGTACAGTCACGGACACTTCTGGGTTGTAACGACTCAATTTACTTTCAATGGAATCGTTACAACCTAGAAGTGTCCGTGACTGTACAAGTTATTGCTTCCACCAATTTCGATCTGCTAAGGACTCAGAACAAATAAATTATTCAACGCGCAAATTCAGAATATTGTTGAACGTGCTAAAATACTGGAATGTAGAAATTCCGCTTCTTAAACCGCCAAATAAATAATGGAAACTGAAACAAGCATACTTGCTATGACTCAGACACCTATTTTTATAACACACAAAAAAGTGTAAACAACTTCTTCAGCTGAAGAAGAACCCTCAAGATTTAGGAAAACATCCGCACAGCCAAAAATGGAACCCCTCTTCCTTCATCTGGAGTCTGGGTAAACATTCCAGTGGTATCCTTTGGTATTTTTAAATATAGACTTGTGTGGTGGAAAAACTTACTAGGACCTAAGGATAAAAAACAGTTGCACCCTCCCCCCCCCCCATACACACACACACAAACCCGCACAAGAGAACATGTCCATCAATTAACCTTCTACCAGGTGTTATACGAGGGAAGGATGGGAATCACATTTTTCAGCAAGAGCATGTTCAGGAATTTCATAACCAGGTTAAAATAATCAATAAACATCTACATAATTTACCTCTATGGAAGTGGAAAAAAATATGAGGGCGACAAATATCTAGGGAAACAGATTCGTAAAGTACATGCCCCTCCCCCCAAAAAAAGGCTTACTGATTACCGAGCTCCTCCATATCAAAGCACAATGTGCCGCACTGATCATCTCAACTAAAGTGACCCATGTTTTTTAAATAAAATGTCTACAAGTTAGAGGTGACTAAGTATCTCTATCCCAACATTGTTTCATTCGAATCACTGCAGTAGCACAGAAAATATATCTTCCAGGAGTTTCCGCTTGTTTTCCTCTCTACGATAATTGTTTTAATATTTAGAATCCGTTATATTATTCTTAATGCTGTATGTATCTTCAATGTAATAAAATCATATATTTCATTTTGAATTTTTTGCTGTAAGTCTGGTTTATGCACAGATAAGTGTAATCGGGACTGGCCCTACAGTTTAAAGTGGGATCCCAACCGATATATGTCTCCACCAGGTATCGAATCCAGGACCCTTTCATTACAAGGTGATAACTTTACAGTGCATTACAGGCCCAAGATCATACTGTAACTTAAATAAGCTTCTATTCCTTGAATAGGCAATATTCCAACAAACACTATAGTTCTATCATATCATGTATCTCATATTTTCTACAAGTAACAATGTTTATCTTTTATAAAGAATATGTAGGGCGATTTTATATTCATTTACATTAATATTTTTCTTTACAAAAATGTAAAGTACAAAATTCAAATATATTTTTTAATTGTTATCAATTTATTATTAATACATGCACAGGACAAACTCAATTACTTGTAGCAAGTATGAGATACATGATTGATTTGGTTCATTTTACTTCACTTTCATGCCACTTTTGGCTAATTACAAAGATGATGATGAAATTGATGAAGACACACTCACAAGACCCATGCCCAGGCTTGGATTCAAACCAGAGACCTCTGGCATGCTGTGCTTACCTCTCTGCCATGAGATACATGACTATAAAAATACTGTGTGATATGTATTGGAATGTTGCCATTTCAAGAAATAAAGGTTGGTTACGTAACACATGTAACTAGTGGTCGGGCTCCAGTCCAACAGCTCATCCAAATACTTCACCGATATGTTACAAAGTGGAGTATGCTCCTTCATTCCTTTGGTTAAATTGCAGAAATTAAGTTTTATCATGGCCTAATATTTTAACTTGGACCTTCTCACTATCGAATGATCTGTCGTAATTCTAAACAGGAATACATAGAATCTGATGGTGGCACTTGATTTTTCCCAAATAGAGGGGAGGGGGGACTAATAAATTTGCTATTAAGACAGAAGTGATTCCATGAACTTTCACACTTAACACAACAGAATGTACCTTCATACATAACAAATGTAACAGAAGGAAACTGAATTGAATCAAAAAATTTGAGTACATAATCAATTTCTAGGCTTAAAAATTTGCGTTCTATACCCAGCAATTTACTAGTAAATCATATGGATTTTTTTTGTAATTTACATAAACCAGGTATCAAATAAGATTCCTTGATACTGATGCTGCTTACCTGAAGAACTTGTTGCTACACAGACATGCTTTGTGAATTTGGCTCCAAATAAATAATAATACGAAGAATCCTCCCCCAGTAAATTTGATAATACACTAAAATAGTATAAATCTGAATCTCAAAACAGCTAAATCATAGTATTCAACCTATGGGGCGTGTGACCCACTTCTGGGTCCTGAGGGTTCATTTGGTGGGTCACAAAGTCTGGCTCGAAAATTAATTTACTGTGCCTTAACCCTCGGATGCATGTGTGGGGTCATTTTGACCCCACTGTCTGTTTATTTGCTAGTATGATAATAAAATCTAAATAAAAAAATCTGAATTTCTGTGACATCTTACCATGTTACTTCAGCTATAGGAACATGTATAAATAAATTTCTTACAATTTATTTTAAATTAAATTTTTAACGTTTTTTTAACAATACCCCTCCTTTTCATGTGTGGGGTCATTTTGACCCCAGCCTGAAAACAGCAGGAAAACATTCATAAGGGAAAATTGATCCTACATATTATGTTCAATTATGCCCAAACAAAATGCAATCATCTCAAGGTCAACCACCCACCCTGCCATGACTCACTGCAAAGTGCGCAGATGTATTTGGCGCGGATCGAGGAGAAACAAGCCACCAGTTATTGTGAAATGAGGCGGCGTGTGAGTCGGTCGGTATTTCTACAGTTCGTCGTTTAGATTGCATTTTTGTGTACGAAGAGTTGCCGTCAGCGTCTAGTTGGTCATCGCATTGTGTTTCTGACCATGTACTTTCTTAGTGACACTGACAGTAATGACCACAAGAAATCTGAATAAAATTCACGAGCTGCTAGAAGAAGACGATGATGGTGTTGCCAGTTACCCGGACAGCTTTGACGAAGAGGATGGTGTTACAGACGCGGAAGAGGTTCCGAAAGAGAGCAGTGATGTTGAAACAGACATAAGCAGTGAAGACCGTGAAGAGGATGATGCACAGATGACGAAGAACATTTCGGCATGATCTCAAAGAATGGAATTCAGTGGAAAAGCAAGCCGTCAAGCTCTTATCAGACTGCTGCACACAACATCATACGAGAACCAGCAGGTCTGCGCGGTCTATAGTCTTGACGTCACCAAAAGAAAGCTTTGACTTGTTCATTTCCTCAAACATTTTGGAGGAAATTGTACCGTGCACGAATTTAGAGGGATGAAGAGTCGCAGTGAAATCTGGTAAAAAGTGGACTGATCTAACTTTGGAAGAGCTTCAGGCTTTCATTGGCGTCCTCCTTATCGCGGGGATTGAGAGAAGTTGGGATGTTCCTGTTCGTGACCTTTTTCTCAACAAATTCTCCAACCCGAAGTACAAAGCAACCTATGGAGTAAATCGTTTCGAAGACATCAGAAGACTGCTAATATTTGATGACAAACGTACTCGCGCTGCACGTCTGGAGACTGATCACATGGCTGCATTTCGATATATCTGGACACTTTTTATCGAAAACTGTCACAGAATCATGGTACCCTGCGCCTTTCTTACGATTTATGAACAGTTATTGCCTTTCCGTGGGAGATGGAAGTTCGTGCAATAATGCCAAGTAAGCCGGCCAAATACGGCATCAAGATCTTCTGGTTGTGCGATGCTGATGACTTTTAAAGACGGTCTAATCTACTTGGGACGACAGCCAAGAGAGCCAGTTCAAAAGAACCTCGCCAGCAACGTCGTGAAGAAACTGTGCTACAATCTGCGAAACTCTGGAAGAAATATCACAACTGACCAATTTTTCACAAGTCATGACTTGGCTAACGATCTCCTGTTACAAAATGTAACCATTCTTGGAATAGTAAAGAAAAACAAACGTGAAATCCCATCTGCAGTGTGATTGTGGTGTGCTCAGAATGCAAGTGAGGTGTATTTAAATGCCATGAGAGGCCTGCACATTCTTCTTTTTATTTCTTTTTTATTATTATTTTTTAAAATTTATTTGTTCTAGAAAAAATAATATTTAGTGCTGTATTGTGTTATCTCTAAAATACTTTTTCTCAGGTCAACTGAAGTTCTGATAATTGCGAGCGAAGTGTAACTACCATTAATATGTAGAACAGTGAATTGTCAATACATTGTTAATTTTGGGGGGGGGGGTAGATAATAATTAATAAAAGGTTATATTCAGAGAAATTATTGATCAATAAACCATATTAGCTGAACTGTTTATTCTGCCGTACTTATTTCAATGCATAATTGCAATGGGGTCAAATTGACCCCACATATGTAAAGTTGTAAAAAAAAAGTGACATGCATCCGAGGGTTAAAAACCTATTACATTTAAATTACTACAATATATTGCTTCAACAATTTAAATTCACCCCGTGTTGTATGTATCCTAGTCTAAACTCTACATTTCTGTTATTCGCGCTCTACCATTGCTTCTTACCAGCACCTCTCAATTTCAGCATCTGTGCTTAGTTAGATTTTAAACTAGAGTACATTAGTCTTTTAAATTACATATTTACTTTTCTAGAAAGAAGCATGTGTAATTTGTTTAAGCAAGCATAAAAGAGGGTTTCTTCAAGTACTCTATGTTAGTAAAAATATGATTATGAACTGGGGGCACACCCCTATAAGTAATTCTGCCGGCGCCCATGCTTGTGGGTCTCATGGAGTGTAATATCCTTCGAGGTTGGTCCCAGACTGAAAAAGGTTGAGGACTACTGAGCTAAAGTATTCCCGCCCACAACCTACAAAGGAACCCAATCCTACCTTAGCCCGATTCCCTGCCTTCTTGTCAGTTGACAACTATACCTACACCATGTTCTTACAAATGAATGAACTCATGATCTTGCATCAATCTTTATGACAGAGTGGCTAACACATTGGGAGTGTCCCTGCATCAATTTCATCATATCACTCATCCTCATCTTCGTGATTAGCCAAAAGGGGCAGAGAAGTGAAGTAAAACAAACCAATCAAAATCTGATCTTGCCACTGAATGTTATGGCTTAAAGAATTCTAGTCTTGGTATAAATTTTCCTTTGTCAGCGTGCATTCAACAATTTCATCATTTAACCACAATTTAATCACCATTAGCATAGAATGAAGAAATATACATCATTTTTTTAAAAAAAATGCAAAAGCAAATCGGAGTGTTTGGCCTAAATATTGAACTTAATAGAAAAATCAAATAACGTCTAGTATCTAGATACCTACCTTAAGAAACCCACATGAGATTGACACCTAGTTGGTTGATTGATTTATTGTACTTCATTTTGTTCGTTTGATGAATGGACACTCACAAACATCCATGCCCAGGCCAGAATTCAAACCTGAGACCCCTGGCATCGTAGCGTGATGTGCTAACCACTCTGCCACGGGGGCTGGCACGAAACATTGATAAATGATCAACAATTCCAAACTCCCATGACATCAGCAAGTCCTGCCCAATCCATTCCTCCCTTACTAGAGAATTTGCACAGCATCACCCAAACTAGATGAAACTGCCCTTTTCTTCTGCATTGGAGGCAACCTATGATGTCACAAGCTATTCCCTGGCTATTATGATACCCAACACAACACCTTTTTCATTACTGGTGTTTATAAATAAAGACTCATGTCCTGTTTTGTTTCAATGTTTACATTTGAAAGCATTTTGCCAGTTTCATGGTATGTACCCAATCTGAATATAGAAATGCCGTACACTAGACTATGCAAGACTAAGCAAAATTTTAAACATAATGGAATGAGATTATTCAATTCGCTACCAGCTTCTATACGTAATTTGGAAAACAAGCAGTTTGCGAAACACATTAATAATATATTAGTACGATATTGTGTGTATATATAGTGTCACGGAATTTGAAGAACACTTCCGTCAGGGCCTGTAAAAATGTAAATGTCTACTTATAATGCATCACAGAGCTGTAAAATGGGTTTTTGTACATGGCTTGTATTGTAATCAAAATAGAGTACTATTTTTCAATTGCAATCGCTGTAATAAAACATGTAGTATAATTTGCAAACTGTATTGTTGAATGTGTAATATTTTAATATGTATTTTTAATTTTCTTTTCTTTTGTAATTTTTTATATTAACATTTATATACTTATTATGACAAAGTCTATTGCAATCATGTTGTCTAATGACTAATAAAGTATTCTATTCTATTTGATTTGCCAGAGCTGACTTATTACAACATTCTAAACTTTTCATACCTTGATTAACCTAGTAGTTAGGATATAAGCTCCAACACCTACAGCTACAAATAACAAACTTTGAAATTGACAGGAATGAAAAAAACAAGCTTTATTTCTTGATACTACTAAACACAAAGTTCAAAATTTACCTCACAATTCAGCTGATAACATTTGTATTTGCTCTACTAAAAAGCTCACGATATGGAATAATAATGTTTAAAGAAAATAAATAATAAAGTGCCATCATTGCAATGTTCATCATGATGCATACAGCTCAGCCACTCTCTTAGTATAACGTCTTTTAAACACTAGAGGTACAACAAAGAGTAATATTGCATAAAGGGCCATATTGAGACATGTGTTCAACAATTCATTAAGCAGAGCATACGGGTTATCTTCATTTGGCCAGGCTATATAAGGCTTAATAGAATTGCAGACTGGATCACACAGTTCACCACAGCCAATATGATGACAATGGTTGCCGGCGAAATTCCTGTAACAAAGTCCATCCCCGGATGACAAATTAAGCCTGTGGATCTTATTTTGCATCGAAATCACAATGAAGTGTTCGAGACTATGAGTCAGAGTATAGTATGGAATCAGTTCCAAACTATTCTTAATCCAGTCACGCTCTCTAACCTTATTTTGTTCCAAAATCGACATAAGCAGCTTCAAAGCTGTGCCAGAAAAGATATTCAAAACCAGAATGTAGGCAAAACTTTCTTGGTGGTTACTGGACTTACTGAACAGACAACTGAAGCCATATGTGAAAACCATGCCACACATCCCATACAAATACAGAATAAGAAAAAGAGTATAATATTCTGCAAATCCATACAGTAAGTCATCAATGTCAAATATAAATAAAACTGTTATTAACAAAACCATGACTAAAGAGAAGGAGAAATAATCCACAATGTAACAAGCACTCCAAAAGCAACTGTTGCTAAATCCAACTCGTGCTAACTTGTGAGCCCGTATTTGACTTGTACGGTGTAATGTTGGGTACATCACAGATGTTGATACAAGAAGCAACAAACCAACTGGCATTAGTAACGACCACAATAATACTCCACTGCAATTACAAGCATTATTTAGTGCAAAATATTTTAAATGCGAGGGCTCGCGTAATGGATGATCAAAAGCAGTAATAGCAACTTCGTTTGTCCTGCTGAAATACTGCAGCAATGTGTTTGTTATTAAATTTAATGATATCGGTGCACTGTGTTCTGCAAGATCTGAATATATGGCTGTAATTAAAGCTGACTGTGAAAGGTCTGAATCAATGGCTTCTGATTGTGCATTGCCAAACTTGGCAGCAACCAAAAGTTTCTTATAAGGAACGGTAAAATTGGACTGATTCATATACATAGAAATATCTTGGAAAGTTGAAGAGACGACATTATGCACCTTGCCAGTGCTTCTCACAAGGTTCTTGTAATACTCGGACATATTTGAAAGCCCTTTCTGTTCCACAATACTATACACGTGTATATCTCTGTAACTGAGAATAGACAAATTTCGTGGAACTATCTTGGGGTATTGATAGTTCATTTCTCTAGCCTGCCATCTTACAAGAAAGACAAGCAAAACTTGTATCACCGCAAGCGAAAGGAACACACCATACTTCCTTCGAATGTATATAAATTTCCTTATGCACGACGCTGAAAATGGATCATCATAATCTATATCAGACAAACCCATTCCGGCTTCCAATATCTTCTGATACCTTGACTGTTCACTTCCAACATCACATCCTGGTAAAGGTACGTCAGCGTAATTAGGTTTCACGTCCACTTGCAATAATTCTCGATAAAGCTCTTTAACCTCACTGCCAGTTGCTGACTGGCTAGGCCCAAAAGAAACATTAACGGGTTCAAATATTGCCGCAACTGGCATTACACTGTAAGATTTGGTTCCTGGTACAACTTCCATGTCACTGCTCGTGGAAGAAGTGGTATTTTCAGTAGATTCCTCCTCAGAACTTGTAGAATCTTCCTTTGCAGTGAGCAATTTTCTGGTGACATATGTTGACATCTTTTGAACCATAGACGTATTATCTACAGATCCATCAGTTAATACGTTGTCCTGTGGTGCTTCTTCGACTTTTTGGGAAACTATCACTTCCACAAGTCCCATACACGCTGCCCTCTTCTTAAGATGCCTTTGAAGTTCAACCAACTTATCCTTACCACACAAAGGAACATAGAAAGTCACTTCGTAAATGTCCTCAGTTTTTCTGATTGCTTCAGGAATAATCACATGCATGTATCTTGTTAATGCAGCTACATCACACTGGCGACCTTTAATAATTTTCACTTCAAGACAATCAGCATAGTATGTCATTAGAGATGAGATGTTTCCAAATATTTCTACCTGACCTTTTGTAATAACTGTTATATGGTCAGCTAAAACAAATGCCTCCTCCACCATATTAGTACCAATAACCATTGTGCATTTGCCCCTCATTCCAATAATAATGTCCCATATCTTTTTTCTATCCCTAGGGTCTTGTACCTTTTCAGCAGGAGAATCAAGAAACACAAAGCGTGGACCTCCCACAAAAGCAAAACCAATACAACATAGTCTCTGATAACCAACTGACAACGTACTTGGAAATGTATGTTTCCAACTCAACAATCCAAGTTTAGTTACCCAGTAATTGCTTATGCTGCGTGCTTCAAAAAAACTAGACTTTCTTAACTGTGCAAATAACATAAAATGCTCTTCAACTGTGAGAAAAGAAAGAAATGTGTTAACCTGAGGACAATAACCAATTTTGTTCCTTAGAGTGCCAAGTCTTCTTCTAGCCTTACCATCAATGTTAACGAAAATGCTGCCTTTTGATCGCTTACATAAACGAGTCAGCAAAGACAGAATAACTGTTTTACCTGCACCTTTGTGACCCAGAAGAACTGTTGTCTTATTTTCATAAATATCAAGTGTAACATCTCTCAGAGCTGCTCTTCTGTTATTAATAAACCACGAACCATACATCTTGCTAACATTTTGAAAACAGATGGCAATGGAAGAATCAATTTCTGTAGTATTTGCAAACTTCTCTGGCTCTGATGCTGGTTCCCTGTACTTTGGACGTCTCCGTAAGCTTATACAAAGAAAATGGCATTCTTCTGAAATTTGGAATTTTCCAGGACATCTATATTCTACATACCATGCCATAAAAGTATACAAAAGTGCACTAACATAAAACATTGTGAATACTGGCATTAAATCATTTTCCTCCAATCCTGTGTTTAATTCTTTCACTGCAATAATATACATTCCCCACCGAAGTGCTGCATTTGGGAATAATGAAAATAATACCTTTGGACAAGTGGAGCTAAAGCAATCTATCATTGGAGTATAATATGTTACTAACCAAAGAATAATTATGCAGACAGTTGCAGTATACGTTTGTATAAAAATCGAACAAACAAAGAACACCAACGCTGTTCCAGATATTAAATATGAAAACAAAAAAAACCAAATCATGACTGGATGATAATGTTCAATTATCTTGAAGCCTGCCCAATCAAAGCAAAACAGAAGCACAATCACAGTTACAGGCATCATGTTAATCAATGCAGCATCAAACAATTGTTCTAATATGAGCAACCAAGCTTTTGAACCAGCGATTTTCATGTATGCGTGGAATCCACTTTCTTTATCTTCAATCATTCTCTTTACAATCACGGGGAGTAAAGTTAGAAAAGATAACATAAGAAGTAAAGGAACAATAATCTTCAACATACATTCCAAAGCCTCGGCATTCTTTCTAGAAGAGTATGACAAACTTTGAAATTGTATAATTACTGGCAATGAACTCCATCCAAATTTACTTTCAATATAGGTTTCATCTAACAACCACTGAAATGCCAAAAACCCACTGTCGTAATACGTTTCATATCCTTCATGAATTCCTAACTCTGTGTTGGAGTACTGTAAACGATTCTCCGAACAGCAATATTTTAATGGAAGTGGCATTCTAATCTTATAAGTGAATTTTTGCAATAAATCAGCTGTTTCGAATGCTACACCCGCAAACCGGGAGTAAAAAGCTGAATTCAAAACATGCCTGTTATACTGATTTTCTATTTCATCCTCATTTCTGCAAGGCAAAAGTATTTCATTTCCCAACTGGAGCTTGGACACCAAAACTTTCATTAAATTATCAGTGTAATTATTCGAAGGAGAATAAGCCATGTATTTCAGGTTAATAAGTCTAGAAATTATTTCAGCTTTGCTTCTCTCCACATGAGTGTGGTTCCTTTTCGCAAAAAGTGACATGTCAGTCCAAAGAGCCATCAGCAAAATAAACAATATTTGCGGCACGAACAGTTCAAGAAACGTGATACACCAGCGACGTTTCCGGCAGATTGCTATCCTCCAGAATACTAAAGTTAGTTTCTGGAACAAATGTCCAATTCCCATTCTTGTACCACGATTTAAAATACAATATATATCAGAAGAATGCGATGGAGCTTTCACATAGCACAGGACACACTATCCAAGCATCGGCTTCAGAAAAGACGCTACACATGCCTGCAACATGAATCGCGAATCCGTATATTCAAGCCATTCCATGTATCAATAAATACTTAAATTTCGAACGATGATTCAGGAAATGTAGTCAGACTACCAAACATCTACCAAAAAAAAAAAAACACTGCCTTAATCACGAACAAAAAACAATCTGTCAACTTACCTTATCCAAGCACTTCAATTCCTCAATAGGATAAACTGTTTTTTCACATCTAGCACACTTTTTACTCATGGCTATTGCCAAATGTTGTTTACAAATATATCACTACTAAAATATTGATACTATCGGGCACTACAGGGCTAATTTTCGAACTCTTCATGAAACCGAAACAAAAAATTTAGCACAATTTCACCACTTCACAACACCACCTTGTTCCAGGACGGAAGTTAATAAACTGCACTGTGTTCAAATCAAAGAGGAGGGGCGCTACTACGTTAGTCAAGCTGACTCAAGTTCGCAGTACAGCGCAACGCAAATGTAGCAACATAGAATATGGTAGCAGTGTGTCAGCGGTCTTTATGAAGAAGGAAGGATACGAACAAAATCAAAATTCAAGGATTGTTTTGTTAACCAAATCAGCACAACGGAAGAATTTACTATACTAAAGTATAAGAACGCAAATATACACACTAAACAGACCACAGAATTGTTTTCCCCGAAACGGCACTGCTCCATTTCCTCTCCAAAAGCTGCTTATTTTTTAGTTTAATTAGTATAACATATTGTCATTGAAATGAAATTGCATGTGTTAAATATGTAATTTTCTCCGGACATTGTCCATTCACTTTACAGGAGATCCCTTTCCAGATGCAGTCACGTATCCAGAGGGACATAGGCGTAACTGGGGAGCAACAGGGGCACACGCCCCCAAAATTTACAAGTTGTTTGTTAACATCTTGGGACCAGAGGTGAATGTCCTGCACCCTCAATGTTAGGTCTGTATTATAATAGCCTTATTTAAAAAAAAAATTTCAAGTGTTTCTTTTTTAAAAAATGGCCACACTTACATCATAAAATCAGATTCTGGCACTACTCAAGTAAGGCGCCCTAATTTTGTGCCTCCAAAGGCAGCATGCAGCCTTTCAGCCGTCCCTGTGTTCACATTTTATTAATAGTATTACAAATTTCCATTACAAGTCAATGTATTAGAAATCACTGACAGAATAGAATCCATCTTCTGTAATTGAAACTGACATTTCATCGAATTGCATTCAGTTGTGTTTTTGGATATCCATTAAGTTCTTATTCATAATAAATTCAGCTGACTGAATGTTCTAAATTATTGCATTTAACTATATCTTAATCCACTATAGAATTACAGAAATAACAACAAGGTTTGATTCAACAACATATAACACATCCACGAAATCTACATCATGCCACTGGAGACTACAACTTGGGAAGTTACATTTGGTAAAGCAGCATCATACTAAAAAATGTGTGCCGAGATCACGTTTTTTGATTAGTCCAGGGGTTTTCAAATTTTTTGTAGTCGTGCCCCCTCCCCTGTCAAAATCTGCACGTGCTTCCTCTCAATAATAATAATACATGTGATGTGACCATGAAAGATCAACACAAAATCTCTTCACATCTTTACTTACTGTTGGTATACATACAAGTAATAAAAATATAATGTGTGCAATTAATACAGATAGTGTAAGATTTTTTAATGTTTATAAGTTGGTGTCAATTCATTCAGTGACAGGATATTCACGAGATAAAGAGGATAAATACAGACCGAAAGAAGAGCTGGATAAATCCGGCTTAACATCAATGTTTGGATTTCTTCATTTAATTGTACTTCTGTTTCTTCTAACAACATGCTCAATGTTGAAAGCATGCTTTCATCTTTAATCTCTCTCTTACAAAGCAGCAACTTTTTTTTAGAAGGCTGCCACCTTGTCTGATAGGCACAAGATTACATTATTTCTTGTTAGATACAATCAGAACGTTCACTTTGTGGAAAATATCAAAGTTATGTCAATTTCTGTACAAAGACACTATTAATGGAATGGTTTCCTTCTACAAGGTGCGAGTGCAGTTCCTCTCAGTTCAAAAACACGGGGTATGACATTCCCATGGGACAAACGTGAGTTACTATAATACAGAAGATAATGATATTTTCTTTATTAATATATTTTCAACTATGTGGAGGAAATTGAGAGGAGGGAGCCTATTAACACAAAAATAAATATTTTTTCGGAAGTTCTTGCGCATCCCTTGCACCTTGGTGCCTCTCCAGGGAGGTATGGATGTATCGTAGTTTGTCCCACTATCCAATTCATCTTCATCATCACAATCAACAAGAGAGGTGGTAAAAATAAAAAATAAAATTTAAAAAAAATGTAAGATAACCAAAAGTATTCTTCCTATAGAAGAAAACTCAAAATGTCAACATCGATGTAGTACACCTGGACTGCTTTTTTGGAGACTAGCAAGGCTCTGGCATCTGGACACTCAGCCTGTGGGGCTCATGTGGGGTCCACATATATTTGTGATTCTCTTCATCCATCCTATCACACACTATTCATCCTTATCTTCACAACTAGTCATAAGTGAAAGAAAAGTGAAGTAAAATAAAACAAATCAATCTTCCTGTAGAAGGGTTTCTTGATTTTATTTTTCTTTAATCTTTTAATCCAATGCATTTTGACAAAAATAGAACTTGACCAGCAGCTTGCTAAGCTTCTTTCTCTTCTAACCCCTTTCCCCGTAATCCTAAAAAAAACATTTCTCCTACTCCAAAACTTGGATTTTTGAGATTATATCTGCCTAGTTATATACATATTTCCCGAGATATTATTTCTATCAGGAGTTCAAAATAGGGAAGAGATTGACATTTGAAATAGCACATAACTCTCTCTCAGCAATATTTATTATTTTACCAAAAGTTTCAGATGCAGTACAGAATTACCATTTTATACTGAATATTGGGGAAGATCGCTGTAGAATAGGATGCATAAGAATTACAAATCAAATTTACTATTGCCATGTTTATTCTCTTTGTTTTACACAATGAGAGCTTCAAGGAACAAAACAAAGCATCAAACATGCCACAGACTACTTCTGGGCCAGCATACGTAACAATTCACGTATTCATTCATAAAGTAACATCCAGCCATTTATTTCTAATTCTTGCTCACAAACTCATGGGGTAAGAAAGGTGGACATTTTTTAAAACCAGCATTGCTATCAGGCTAGGCTGATTCCGGCCCAGACAACTTTGGAAAGGGATGAAGGTCGATGTGTAATTCACTTTGTTTTATCTACATTCAAGCAGGGCGGGAGGGCTGTAGATTCAGTGTTCTTCTTGTGCTATCAGCTTCTGAGTAACTCTTTTATGTGACTGCTGGTATCAGCTAATACTGATACTGTAGTGACTTGTTTTTATTGCAAACGACTGAGAATAAGGAACAGCAGGGTATACACAGCTGGTTAGATGAGTGTTATTTTAATAACTGTATTTTAATACATATTTTAATATCGCTTTTCTTCCTCTCCAAGTTAACCCAAACAACAAAAATAAATAGAATTTACATGCAACTGATGAAGAGACACAATTTCAGGCCCTTGCAGTGCCTGTGGCACTCAATGCCTTGGTTTTGAAGCCAGTGGGCGGAGCTTAAGTTGGTCTGCATAAGATGGTCCCATCTACTTCAACGGACAAAAGAACATCTCATTGGGTGTTGCTAGTGCATGCAGGCTGGAAGTAGCATGGAGGTAGGGGAAGTATGTTGCGACTGCAAATGCAGAACTCGAGGTTTACTTTATGCTTACAAAAACAAACTGTAACTAGATTTACTTACTTATGAAATGTTTTTCCTTCAGGTTTCCTGTTATTTCTGTTAGTACAAGGTGGTTATAATTAAAGTGACGGTGTTCAGAGTGGTACAGCACGGGCTGTAATGAGAGTAGAAGTCTGAAACTTCGTAGATATGCTAATGAAGCAATGCGCTCGCGAATTATGCAAAAAAAAAAGAAGTTCCAATTCTCGCCACCAGGGAAAAAAATGGCACTGTAAGCAGTCAAAACGTGGAATTTTCCGTAACTCTGACGTCAAAGTCTGTGACATTGCCTAACCATTGTGCGAGTTCCTTGGTTGTTGTTGGTGACGCTTGTTGCTTTTTTTCCTTTACTGATGTGAATGTTCGCCGAACATTAAGTTTGAATTTTTCCATGTAAAAAGCAATGGCTATTGCGAAGAAAGACCGTGCACTGCTAGTGAAGTTGTTTTACCAGAATGGGAGCAATAGCAACACTGCACTGCGGAAATATCGCCAACAGAAAGGGCTGAGAAGGCCCATAATGGGCTGAAGAAGATGAAGAAATTCGAGGAAACAGGTGAATTGGGTGTTGCACCAGGGAGAGGAAGGCGGCCCGCCCATCCTTGTGGAAGTTGTGGTCGAAGTTGCTCTAGGTATAGCTGACCGTGCAGCACATGCCTCAACTTCTGCAACCAGTGCTAGAGCTGTAGTACATGAATTGTCACTCCCCTGGTCAACAGTTTGCAAGGTTTTGCGGTGCATTTCAAACTGTGCACCAATTGAAACCCCAAGATATTCCACAACGCCGCGATTTTGCCCATCGGTTTTTGGCACGCATGGAAGTGGATGACATGTGGCTGGGGAATATTCTGTGGACTGACGAGGTGCATTTTACTCTGGACGGTGCAGTGATTACTCAGAACTGTCGCATATGGGGTTCCTTTCGTCCACATGGTGTGCAGGAACAAACCATTGCACTCAGTTTACGTGTCTGCTTGGTGTGGGTTCACTAGCTCCTTCATTCCTGGTCCATTTTTCTTTGAGGATATGACACCTCGAGGGGCTGTTAGGTGTACAGTGACATCTGCACGTTATAGGGACCTCCTTGTGCAACACGTGATTCCAGCTTTGCAAGAACGGAACTGTGAACACACCACCATTTTCATGCAAGATGGGGCAACACCACATATCGCTCGCCACGTGAAAGATTTGCTGCGAGTAACCTTCACTAATGACCGCATCATCTCTAGGCAGTTTCCAGATGCATGGCCTTCCAGATCCCTCGACCTTAATCCATGTGACTTCTGGCTGTGGGGATATTTAAAAGATTGTGTCTATCAGGGACATGTCCGTTCTCTGCCTGATCTGAAGGCTAGCATACAACGACATGTTGCTCAGATTTCACCATACATGCTGTGAGCAACCGCCGACCATGCAGCATGTTGCTGAATTGGGAGGCCAAATTGAACAGTTCTTGTAACCATAGTTCCTAATAAACATACCAGAACCATTGTTCTCATGTGTTTGATCTTTCCTGCCTTTTTTCCTGTAACTATACCACGTTTTGACTGCTTACAGAGCCATTTTTTACCCTGGTGGCGAGAATTGGATTTTTTTTTTTTTCATAATTCGCGAGCGCATTGCTTCATTAGCATATCTACGAAGTTTCAGACTGCTACTCTCATTACAGCCCGTGATGTACCACTCTGAACACAGTCACTTTAATTATAACCACCTGGTACATTCACATGTTAAATAGGCAAACATTGGTTACTAAATCTCATTCAAAAGTACACAAAATTACTTGCTTTCTTTCGCAGGTCTGCGCAGGCTTTTTTGCTTGTGGTTCCACTATAGCATGCAGGGCTTACTCCACATGCACAATCCAGCGATTTTTTGGTGTAAATGCAACACTTTAGAAAGTCTTGCAAACGTTTCAAAAACTTATTTCTTGGTATTTTTTTCTTTTAAGTGAACTTCTCTCTACACCCAGAGGAAGCCAAAAAAAAAAATGCAAATTCTGATTACATTACCTTGAAAACATTTTTCCCGACATGGGCTTGTAATAATAACCTGATATGAAAGAGCTCTTCACGACCTTTCCAATGGCATCTAAATCACTTGTATAGGTGCCCTGATTGCTGAAATATTGCAATTTAAAATTTAAAAAGTTGTAACAAAATTGGTCAAAATCACATTTTGCACCAATGTAATTTCAAAAATAGACAAAATACACATCTGCAACTTGCTCAGGTTCCTACCTCAGGTGGCGCTCATGTAAAGTTAAAGACCACCTTGATTTGACATGGAATGACCCTAATAGAATGATATGGTTTGAAGTGTGACCATACAATATTTGGATATGTAGTTTTCTAAATTTTATGAAAAAAACTTCATAGTGGATCAGTCCTTGGGAACTTTCTCCACAATGTCGTCATTTCCAGACGTTGAATGGCATCCTGATCTTGGTTCATCCTCGACACTTTCATGTCCACCTTTGAAACAATTGTACCAGTCATACATCTGGGTTCTTGATAATGCTGCATCACCATACACTGCGTGTATCATCTGTAACGTTTTGGTAAATGATTTACCCAATTTGTAACAAAACTTTATGCTGTAACATTGTTTTATCTTGGTGCGTGTATTTTGTACGCCATACAAAATATACGAGTTTTGGGGCCAACTCCCGCTAACTCCTAGCTACAGCTCTGAACTTGACAAGAGTTGAAGAAAATTTTATGAAATGTAGTTTTCTTTGTATAAAATTTGAAATCTAGGGGGCAATTGCAAATCTGTGCCCCCTCCCCCCCTGCAGGTGCTCTTGGCCGTCTGGAAGAAATAATGTAAGAAAGACGTGAAAACTAATTCCATCTTGAGTATCATTTTGTTCTGCTACTCTTAGATTCTGCTAGTCTTGTTTTCTTTTACTTCCATGTTTACCCCCCAAAAATTGATTTCGTCCAAGATTGGGGGCAATGTCCCCTGCCCCCCTGAGGTTGCGGCACTGCACTCCCTCCCCATAGTTGCTTTGAACTCTCATCGGCTTGAAAATACTTCATTTTCTTCAAGAGCATAATATCGTTTAATAACGGCGATAAGATTCCTCTATACTAAATTTCTAGGTGAAAGTATGATAATATAGGAACATGGAAGTCTGGAAGGGGTGGGGAGAAGGGGGCAAGGATTACCGGCCACATCTCCCCCTTAGAAAGCGAATGTCAACCTAAATGTACATTTTCACACATATAATTTCATTTCAGGTCATAATAATTTACATTAATTATTATAATGGGAATGCGATAATTTCAAATTCAAGAGGAGTTTTTTGAGGGGGAACACTATTATCGGTAAAAATTTTACCCCATGTTAAAATACCTTGCTTCTCAATCTGTGGAAAAAATCTGCGGACAGTCACCTCACTTAGTACTGTGGCAGTTTTGCTTCTTTATACACCATATTTGCAGAAGATACAACTAAACCTACAAGTGTATCAATATAGTGTAAAACACACCTTATTTTTACTAACTTCATTGCTTTGCATTGCTTTTTCATAGGTGTATTATTAATTTTTAATACTTCTACCGAAAAGAATTGAACTATTTTCCATGCAACTGTAGAAACATAACAGTGCTTTGTGTGAAATTTATTCATTCACTTTGGTTTATTGTGGTGACCCCAGAAACTTTGTAAGATTTTTTGTAAAATATCAAATTTTTTAATCTTTTGTTAACTTTCATTACGGGAGATAGTATTTTTAAATTTCATTACCACCTTTCCACACAAACACACACACAAAAAAAATCAATTACAATTTAATTCTGCAATTTTTCTCTGTGCAGCATACTGAAAACCTCTTGTCCCAAGGGGCTAGCTAGTGTCGGAAGCAGTCATCTGCTAAATGTTAAAACAGTAATTACGAAGGTGATAAATTTAGTCTGTTCATATATATAATTATGGAAATTTTGACATAATTGTCTATTCAACATCAATTGCTACCCAAACTGATGCTTGCAAAAGAATGCCAGGCTCAAACCTAGGACAGCCAGTGGCAAGATCAGGAGTCAAGCATTCAATGCACTTGGCCATAGATGCAACTGGTATTCACTTTGAAAGCACCTGATAGTCCAGATGAAAAATATCCTGTGTGTGGATAGAACAGAGTCTAGAATTGATCACTTTTTGTACCTATACAATCTACTGGGATACATTGGTTACAAAATCAAGCTGGATTGTTATTCAACTATGGAATATCTTTGTTAATATTGATCTGCATGTAATCTTGCAACAAAAAACTGGTTTACATACACAGGTTGTCAACATAATCTTATGTTTCTCTTGCAATCTTGTACACTCCTGTTCAGATGAAGGAGCACAAACTTTAACTGCCCAACCTTATAAAATGCATCACTATGTGAAGAGCGAACGTATATAATTTCTCAAGTATATCTTCATTTTTTTTTACTTGAACTACATATTCATATAAAAAGTGAACTTATTCAAATTCAAATGTACAGTCACCTCACTTAGTACTCCGGCAGTTTGTTTCTTTATACACCATAGTTGCAGAAGATACAATTAAACCTGCAAGTGTATCATATACTCTGTATAAAACACACCGTTTATTACTAACTTCATTGTCCGTACTATAGTACGCAGGTAGTGCATTTCTATGATATTGATTGATTTTGCTTACTTTGCTTTTCTACTACTTTTGGCTAATCGCGAAGATAGGAGGGAGTATATGTAGCTGATGTAGGGACATTGCACAAGAAACATCTCATCGTCTGCGTGGCAAGCTACCAAGCTTTTAAACCAGAAGTCATACATTAGAAAAATTGAAAGAAAATATCAGGAGAGATTTGAAGTAATTTCGGAAGAACTGAGTGTTACTGAAAATTTCCTTAAAAAATGCTCTAAATATGTGCATACAGGAGGACATCATTTCCAACACCTCTTGTAACAAAGGCACGTGCTAATTTTAATTTTAACTGTGTGTAATTGTACGAGGTTATTTCATTACATAGCTAGCGGTTCCATTTACGCGGATGTAGCATCCAATTTGCTGGCAGATGTGCTGCCCAGTGCAATGGCTGCTGCTCAGCGGAAGACAAGTCATGAAAGGCACTGTAGTTGCTGTGCAAGTCTTCTGATTTTAAGAAGGATCTCCACATCTACCCACCATTATACTTGAATCAGCTCTAACCATAACCCCTCACCCAGTCATCCATCAGTCCTCAGCAATAGGCCATTTGTTGAGTGTCCCATTTCATGAAAATTTCATAGTAAGTAAAAATGGAAATTTGATTTTTACAATTTTCAGTTACAAACAGTATTTGCTTTTTGTTTCTTTTTTGTGTTTGTGTATGATTCTGTATGCTTGGGTTTCTTCCATGGTTCTGTGTAGTTAAAAGAGCCAATAAGATTTGAACTTTCAGCCCTCCCCCATGCAATGCGGGAGGAAGTATAAATATGGCCTCTGACAGAGGACAAGACAGAGTGTGTTTATGAACTGGATAGCAGAAGGGAGAGTGATCTTCGGTCTCCAGTGGACTCCCATGAGAAAGGGCATCCAGAGGCAGTTCTGCCGATACTTAGCTTCCACTTGGCAGTTCTGCCGTGGAGCTGAAGTTAGAGGAATGTAAATAATGTAAATTAGAGAATAATTGGAAGAATCCGAGCCTTGTTTTGTTGAATTGTAAATAAATGTATAAAGCCCATTTCTGCGAGTTTTCAGCCATCACCCTGCAACATTAAGTCAGTAAGTTCTTGCCTGTGATTGATTCTTTGGTTCCGAGCACTCTGGTGAGGAATGGGATGGGAACCCAGGACTAACGAGCCTATTTAGTTGTTGATTTGGGGTTTTCCTGCCAGAAGCGGCCTGGTAAGGGTGGAGTGTTGCGGAACAGCTTCCTATTTCATAAAAATTTCATAGTAACTAAAAATGGAAATTTGATTTTTACAATTTTCAGGGGACCAAGGCGAAAAAACTTTAAATGCAGGAAAATGTATAATTTGGGACATTTTGTAACATTCCGCTCTATTGCACGTTTCCTGCATTTCAATTTGGGTTTCCACTGTACATCATAATTACAGAAAGAATGAAAAAAAAAAACAAAAAAAAAACTATTTTATTGGACTAAGTTAGATGACATTTTACAAGTTTAATTTGAAAATAAGTTGGTGATGTACAGTCATGGAGACTTCTGGGTTCTAAGCATGCAATTGACTTTCAACACAATTGTTACAACCCAAAAGTGTACGTGCCTGTACCTTTGCCTAATGAAGATAATTCTGTTCTGTTTCTGGCAAAAGAAAATTATTAATGCACTAAAATGGACATATAAATACTGAAATCCTTGTAGTTTGATTGAAATTATTGCGCAATTTTTAGAAGACTAAATGATTTCTAAGAGAATTCTTTTTTAAAAGTGCAGCTCACACTGAAGGTTTTGAGAACAGTAGAAAACAGGAAATCACTGATGCCCATTTGCACCAACGATGATTTACTCGCAAATAGGGATGTGACGAAGCTGAAAATTTACCGATGCCGATATTTAACAGATTCCGATACAAAAGATTATTCAACAGAAATGGGATGTTATTTTGAGCATGACAAAAATACATTTGCTATGTAGCTATATTTCTATTGGATATATTTGCACCTAAAAAAAAAGTGGTTATGTAAACTTTTAAGAATATAGATTCTCAAGAGATTTAACCTTTTGAGTCCCAAGCCCATTTTCACATGTAAGCCTCTCTGTCCCGAGCCGGTTTTGAGCAAAGCAAAATGCAGAGTTTCAATTAAATGAGTGTAGATCGGAGACTAATTGCCCTAGAGATATGAGTGATATACCGTTGTACGCAGAATGAATCACAGATTCAGAAAATATATAATTTATGCACATTCGGCGTATATATGGAGGGGGAAAGGAGGGAAATCCCCTGAAAACTTTTTTTTTACAAAAATGGGGTTTCTCCCCCCCCCCCCCCCGAAAAAAAATATATGAAAACTTCAAAATGCACATAGAAATTATCGCTGACATGTAAGGAACACAAAATATTTGCATTATTATCATATGACCAATGTAACTTGAGTTGTACCCCCAAAAGAATTCAAGCTTCAAAATGCAGAGTTACATTGAAATGACTATAGCTCAGAAACTAAATGCCTTAGAGATATGAAAGATATACCGTTGTATGCAGAATGAATCACAGATTCAGACTATATATAATTTATGCACATTCGGCGTACATATGGAGGGGGAAAGGGGGGAAATCCCCTCAAAAATACTTTTCTTTAAAAAAATGGTGTTCACCCCCCCCCAAAAATGTCAAAATGCAAAATTTATGCAAATTTGGCATATATATGTAGGGGGAAGGGAGAAAAACCCCAAAAATTTTTAAAAAATTGTCACCACCCAAAAAATGTCCTCGCACTTGGGCACAAAACGACACCTACGCACAATATTCACGGACGAAAAGCTAGAACGTAGTGAAAAATGAGCACCAATTCTTGCAGCTGCTTGAAATTCTATTTTTAGACAATGCAGGGTAACCCCTGTTGCAACTTGTGCTAAAAAAAACAAAGGTTTCCTGCAGCGCACTTCGAAATTCCATTCTCACAACCCAGATTCAACAACCAGTCTTCCCCCTCCCCCTGCTTGCGCCCTCACGGAAAAACCTTCATTTTGACATCAGATACTGATAAACAAGCTTCCTTCGAATGCACTTAACAGGAGGGAGTGAAAAGCATTGCTTTAGAACAACAAAGCCGGTCTTCCTTTGTCGACAAAAATTTGACCTTGAAAAGAGACGTAAAAGAGAAGTCCCTTTTCCCACCTTTCCCCCTCCATTTTTATGAAGACAAAAAAAATGCAAAAAAAAATTCTGTTAAATACGTGTTAGGACCAATATAAAAAATATCGAAATTCTAGCCAAAAATAGAAGTTATAACTAAAGCCCAGAAGTTTGGCAAAATGCCTCTTTTTATCTACTGCATATATTGATAAAATTTTTCCGGATATACGTTTTTTATGTTGTTTCGAATGTTTTAGAAGCCTTTTCATTTTGCCTATTTGGGACCCCACTGCCTACTTTTAATTATAATGCCTTTTTTTGCCTTTTTCAATGAAATTTGAACATTTTTTTAAAAAAAATGTGTAAATAAATTATTTTTCTCCCAAAAAACGTTGTTGGCATTTATTTTTCTTCCGTTTATTATGTGAATAACTTTCACCTTATTTAAGTAATATTGAACTCACGTATGTTTAAACATTGCTGAAGGAGAAAAGTGTGTTTAAAAAAAATAGTATTTCATGCTGAGTTAAGATATTGCCTTTCCGTTAACATGTCCTTGTGAATGATTGACTGCTGAAAACCTGTTGCAGAACACATGGTTACATGCATGAATTTGGTGAAAGCACATTTTTGACAGATGGTACTATTCTTCTCTGCAAGATATGTGAAAAAACATTCAACCATGAGAAAAAATACTTTATATCTCAGCATGTGTCAACAGCAAAACATAAATCTGCAGTTGCCAAAAAGGTTGGACAGAAGAAGATATCCCTAATTTCAACAGTGGGCACTTTATCCAACAGGCAATCTCAGTTTTCTCTTGAACTGTGCAAAGCTTTCATGGAAGCAGGGATACCTTTCAGGAAAGTGGAAAACAAGTCACTGAGGAAATTCCTGGAGAAATACACTAAAGAAACGGTGCCGTCAAAATCTACGCTGCGGAAACATATTTAAGCATCTGCTACGAAGAAGCTCTGCAAAGAATTCGTGCTGAAGTTGGTGAAAAGAAGGTTTGGATTTAAACAGATGAAAGTACTGACGCTATGGGATGCTGAATAGCCAACGTCATCATATGAACTATGGAACCAACATGCGGAGAATCCTCGTCATTTCTTCTCACGTCAGAACAACTAGAGAGAGCCAATGGTTCGTCAATAGCTCAGTTATTCTCAAATTCCCTACTTCTGCTCTGGCCAGATGTTGTACATCATGATGACGTGTTACTTTTTATCAGTGATGCAGCTCCCTATATAAAGAAGGCTGCCATAGCATTGAAAATTATCTTCCCGAACATTCTTCATATCACATGTGTAGCCCACGCAATGCACAGAATCGCCGAAAAAGTTAGTGTGTTGCACCCAGAAGTGGACAGGTTGATTTCGAACACAAAGAAGATATTTCTGAAATCTCCCTCTCGAACCCGAACATTTCAGGAAGTTGCACCTGAGCTTAGTTTACCTCCGCAACCAGTCTTGACGAGATGGGGAACCTTGATATCAGCAGCTATATATTATGCTAACCACCTTGAAAAAATCAGTGAGGTGATCGATGCTCTTCCAGAAAATGAAGTGGCTTCAATTCGTGAAGTGAAAAAACTCCTGTGCTATTCAGAACTGAAGAATGAACTGTCGTTTATTTTTGCACATTATGGTGCATTGCCAGAGACAATTACAAAGCTAGAAAAAAGAGGCGAGACTCTTGTAGCATCCATGAAAATCTTCGAGGAATCTATGCAGCAGATGATGGAAGTGTCAGGAGAAAAGGGGTCAGCTGTTGTGGAAAAGTGCAAATGGGTAGTGAGTGCAAATGATGACTTGAAACAATTGAAAACAATTTGTGATATTCTAAAAGGTGAAAATGCTGTTATCGAAATGAGTCCAGCTACATTTGCTTGTTTTATGTTATGCTTCATTAACATTTTGCCAGAAATTATAGATAAAAGTAAGTGACTTTCAAATGTGCCGTTTTCAGTTTATTTTGCCTTTTTTCCTATTTTTAGTGCCTATTTTCCACATTATAAATGCCTTTTTGCCTGCCTATTTTAACGAAAATAAATGCCTGAACTTCCGGGCTCTAGTTATAACGTAGAAACTACGACCTTGACACAGCGTCTCGATCGAGACGCTTGGGACCATGAGGGTTACATTTGGGTATGTCGATCGAGACGCTTGGGACCCAAAAGGTTAACATTATTACACTAGCAGTTCTTTGAAATGCAAAATGAATTCTTGTTCTTAATGTTGTAAATTTAATGCTGGCAGATTGAACTTCAGAAACAGGTATGCCAAAGTATTTTCTCACCTGCTTCAGGTTTGGTTACTCACTCTTGAATTTCCAATACAACAGCGGATCCTGGTCACGTGGAATAGTTGGTTCAGCAATGTACGGTTTTATTTCTGATTTTGAGGTAGGATGATCCTCTGAATGAGAGTTTACAATAATTTTATTACAAAATTTACAAATGGAAAATCATAACCGAATTTTCAATAAATCTTACAAAATTAAAAAATAAAACTTATTAGAAGGTAAACTCTAGTATAATCTGTACCGGTTTAAATATCGGATTTTTGCCGATGCCGATATGTCAATTTCTGCTGATTTTCATATATCTGTAATCGGCTTCGGCACAGCCCTACCCGGAAGCAAGAGTATACTCACAATTAACCCAGGAGTCAGTTGTACCAATACAAATGGTAGATAACCTTGGAGTTAAACTAGGATCAACTTTACCCTTCAGAGATAGATGACTAATGTGGAGTTAACCAAGGTACAGTGCAGCATAGTTGCAACCTACATCTGGCAATGTAACATTCAGAATTACAAATCTAAATATAATGCTAAATAGGAAGTATGTGTGTATAAAAGTAGTGACGAATATATATTCTTATTAAATATATACTTTGGTAGTACCACATTTCGTAGTACAGAGTTTGTAAAAATTGCAAATGCAATAAAAACTCAATTTCTGTAGCTGGATAAAGTAAAATATATACACTATAGTTTGATGTAATGAAAGCAAAAAACAGTGTGACCCCTGATTTTACATTTTCCTGCATTATACATTAATTCTTCATGGTCCTAACATGGCAAAATGTTAAAAATTTTACTTGATTTTACATTTCCATGCATTTTAAGTATTTTCAGCAAAGTCCACTGCAAAACAAAAGAAAAATCAAGGTTCCACTGTATTTGGGTTTCCATTTATTTCCACTTGTTACATCAATTGCTATATCTAGTGTAGAAAATGGGCAAATTGAATGGTATGTGTAATCAATTCTTTAGTAGAAAAAAATATGAAAATCTACTAGCTATAAATTAATTGTGAGGTAGTATATTACAAAATAAAATAAAAATAATAACAACCTGTGACAACAGCTGGCGAAGGCTAGGCCCTACCTACAAACTGCCGGTCTCACTCCCACCTGTCGAGGTGGGAGATAATCCAAACAGTTACGGGTGACTTGTGGTCAGCAAGACAAACTCCCAATAGTAGTTATAGGTTTCCATGACTCGGTACCCTACTCATTTGCAGTTTCCCAATTTCCATATGATGGTAGGTGGCCACCAGTCCCTATACACAGGTCGAAATCTCGGGAGAAAAGTTATGCTTCCCCCAGGAGACTCGAAGCTGCGCACATCCTGTAACCGGAGCCCAAAGCATGTCGTCTTAGAACACACGGGCACGGGTGGAACACACACACAGTTATAAGACTATTTAATATGACTGCAAGCTGCAATAATATATCAAAATTTATTGACATGATTTTTATTCTGCATCTTTATTACACAAGTGATTTTGTTTTATTCCAGTTGCTTGTTAATATCCAGAGACACCAGTTTCCTATCTTCTCCCCCCCCCCACCCTTCCCCTTACTACACTTGTCCTTTTGATTAAGTAAAAAGTATAGTTCTTACAAATAAGAAAATGCAAAATTTATTGACAATTGCTGCCATCCTTTCTCTCTCTACTTTTTGAAAACCATTCAAACAAGTAGAACTATGACTTCTCAAAACAGCTAACCAATCATGTATGATATTCAGGCACTTGCTTTCAGGCTAGCTATTATCCTATAGTTAAGCCTTGACTTCCATGCTTCACAGTCAGTCATGCCTTTCAGTGTGTGCAATGAAACATGATTCTAACTCGAGGATTACCTTGACCTATAGATATTCAAACATGAGATTATGTGAAATGTTGGTGCAAACGGGCATGCAAGTTTGGGAAGTTATAAAAATGAAACCACATAAATTAGACAAATGTTATGGTCTTTTTATAAGCATGGGAGGATCAAATGGATCAAGTTCCATCAAAATCTCAAGCCATGGGTGTCATGTTCTGGTTTCTGATTGAACTGATGTGGAAGTACCTTTAGATAAGAATTACGGTATTATGTTCTGCTGGTGCAATTTAGAGGTTAAGACCTAAAAAATGACTCAATTTAGTCACATCCTAAATAATGAGATTATGTAACATGAAAACTTATCTGGAACCTTTGTTTTATTTGTTTATTTATCATAACATTTACATGTTTCAGGCAATGCTACTAGCATTAGATGCAATCCTGGGCCATAAATCTGCACATTCCTTTGCCACGGGTCCTGTTATTGCAGAACCTGTAATTAAAAACAAATGACTCAGTTTGGTTGGGAAGCATTTTCTTTTTCCGCAAGTGTATCTTTTGCTAAAAATGTGAAAAAGATCATTCAAGTGAAACAGTTCATAAATTATTTATCACAATTGCAGTTTACAACTAACCGTATATATTCAATCATTTAGTTTTTCAAATATCTGCAAATTGTGCATGTAATAATGTAGATATAAATGAAATGCAAACAACGTTCTTGTACAGATATACAGTATCTGATTTTAACTGTTTCTAGAAACTTAAATGTTAAATAAATCAATTGATAATATTTTATGACACTTTGAAATGTGTTGAGACTTTTACAAAATACAAGTTCTGACAACTGTGATTACTTAATTAATATTAAATGTTTCCAACAAATTTCTTGCAATCTAATATGATTGATAAGAAAATAAAATAGAAAAAACATTACGAACGCATCCCCAAAATAACCACATATAATGTAAACATTACTGAATTTTTCCTTCTTCTATACCACTTGAAATGTATTAACTGTGGCTTTTCGAGAACCTACCACAAATCACATTCATGACAAATATAACCAATATTCTGCATTCTTTGACTCAAAATTATGGAAGATAATGTCACATTCCAACACATTCAAAGAATGGTGAGGAGACCCAACGCTTTCTCCTTCCCTGATTTATTACATACTGAATCTATTATCAAGTCAAATCAATAAACAAAATTAGTATGTAAGACCAGAAACATGCAGGTGTGGAATGTACCTAATATCCTTTTTCAAACCTTTAATTCACCTCAACATATGAAAGCAAAGAAGATACTAAACCTGCCCTTCCACTAAACAAGCAGCCACTAACATCTAAGAGGTTCAGGCAATAACGCACTTTCGAAATGACACAACATCCAAAAATGGACAAGACCATTAAATATGAATTCTATAGAGGGACCACAAACAAAAGAATATTTCGCCAGAAGCTTTCATGCATCTTTCCCTCTCTTCAGATCGGCCAATGGTGAAGCATGTTCCATGTGCAAGTATGATGCAGCAGTTCTTTTCCTTGTGGACCCACTATACTGGTATGGCATATCAAACCGGTTATGCAAATTCAAACAAAAAAAAGAAGGGATAAAAGCATCTTATCAGCATTGCATACGTTTAGAAGCCCATTGAGGAAAGAAGAAATGAAAAGCACGTGAATTGTGACAGAGCATAGCAACAGGGTTACCACGTAAACTTCAAGAGAGAAGAGGGATGAAAGAGGAAGAGAAGAGAAAGAAAAGGGGGTGGGAGCTAATTTATTTCCCCTCAAATTGTTTTCCACAATCCTCATTTTTTCACCACAATACTTGATACACAGTAGTATACCATTTAAACTTTATTTTACAATAGCCCTTTCTCCACAAGCAACACAAGTTGAAAATTGTGTCCGTCGGGTGAATAAAAGGATGCCAAGACCAAAATATTTTGAAAAAAAGACAGCAAAAATACTCAAAAATATCTTAAAAAATGGTCACACTACTGCTATCAGTTTCCTACATTAATATCATTATTTTATACTGATAGCAAAGTTTATATCAATAAAAGTATACATGGACATAACATTTCATCTATGTGTACATTACTACCAGAAGTGTATATATGCACCCATTATCAGTTCCCAACAGTTCAAAATCTGAACATGCATATGCATTAAAAATAAAGTCAATAGAAAATTACGCACAATTTGTGGAATCTCAAAAAAGCATACAAAACAGAGGTAGAAGAAAGAATAAGCAAATTAAGCAAAACTGATACCTTTCATTTCCCCTTTGTTGTTTACGATGACCCCAGCGTTATCTTCAAAGTATATGAACACACCATCCTTCCTTCTGAAAGGCTTCCTCTGCCGGATCACCACTGCTGGCATGACTGCAACAAAAGTGTTACTGATTAGTCAATATTCACAGGCTTACAACTTTAAAAAAAAGGTGGTATTTCATGACGTGACAAAAAACTGATATGAAATCAAAATCCCCATTATTTTACTTAATCATGGATGGAAGAGAAGAAATGTGGAATATTAACAGTTAGTTTATGTTCATATATTTATAATTAGGGATGGGACCAATTATTTTACTGATCCAATATATCGATAAATATCTGATAATTTAGTGCAAAATTCTGCCAATTTGTTGTAATTCTTACAGATAATCTCCATGCCCTGCTTTCAAAAAAGTAAATATCTAAATATGCAATTTCTTCTGCACTGCAGTAACCTTGAAACACACATTTATTAAGGAGGTCAATGAACTTTTCAGGTTCTTCAAGGACCATTTCTAATTTTATATCGGATCAGTAGAATATCTGTTATCGGCCCATCCCTATTTATAATACACAGGTTACAATGAATATTTTAATTGTATTTATTCCTTTTAACTCGTTCTAATATTCTATAACCATGTTTTAACTTTTCCACATATAATTTTATTCTCACATCCCTGATGCAAGGATCAAGGATGATCAAAAACATTCAGAGGTACATTTTTTTTTCATCCCAGCTTTTAACACTAGAACCGAGGTTTTTTTCTAAAACTAGAACCGCGACAGTGGTCAAATTGACCGACATGGAAAAAGTGGGTTATATTTATAGTTTTGTTTGTTAATATTTTTTTAATTGTTCCAGTACACATCTTTATTTTCACAGAAATGAATACATGACCCCGTTCTTGTTTTCACAAACATGAATACAAATAAAAATTAAAATTATTTCAAGCAATAACAATAAATTTACTTATTTGGCATCATCTGCAATGCAATTGGTGCAGTGTTTTTTAACAAATTTTACACATGATCCACATAGTGCTTTTTCCACACTGCTCACATAAGTCTTGTTTCTGCATTTGGATGTTTGGTCCTGTCGACACTCTCACTTTCCTGGAGGCTCATAGGAGACAATCTGTAGATTGGGCTGCGGGATTCTGTTGCTTCCTTCTCGGGAGTTCTTCAGAAAGTTTCATCAGGAACAAGTGACAAACAAACTTTTCGCCAGGTGTACTCTTGTACAAAATATATGCTAGGTCCAAAATGTTGTAGAATACATGAACTAGCCATCTTCACGATGCTGCTTTTACGGAAAATTTACGAGCCATCTGATCGTCTACATCTACACCAAACTTTGTGCTGTTGTAAAAGCTGACAGTTTCAGGGAGTTTCTTTACACTACCACAATACACATGTTTGAATGCATGGAACTGAGAATTAGAACGTTTTTGTTTCCTTTTCCTTGGTACACAGTGAGTGTGCTGTCAGCAATACACTGTTCTAGACGAGATAATTTTACCTGCTGAGGCACTTCTTTTCTCGAACGTCTTATTGTTCCTACCAAGGTAGTGTTCTTAGGTTTCAGGTTTTCAGCGAGTTTCCTTGACGTGAAGAAATTATCTGTTGTGAACCTTCTTCCTTTTCCAACAAAGGGTTCCATCAAGCGAAGTACAACATATTCTGCTGGGTGATCTTCATCTTTACCCAAATAAGGGAAACCATTTATCAGGTACTTACTGTCGACATCAACTGCAAGGCAGAATTTAATGCCGAACTTGACTGGTTTATTTGCCCCGTATTGCACAAATCTACACCTAACTTTTGTAGGAAATAGCTGTTCATCTACAGTGATGTATGCTCCTGGTATGAAATTTCTGCCACAATTTTCAATGAAACAATTACATATTTTGGACACTTGTCACTTTTTATGCATTCGGACCTTGTTGCTTTATGATCAAAGTGCAGATATCGCATTATTTAACGAAAAATGGTGGTGTTACTGTCCCCCCACTGTCTAATTCAAGACTTTTCGCACAATGTGTCCGCGAGCATACAAAATTGCAATAAATGAATCAAGTTCCTGTAATGAAACAGACCAGTCATTTCCTCCAGTTTGACGATGAGCTTCTTCTTCAGTGCAGGATTTTGTGACGAACCATCCTCTCATTCACAAAAAGATGCAAAGCACTTGAAACCTTTCCTTCAAGGATATTTCGTTTAGCAAATCCTGATGAACCAGGCTTTTCTTGTAAAACATCATGTGCTGGACGCCTACCAGGAACATTTACATCTGCATCAATTACAGTTGATTCGCTTCCATCTCTAGCACTGTATTTCATTTCAGATAGAAAAGGAGACACACCTGGAGACACTGTGGTTTTTCTTTTTGCTCCCCATTGAACTGTAGAAGCAGGTGCTGCTTAGTTTTCTTCATCTTCTGACGAATGGTTCGATTCAATGTCTTGTTCTAGTGGAACAAAATCAGGATCCTCTTCAGTTTCACCTCCATCGGAATTGTCAGCATCTACGTCCTGAATTGAGTCTAAATACTTTGATATATCTTCAGCTGATAGTCCACGTACAGCCATTTTTAGAGCACAATAATCACTCACGTGTGCGAGAAACAAATATCAAGAACAGACGACAAACAAAGACAGTGCTTGCAAAGTTTCGCAACTCCCTATTTGGTTCAAACAAAGAGATTGAACATTCACCTGTACGCTGCTGCCACCTAGTGATAAATCTAATAAATGACACACCAGGTGGCAGTAGCTTGAAGGTGAATTTTGTAATAAATCTCCCGAAAGGAGGTTTGCATTTTTCTGTTTACGTTTGCATAAAAAATGGAGGGTCATGCACAGCGGTCATTTTGACCGCTCCCGCGGTTGGAGGTATTTCGATGAAAAACTACATAAATTTATTTTAAAATTTTTAATCAAAAATATATTCTCAACGTAAAAAGAACACAAGTCAAGGAATTTCAGATAATTCGAAGAGATATTAATGTCTTAACAGCAATTTGAAATTCAACAGCAGTCAAAACTAGTGTTAAACAACATAACAGTTTAATTGTTTTTGTCATGATTAGATCATTTTATGTCTTGTAAAATTTTCTGTATTTGCATAAAATATAAAAGTAATGTATGTACTTGTTACAAAGTTACAGCTGTATTTAGTTGGCATAGTTTACACATATTAATACAGACAGGTTCAATGCATATTGTGACTGCCTACGATAGACTTATTTTTATTTAACTTGTAGCACTGAAATGTTGAGAACACTGAAAGTTCATCCAGAGAAAAATTTTAAAACCTTTTACACTGAAAGTTATCACGTTGCACATGAAATGTTGGATTTCCGGATGACGTAACTTGGATATTCCCAAATGCTGCCAGTGTATCAGTTGAATGCTAGCGTGCCGTGTGATCATATGGACACAACATAGGTATAAATACCACCTACTTTTTCTTGAAGATTTTAAACTTGACCACAATGCAACAAGAGGAAACCAGGAACATCAACCGAACATTTGGATCTGAACCACAAAGCGAATGTTCAAAAATTTCCAATCTGGCGATATGATCCTTGAAAGTAAACCACTGCGGCATGCATTAGCAGCCATCAGAATTCGAACCCGGGATCCTTGGCATCGCAGCACAATGTGCTAACCACTCTGCCACAGGGTCCGGCAATATGTACTTTTATGTCAACATTCATTTTCCAGAAGGGGAGGGATGAGATAGGTTGTGAATAACCTAGTCGCCAAGCAAAGGGTCGCAATAAGAGCTCCCTGCTGGAGTGGTGCATGTTGTTTACTGTGTAAACCTCACAGATACTTTTGCAACAATGGTGCTAAACCCAGCATCCTGTGTTTGGCGACAAGAAACCGAACATCTCCATTTCAGGAGTGGACATGTTTCAAACAAAAGAAAGTAAACCGTCCGAGGGACCCGACCAACGTCTTTCCACTCTTACGCATCTTCCGGTGGTAAAATCTAAGAGGGTGCGTTCACGCTCAAGTTTGCCCTTTCTCAGCACCGACACAAGGGGTTTACGATGCCTCCATTTTCGTGAAGAATATTTATGACAGGAAATCGTAGAAAGTTGTGTTTGGCGATTTTCCACAATCTTTCAAGTCGAATGCTAAGAAACAAAACAATTTGCCTTCTGCTGGTGTTCCGTGTACAGGTAACGTTAGTGGTGGGCTTGCGTCCTGCGCTGCACCATAATCAGAAAATGCATTACGTATGTGAAATATATTGGTAAATTATTCAGCACGTCTTCCTCAATAATTGAAGATAACAACAGTTATGCTAGGGTGCCACCTATCCTCCCCATCTGCTAGAAATACACACACACACATATATACATGTATAAAATAATTTGCAAATGCTACGAAGTCAGAGGTTCTACCTAGTAAGGCATGGACATTTCATTGTGTTTGTGTCACTTCATCGATTTTATAAGTATATCATTCATCCTTATTGTCGTGCATACCCGTAGAGGTACAAAAGCGACGTAAAAGAACTAAAATAGATATAGATTTTGGGGTGGGATAAAATACAACCATCTAAAAATAATAATGTAGTAATAATAATAAAATAATAATTATGTCCTAGCACAATTGAGTAGGCATTTGGCATAATTTCACAGTTCAAACAGCACTTTTCACGACTGAGTGGAGATCCACTCTACCCTCCATTTTCAAGTAAGATGCTCAGGAAACGTGTTTTTGAGCAGGCCGTTGGAGGTTCCATAGCTATAATTATAAAGGAATTCTCCAGAGAAATCAATAGGCCTGGCAACACTGATGTGGGCCACGCTGAAGGCTCCTTTCCCACACACACCAGCGCAATGCGGTTCTGCGCAGAATATTTTTTTTTTGCTTTGTGGTTCCACTATACCCAGCTGGATGAAATTCATAAAAAATTACAGTGGAACTTCGATTTTACATTTTTCAGGGGACCAAGCTGAAAGAACGTAAAATGCAGAAAAATGTAAAATAGAGGAAAATTTTACATCATTTTGCTATTTTGGGACTGGTAAAATTCTAATCTCCAGGAAACCTACTTCTTCAACTTTACAGAAGAAAGTACTTACGGAACTGAGTTTCTGTACACTTTTGAAAGGTCGTGGAAGTGTTTTCTCCCACCGTTCAATTTATTTGGCCGGTAAATCATGTACTTTTTCCAGATGAATGTCTCTCCGATGCACATAAGCTGTCGCCTCTATTTCCTTCCACTACGTAAACCGATGTTGCATGCGTTTCATGACGTAACCCCTGGTCAGTGTTTCCAACCATGCATATTTGTAACTATGTTATCATTACATAACCTACGTAAATCTGCATTTTAATGTGCATGATTTTTTAGTACGAACCCATGTTTTAAGTTTGTGAACCACTGCTGTTTTGCGAAAAGATGACGTGTACAGGATGCATCGTGAAGTTGCAGGGTGTGGAAAATGCAGTCGATTTTCTAATTGAGCATCGAATTCTGAAGGAAGAAGTGAAATGTCCAAATTGTGGGAGTGCATGTAAGCTGCACATTGGATGTAATGGGAGGTGGATATATTTGTGTACGAAGAGAATCCATGGACGTGGTAAAATGAGGTACAAAATATTTCCGTGTGGATTCAAACATTCTGCAAGACTGCACTTTCATAGGACAAAGTACTCTGACTGTAGAGAAAAACATAAAATTTGGTATACTGTGGCTTATTTTGCCCAACCCAAGAGTACGTATCATAATATGTTAACCTACCCTAACGTAATTAAGTTTATGTAAAGTAACTAATGTAACCCTCTTTTTTAACTATGTTAACCTAACGTAACTAATGTAAACTAACGTAACAGACAAAAATAAGATATTTTTCGGTTAGGAAGGTTGGAAACTGTGCATACCCACTAATGATAGATAACACGTCAAGTTTTGCCCACCATATTGTGTAACGCAAGTGAAAAAGGAACAAACAATAATTACTCAATATGTGAAAATTTGAAATATTTTTGTGAAAAAAGTGAAATCCCCCCTTAAAGAATCTTTAGCAATGCATAATAGGTAAGTACGAATGTGAAAAATAAAATAACTGAATTTGAGACATCTCCCGGAGATCGGAATTTTAATAAATGGTGCCTACTTTGAATAATAAAAGTTCCTTTCCACCAAATTACTGTTGCTTGCTGTTTCACTACTAAATCAGATATCCCTTGCACAACGGCCTCATACATTCCAGAACAAATATTATTTTTGTTATCTGCAAATTGAATTTCACAAAATGAACACGAGCAGTTGCCAACTTTTGATCTTGCTACTCAAGTTTCCAGGGTTTTTGTCCTAGCCTGGGGAACTGTTCTTTGTGTGTTCAATCATCAATTGGATTTAATCACCATCATCCTGATTAGCCGAAAGTGGCAAAAATAGGATACTAAATAACAAAATTAAAATGCAAAGAAAATCCACATGCAACTGACCCTTCTTTCTGAGTTCAGGCTTTCCTTTCTTGATTGTAGCCACGAACATGTCACCCGGTCCGGCAGCTGGTAGACGATTCAGCCTACCCCTTGTTCCATGTACAGCGATTACAAACAGGTTCTTTGCACCTGGAAAATGCAATCAAAGGGAAGATTTTACATCTATTTGCATAGCATTACATGTATTTACATAGTAATAACAACAATATAACTTCTAAATTGATTCAAGATGAATCATAAATAGATTGGATACTCTGTAGAATGGCATACATAAATATTAGCAGGCAAATCACTAAAATTGATGTAGTTTGTGTATTAGGGGAGCATTAATTTAGTTGTTGAGAATTTTGCTCAAGAACCAAATAGTTCGCACGGATGACGCTAGACAGCATACAAAATTGAGAGCTACTTCTCTTGAGCAAATAAGCTCGAACAGGCAAAACGAGCGATATACACTCGAAACCCAGTAAGACACGTATAACCATAATTTGTCTTGTTGTGGGCCCTCAAAATCGTGAGGTGAAAGATGTAGTGAAATTTAAACTTAAGTAAGCATAGTCTATCTACATGTAAAAATGTACTTCAATCTGTCTTATCAATACAGTGATATGAGAAAATGAAATGCATGATTGTGAGCTGAAACTTGCTATAACTATAATTGGTGTTTTTATGTCCATTTTATGCACAGTAAGGTTAATCGGGACTGGGCCTACAGTTTAAAGTGGTATCCAAACCACTATGTGCCTCAACCGAGGATCGAATGTGTGACCCCTGATTACAAGGCGACGACACTACCACTGTGCTGAGCTGAAACTTGCCTGTACAGATATTTTACATTAGTGTGTGTACAATTATTGTCACATTAAAATGATATTCCATTGTAAAAACTTGAGCTTATTGCCATGAAATGTGGGCGACTCGAACAAGTACGTGCAAGCAAAAGAGGCCCATGCAGTAATCTAGTTCTCAATTCAAGCACATGTAATAATCAGTCTTGAAAGGCAGAAAGCAGTGGCAATGCAACAGGACACGCTGACCTCATGTTACTCATAGCCCCGTGTAGTTGGCTGCACTTTTTGACACACTGTGCAGTGCAGGTGTATCCAGTGTCAGGGTGGTGCAAGGAAATGACGTTCAACCAACTAGATGGAAAGCGGTGTTGAAGTTCAGAAGATTCAACAAATGCCTGTCTGCTGCTTTAAACGGCCATTTGATTAGTTAGCGTGCACCATCATGCGTGACCATACACCACACTTGCATCAGTCCGGAAGGTAGTGTAGACACCAAATATCAAATCAACGAACTAGAGGACTTGAGTCAAAAAGTGCAGACAACTAGATGGGGCTATTGACAAACCATTTGTCACACCTTGGCTCTTAACATGAGTTTAGTTTCATGCAGTATCCACAATTGATTGCCACATAATTCTAAACTTCAGTATGACATTTAGGAACAATATGGCACGTTCTGCAAAATATGAAAATGAAGTCACCACACACACACACACAAAACATATAAAAGTATTTGAAAACATTTAGTACTGTTATTTTACATTGCTCATCTAGCTTCTCTAAAACAATGAAAACAATTGATGCACAACAGAAAACTCATGACTATGAACCGATCCTTGGTACTCTTTAATAAGGCAACTGTGTTAGCCACTACACAATTCCTAAGACCCCAAAAGTGAAAAAAATAATCAAGATTTAAAAACATTATAGAAATTTGCTTCCACAAAGCAGTAATAATACTCTTAAATTTTTGATTCTGGAATTGTACTTTCAGTTTAAAAATGTGTTACGTGTAAATAGGAAAGAAGTGTGGAAATATTAATGCATCAAAATCAAACTGAGGATAATTTTAAATGGTTCAGACAGTACTACTGTGCACCCCCCTCTCCTTTTTGAGACACTACTAGACCATTACTTAGGCAATTAACGCGTGTGTGTGGAAGTATATTAAGAAAGATAAGATATCCTGTTAAGATATAGCAAGTACCATATTTCACCGCAGATTTTATGCCAATTTTTACTGTTAAAAAGTAGGGTGTGACCATTAAATGAAGCACTTTTTTCTTCTTCATTAAAAGGAGTATTATTACTGAGACTTTCAAATCATTTATTAATAAACTGTTGTTGGTGCCAGATTAGGATGCACGGAATACTGGCGAATGTACATTAAAACTGTGTAGTCCAAATTGACGCACACAATTTCTTCGTGGCAATTTACTTAACATTTATTTGGTCTTAAAAAAAAGCTAATACATTAGTTATTAATTTGTGCATTATAGTCCAAATATTACACTTAAATCCACTACAATGTAGCAAAGTAAGCAATTGCAAAATTTAATCTTCCCTATCAGAATATTCTGCATGACACTACATTGGCTTTGTTATCTGACTACATGAAGAAAAGTTATAAACCAATTTTTGGACTGAAAAAACAGGGTGCGGCAATCACATGGTGAAATATGGTATTCATTGGTGCTGTCCAGTTCGCTGCACTTTTTGACACGAGGTGCATCCAATGTCATGCCAGTGAAAGGAAATTGTGTTCAACCAGGTAGATGCTGTATGCAAGAATAGTGGTGTAGATTCAACAAATGCCCGTCTGCTGACATTTCATTGGTTAGCATGCACTACATAACAGTGCACCATACCATGGACTGCACCAGAATGTAGTGCAAATGGTGCAGACACCAAGCACACTAATACCAAATCAATCAAGTGGACGGACATGGTGTTGTAAAAAGAGAAAGAAAAAAAAGTACACAAAACTAGACAGGGCTATTATCTCTTCATGCATGTAGAAATGCACTTGATATAGAATAGGTGCATGCAGCGTTGAACATTGCATTCTGCAATCAGAAGTTGAGCCTACTTGCAGTGTACAATTAATGCTGGAAATGAAAATTTCTCATATCACAAAGGTCGGTATGGTGTAATAACCCCTTCAGTTGTATACTAAATATTCTCAAGGATATACTGTATACGAACCTGTATTGTCTGCACAGTTGATTAAAGCTCCTACAGGGAGACCTAGGGATATCCTAAATTTAGCTCCCGACGAGCCTCCTCTTCCTGTAAATAAAATTCACTCCAGGTTTAGTCATGAAAAACAAATGAAAACAATACTATGTTATCTCTCAAGCAAATATTTTAAAGCAATCCTTATATAACTATCTACTTTATTCTATTAGTGTTTGAAGTAAACAAATTTTCTAATCCAGTGTCCAAATACAAAAAAAAGGTAAAAATCTGATATTCCCCAGACACCTATAACTTCTTCGTTTTGTCAATTTCTGACATTTGTACATTTGACATTTCTGCTTCGCGGAACATTCTTTAAGGTGTATTCACATTTTTCGTCCCGGAATCGGTGGGAAATTTAAACTAAAAAATTATCTTTGTTTGAAATTTTTGAGTCCAAATTTCCCACCGAATCTGGGCTCCCCCCTGGGGTATTTGACCTACCGCCCCCAACCGTTAATGTGGCCCCGCCTCCGCTCCGGCTTTATCTATAGTCCTGTTAAAGGCATGTTAGAAATTGACCGGAGTCACCTGCCCCCAAATTTTTAAATTTGAAGAAATCCATTACATCACACAAAACACCTTCCAGATGTTAGACAATGCTACAGGAACTTATTACCGTAAGTAGTTTCTTCTGTAAAAAATGAAGAAATCTGTCCGGGGAATATCAGATTAGTACCAAAAAATGTTAACATTACACTGCATACTATAATACAGAGCATTCCCCGACATTTGCTACGAGTCTCTGCGGAAAGCTGACCGGCATCAGCGCTTGTCTTTCCCGGTGAACAGGTCAGCGACAGTCGCTAGAGTCTGCTATTAAAATTACAGTTTTCATATTATGTACTAACCTTGACTACAGAAGGTGTTGAATATGATGTCCCTCTGCTGCAACATGTTTCTGGCATCTCAGAAGGAAATTGGCATTTACACATGCAAGTTCGTCTACTGCAATTCTCCCGATTTTTCGTACAATACTCTCTATTAACTCATGGATGGTGTGTGGATTGTCTTTGTATACTTTATTACCCCATTTTTTCTTTCCACTTTTATTCCGAACTGACCCTGTTACTCTATTTTTTTTTTTTTTTACGAGGTTTAATATAAGCGACTGTCACGGACCCGTGCACTGGGAAAGACAAGCGCTGATGCAGGGCCGTTTGCCACCGAGTCTCGTAGCGAATGTCAGGGAATGCTCTGTAGTACCTAATTAGTTGACATTATACAATGATGCCTGCATAACCCCCCCCCCCCCAAGATCCATACCACATGTGTGTTAAATATAAAGATATTCAGAAATCTCAAAATAATGACAATCATGAGACCTGGTGAAAATAGCACAAAAGCTTGGTTCACAATAATAATTATTGCAATCATTAACTTTTACAATTTGGTTGTATGGTTGTACTCTCAACACTTCCAAACTTCGGTACCTAGAAGGGGTGGAATCTTAAGGCAATATTATAATATTAACTTTGTTCAGGTAATTCCGAAATCAATATTTTTCATTTCCAGAGTTCTAAGCATACGAAGAAAAATGCACATGAATTGAGAAAGAATGAACACTGGCGACATTTATGATTAGCACTGTAAACGTTCCATTTTCCCCTGGGTTTCCAGCCCACAAAAATTCGACCCTCTACATTACTTTTAAATATCTGACATTTGAAGAAATTGTAGTTCCTCAACCTCACTGCATAGCTAAAACACTTCGCCGTTTATTTGACAGTTGATTTGAAAACAGTTTCGATTGTATAAGCTACATGTATATTAAACAATTGTGTGAAATCACCTGAATTGATGTTTCATCACGCGATAGTGATATATTTACGTTAAAACATACGTCTAAATGTGAATACCGTAGCCACATTCTCATTACAAAATCAGTTGTCGATTATCATGTCTATATTTCTTCACAAATAGTTTTCATTGGAAATATAAATAATACTGGAGGTTGAAACATGCTGACCAAAACACGGGATACATCTTCGTTCAATTAATAGGAAAATGTAACAGAAATGAACCATCAAAATTCTATTATATAACACTTGTTACCTAAAAGTAATTCATCATATTAGAAACATAGCAAGTGATCTCAATACAATATATGATTATTGCAGATATCAAAACATAATTTCAGAACGTACCTCGTTTCGACATCTTGAGTTGGCTCGAAGGAAATGGTAATTGCGCATGCGCGTTCAGCACGCTGTATAGTGTAGTTGTACCGGAAGTACGTAGAAAACGAGCAGAAGTATATAATCTGGCTGTTTCCAATGGCCGAGTCTGTAGCGGCTCTGACGGTCATGCTAGTCATGCTCGGCATGATCTATTTTACAGCAAAATAAAACGTATTTGTGCTTATTAACATGAAAATATAATATCACGTCGTCTGCTGCAGAAGCTCCCGTCGCTTCGCGTTACGTGGGAACAGTGGCGGCTCGTGGTGAACCAAAGTGGAGGGGCGACAGCTCACAAATTTGCTCTACTTGTAATGTGAGTTTAATTGATTAATTTCGTATATAACAGCCAACATGATAAGAAATTGATATATTCGTCTTTACCGAATATCATGCTTTGCACGTTTGCACATATTATGATAATTAATAATTATTTAACAGTAATGCGAAGATTACGAAAGATGGAAGAAGAAATAGAGTTCTAACAGATTTAGTTGTTTGTTTTTTAACTTAACAGAGGGGAAAATTGATAAGCACAATGACGAAAATTTACGTGCATTGAACGTGAAAATTTCTAGTAAAAATGTTCCACAAAAAACGTTTCCTGTCCAACATGACTAATTGATATATGAAATAGGGCAGCAAAGTAAATATCTCACTGGAAAGGTGATATCTGCGTTACCAGAAGCTCAAGTTCTACAGTAAAAACTTCAAACTTACCAGAAATCTTCTTCAGACATGCTTGTTCTAGATTCAAATTCGGTCTAGGCCGGCCTAGGTTTTTTATGTTTATTTTATTCATCCAGACTTCAGACTTCTGGTAGAAAAAATTCGCACCAACAAGTTCTCCACATAGCTCATCGCAACAAACGCACAACTACAGCACACTACCGAAAAAGCTTCACTTTTCCATGGAAAACGAAGAAACAACAAGCAAAGAGAATCGAGTATTCTCTTTGCAACAAGTGTCAATGCTATCGTCTTCCCATGCAGTCATTTTATTGCCTCGGGGTTGCCAGACAATTTTGCCAAATTTTCAGAAATTCGTAGTATACAGGTTCCTGTAGCGGCTCTTGGTGAGTTTAGATGACTAGTTTCTAATTTATTTAACAGCCGGCTTGAAAAGAAATTGTGAAACTTTGTCACACTATCAGGGTTTTTTCAAAACGTGCTAATCAAAACATGTAATTAAATCTAATTTTGTGAGTAACACGAAGCTGTAGCCGACTTCCGTGGCTATAAAAAGCCATGGATCCTGGGTTCGAATCCCGGCCTGGACATGGGTGTTCTTTGTGAGTGCCCTTCCATCATTTAATTATCACTTATCCTCATCGTCGTGATTACCGAAAAGTAGCAGAAAGCGATGGTAAATAACAATATATCAAGCACCTGTCTGTACTTTTTCAGTTACCGATATTTTCTTTCCTCATTAGAAATTGCATTATTTATTGCTCTATGGAATACAGAATGATTTCTTTCGACGGTTGGTAATTTTCCTTCTTGTGTTAACTTCATTGCTTCTGGCAACTCTTCATTGTTTACCGTTCTCCGGAGAGAGGGCCAGTTTCGCCTAGGGGGTTGGTTTCGGACGACAAACCCTCCGTCCTCCCAGCCAGGGTTGGCAAAATTTGTGTTTTTTTTAAAAAGAACAAAACAAACTGTTTTTTTTTTTGCTTAAAACATGTTTTTTTTGTTTTAAACATAGTTTTAAACATGAGTTAAAAAAAACATGTTTTAAACAAAACAAATTCAACCTTTTCCCAGTAAATTATAGTTAAAGTCGTTAAAGAGAGAAAATACTCATTTTTATGAGTATAATGGCGACAAGGACAGTTTATTTACCTTTGGAGATAAAGTTTACCATACTGCAGGGTAGGGGTGTGGGGTACAGAATTTTTTGGGTCGGGACGGGGAAAATTCTCAATTTCCCGAAAAAGTCGGAAAATTTTCGGGACGGGGATGTGTTCGAAATTTCCCAAAGTTCTTGAAATCTCGAATTCTACATGTAATTTCCATCTTAAGTGCTTGTTTTTGCACTTCTGGTACAAAACCACAAAGCAGAGAATGTCTAGAATTGACGACGTTTTAAAATGACCATTCGGAATTTCCAGACTGCTTGGGATCCCAAAACGTCGGAAAGTCAGGATCGGGACGGAAATTTTCTTTCCCGATCCCGGTCCCGACTTTTCGGGATCTCGCACACCTCTACTGCAGGTATAGGCGCCGACTCCATGGGGCTTAAGGGGGGGGGGGGTCGAGCCCCCCCATATTAACAATGTGGGGGCAGAGCCACCCAAATAATTTTGCTTAAGAGGATCTAATGTATTATTTTGCTTCTCTTGTAAAGTTTACTCTGAACTGTGCCACATGAACTTAACTTTTAATACACATTTAAAATTTTCTACACCATCAACTTTGGTGGACTAAAACCGCTAAACCATCAACTTTGGGGAGGCTATGACCAGAGACAGCAAAACGCATGATTTATTACTAGTATATACTAAGTATGTAATTATGAGTATTGTTAAAATTTTTACTAAACATGAGTTTCAAAAGACGATGTGCATGAACTAGGGTAGTGGATGGGACGTTCGGGCTACAAATGGCTCTCGCATGACATTCAGAACGAGTTTGGTTTGGTTTGAGTTGGTGTTTTTAAGTCCACTTTATGCACAGTAAGGCTAATCGGGACTGGACCTACAGTTTAAAGTGGGATCCGAACCACTTGTGCCACCACCGGGTATCGAACCCGGGACCCCTTGATTACAAGGCAATGACGCTACCACTGCGCCATGGGGGAGGCCGACATTCAGAACGAGATCATTGATATATTAGGGAGATCTGTTTTGCGCTCCGTGGTAGCAGATAATAAAAGTCGGGAATATTTTGCTATTATGGTTGACGAAACTTGTGACATATCCAACCGTGGACAATTAATATTCTGCATTCGAACTGTGAATAAAAAAATGACATTTTTGAGGAATTCATGGGCTTTTATTAGGGGTGTGCGGGACGGTATCGGGACGGGAAAAATTTTCAATTTCCCTACTGAGTCGGGAAATGTTCAAAATTTCCCGAAGCTCTGAAAATCTCGAATTATACACGTCATTTTCACTTTAAGTGATTTCTGGATTAAAAACTAACAATTTACGGTAAGTTCCAGAAATTGACAATGCAGAAAACGTCGAGAAATAACGACATTTTCAAATGAGCATTCGGTATTTCCCGACTGCACGGGATCCCGAAAATTCGGGAAATCATTTCCCGAAGTCCGGATCGGACTTTTATGAGATTCCGAACACTGTGGCCAAAACTTAAAAAAGGGAGAGAGTGAGTCATTCAATAATTTATTTCAGTGATCAGAGCACCCCCAATAATTTTGACAAGTCGGCGGCCGTGACTGCAGGGACAAAAGTTGTGGGTAATTGCCCCCCTTTTTCCGCCACTACTGAAGTAGGTTAGGATTTATATTCATCTAAATTTCAAGAAACTAAATATTATAGAATTCCTATCCTCGTCCTGAAAAAATCACGGTGAAATATTTCCTGCTGCCTGAACAGTTTATATAGCAGAAAATAACCTGCAGTGTCATAATAGATTCTCCAGATGATTTTTTTCAAAGTACAAAATTATGTTTCCAAAAGTAAGCATCTGCGCTTCATTCAGTTATACAAACCAATGAATCGTATCGCAAAAGAAAAAAAAATCACGTCACGATCAAAATCACGCATTGTGTATTTAGATATTAGTTTCCATTTCAAGTTTCCACCAGTCTCAAACTTACAGGACGATACGAAACAAGGAACTGAGAGGTTTCGATTTCTACAGTAAAGCACGGGTCTTTCTTGTAGCACAACAATCTTGCTACCTTGTGCATACATTGCTAGCCTGCCTAACCTAACAACATAGGCATTTAGGCTGTGTCCAAAAGGTACAAAGTACATACTTGAAGTACAGTCTTGACGGAAGTGACGTCACCTAGTGCAGTTCGAAAGCGCCAAGCAAACGAGTGTACAAGACCAGAGGACGCAGCACACGAGCGGTGCACACTTGCGATCTGTGCTTGCTTTTCATTTGTTAAAAAAATGGACGTCTGAAGTCAATCAGCTGGTAGTTGTAGTTCTTCCATTGTGTGGAAATGTAAGTAAACAAGTTTTTAAAATACTATGTAAATTTATTTATTGGTTTTATTCATATATGCGTGGTTTCTTTCTTCTATATGAGAAGGTGTTTAAAAGTGAGAAAACAATTTCTTTTCCCGCGATCGTAAACCATGTTGCGGAATGTGTGAAAATTAATTTGAAAGAGCAAATTTCTTTCATATTTCTATAATTAATAACGTGCTGTGTTATATATACTGCACGCCGAGTCATGTGTGTGTTGTTCACGGAAAACAAGAGTGGCACTTACAGTCGATGCTTGATAATTTTAGTTTCGAAGCAACTTTTGTTGCATTCCTCACTTGTGTTGGCGCTGCAGTCGAAGTGCAGTTCGAAAGCTTTCCGCTTCCAGACTTCAAGACCGCACTGCGAGTATGCTCTCGAAGTATGCTCGCTTCAAGTATGGTCTTGCAGCTTTCGGACACAGCCTTAGCCTAAAATTATAAAGCTTTCTCCCGTGACGTCAGAACATAAGGTTGCTCAAGTGTTGTGCGATAAGTGAGACCTGTAAAGAACGGATTAATTGACACAGATTCAATGAAAAACAGGGTTGCCAAACAAAAAAATTATCACAGACTATAAAATATCTACCACCAAAATGTGTTTTAAACACTTGTAAAAAAAACATGTTTAAAACAGATTGTTTTAAACGTTTAAAACATTTGTAAAAAAAACAAAGCCGTGTGTTTTAAACGTTTAAAACAAAGTGTTTTAAACACTTTTGTTTTAAACATGCCAACCCTGCTCCCAGCCCATTTCCAGCCACAGATCAAGCGCGTGTTATTCCGCCAGTTCCCTCGCCTCTTACCCCTCGCGGCAGCGCCTGAAAATGCTCTACGTCTCGTAAGGTGGGAGGACGCCGCCCCGCCAGATTTCTCTCGAAGTTCCGTATTCCCCCGCACGGTGACCTGCAAACTTCGCAATTGTCGTGGAAGAATGAATGCAGAACCGACTAACCAACGATCAATAAGCAACGGAATATTTGTAATTCCGACAATGTAAAAGATAATATATAAATGTTAAAGTAATGTTTGTTCACTTGTGATTACACACGGCAGTGCGGCGTCCGTATCGTCCTTATGAGCGGCCGCCCCTTCGTGGGAAGTCATGCCATTTTCCGTAGGCAGTAAGTACTTTTCTCTTGCTTTTCTCTGAGTGGTCGAGACTTTGACAGCATCTACGCTGGCACATGCGTCACCACAGTGGTTTGAAAAGGGCATGCGCTCAAGCGATTTGGTCGGCTGCGGTTCCACTCCCGAGGTCCAAGTATTAGTTTGTTATAGCGTTCGAATATAATATAATTTATGTGTCTGTCTCAACGCGATTACGAAATTCAAGCGTTCTGAGTACTGCGTTCTGCTAATTGGTGAGCATGTCCATATTGATTTCTATCCAGCCGCCACTGATACATAGTGGTCGGAAGTGGCGCGCTACTTGTAGCGGTAATGATTCAGAGTGTTTATTTTTTTCTTAAATCTCCTAGCAGAAAGACTAACCGCGCTTTTCAGAATGGACATATCCACGCTAACCTAAAATATGATTTTAACTGTATCACTGCATGCCATTCATTTTATGTTAACATTGTGCAAAATAGTTTGTGTTAATTCGACATAGTTTACGAAAAATTGACCTTAGAGGTTGTAGATCTTATAAAGATATATAAACCGAAATGACCTCTGATTGGATATTGCAGTTATGACGTTCTCGTTCGACAGTGAAAGCGGTCGTCTGCTTCGCTCTCTGCAAGAAGGTGCTGCTCCTCATGCTTCTAAAGCTGAACACTGAAGATTCTCTGTGATTTTAATAATTAAAGTTTCTATGACAGACGAAAGGTATACGAAAACCAATTGCGGTAATCTAACATGAGTACATGCATTCACGGTAGCTTCATGTATTGCACAAATGATATTGGAGCAGAAATGAGAGGGGCGAAAACAGCGAGTTAAGTCTTGCAAGGGACAATCAACATGATTTATTTACCTTTACTTTTATCGACAGCATATTCAAAATCATTCAATATTATTCTGTTGTAAGACTTTTCTAACAATCATTCCTAATCTTCAGTTATTATTAGTAGTAGTGGTCAGAGGTGCCATCCCCCCCAAAGCCCATGACTCACTCCCCCAAAAAAGGTAGAACATTCCCCCCCTCGTTTATGCCGAATGAATTACTCAAATTATTTTTGTCGGACAAAATTTGCGAGAAAATATAATACCAGAGATGCAACCACGATTTTTTGTCTTGGGTGAGGCAAGTACCAGGATGAACGTACCAATAATAATAATAATAATAACATTAATAATGCATTTATTATTATTACTACTACTAGCAGTAGTAGTAGTAGTATCAAAGACGTTATTATCCTCATAAATTACGAAAAAAGGAGGTACAAGTCTGTGCTAAAGCATTTCTTTGGAACAAACAATTTGAAATATGCGAGATGAGAATAATAGAAAAGTCGAAGAAAAGATAGAAAGTAGAAAGTAGAAAGTTAGAAGAGAACAATAGAAAGATAGAAGAAAAGCTGGAGGAAAGCAGCAGGAAATTGGAAGCCGTGAGGTTCGAAACCCTTGAGATGTACTTGACATTGACGGAAGCGTGTGAAGAAAATAGAAAGTCGTTGGAAAGGAAGGTAGAAGAAACAAAGCTATTAATCGAGAGTACAAGTTCAGATATAAATAGAAGAATCGAAGAGGAGGTTTCGAATCTCAGGGAGGAAACCAAACAAAGAAATGAAAATTTGGAGAGAAAGCTTGTTGAAAGTAAATCTCAGATAGAAGTAGCCGTTTCAAGAATAGAAGAAAACGAAAGCAAAATAGAGGAAGCGAAGTTCCTGATTGAAGATAGAAGTTGTGAAATAAATAATAGAATCGAAAGGGAAGTTTTAAAACTCAGAGAAGTAAGCTCGCAGGAACTTCAAGAAGTTAAAAAAAACTAGGAATATGGAAAGGGAGATTGTGGAAAATCGAACCAAAATGAATGCCACAGATAAGATAGGAAAGGAAATGGATAGGAAGATAAACGGAACAGTGTCCAGGATAGATAAGACGGAGAAGAGAATGGAAGAAGTAGAAAGAAGATTAGGGAATATATCAATAATAGAAAGGGATGAAAAATCTAGTTGTCAACACAGCGATGGAGAGATTGATGTCGAGAGAAAGATAAAAGGAGAAAGTTTCAGTGACAAGGAAAAATATTGATTGAATTGAATTGTTGTTTTAAGTCCACTTTATGCACAGTAAGGCTAATCGGGACTGGACCTACAGTTTAAAGTGGGATCCGAACCACTTGTGCCTCCACCGGGTATCGAACCCGGGACCTCTTGATTACAAGTCGGCGACGCTACCACTGCGCCATCGGGGAGGCCACACAAGGAAAAAGAAACTTGCGTTGAAAGAGAAATAAAAGAATAATGTTTTCATAGTGGAGGATATTATCTGTTTCATAAACCTAAACAAAGCATATATTCAGATGAAAATATCAGAAATAGCTCTAAGCGGTATAAAGAAAAGAAGTGAGATGAGACTTAGATATATTCCCGTAAAGAAATGGAAAAAAACGAAAAGGAAGAAATTGAAAATAGAGAAGAACTTGAACAAAGCTCATGATATGTTCAAAAATGTTGACACAGATCAGATGGACTCGGATGCTACTTGGCCGAAGAGAAGAAAAAATAAGACGAGAAGGAAAAGGCAGAGAGAGCATGTATTCAATGAAGATGTGAAACATAAGGAAAAATCTGGATAGAAACCAGATTGGCAGAAGAGAGAGAGATGATAGTAATTTCTTAACTAGAAGAAAGTTGGAAGAGGAGGAAGAAGAATCTTCAGAAGAATAGGAAAGGGAATAGAAGAAAGAAAGAGGAAGAGAAAAAAGAAACAAGATAGCGAAAATCAACAAATATTTTCAAAATTGGAAGAACCAAATAAGACTGGCCATTGCAAGGAAAGGAGATGTTATGATTTTCAGACTGACAAGCGGGAGTTTCTAGAATTAATAAAGTCGAATAGTAAGTTCCCATTTCACCAGAAAGAAATTCGAGAAATTATTGGTTTGGGTAAATGTTTTGATAAACGACGGAAACTGTTCAAATGTAAACAATCTAATTTAAAAAATAAAAATTGTTCTTTGATATTAGTTCTTGTGAAAAGATTAGCTCTTGTGAAAAGATAAGCTCTTGTGAAAAGATAAGCTAACTATGGTAAGCTAACTATATTCTTCGAGCGATATTTTTGGGAAAATCAATAGGTGCTAATTTAGGTCACCGCCCCACGAATGAGTGGATAGATAATGAAAGATAGAATTTCGAAATAACTTGGTAAAAAGGGAAAGATGCCAAAGAGTAAGAGAGAAGAACGGAAGTAAGCCTCCAAAGTCGTTGAGAAGAATGAAGAACAAAGGAGAAAGAAGATAGAACGGTTATGCTCACAAGGAAGTCAATGGTGGGAAAAATTCTCCGTAAAGAAAGAGAAGATAACGTTAAAGAAGATTGAATAGTATTAGTGAAATGAATTTTTGGACGTCTAGGAGATGAAAGTCATTGTGTATTGGGATAAAGTACGAGAAAGGCACATAAATACAAGGTCGAAGGCGGACAGGAAATATTTGTAGATAGTAGGTCGAAGGCGGACAGAACAATTTATCGAGGTGCATGCTGATATGTAATAAATACTGACGTGAAGAATTCTGTGGCTGATATGGACAATTTAGATGCTATTAGAAGGTCAACATATGGAAGACGAAGAGAATCTCATGAAATTGTAAAATCTGAGCTAGCTGATACTTTGTAGGAAAAAGAAGAAGAAAAGGGAAGCGCAAATTACGACTGGCATGACATCGTGAAGTAAAGATTATCTTGGGGGAAGTTATGCATATTTAGCATCAGGTGAGCAAAGCTGCAGAAAAGGAACTATTAAACAATTATATTTTTTGTATATGAAAGTCACGAATATATTTAGAAATGTTGGGAGAAGACATTTAGAAACGGAAATGGAGAGAAAGAAGAGAATGGATAATGTCAGAGGATATAACTGCATAGAAGAAACGAAAGGAAGTTTAGTCAGTAGAAATACGAACCAGTGAAGAGATGACGAAAATGAGGAGAAATTTATCTACTTCCAAAAGGATTTCCTCCAATAGAAATTTTTTTCATCCCAAGGAGGGGGATATTGTGTCACGTGCCTAGTCAGCCGAACACAATCACTAATGCGACATGGAATATTTCATGGAAGCGACGTCAGATGGCACTGCGCAAAAGAACGGGAAGGAAAGCTGATTGTTGAAATTAGAATAGCAGAAGGATGACCATATGTATTAAAGCGAATGGGAAATAAGTAAATGCAGATTACAAAAATGTATATAAGGAATAAGTAACGTAATGTGTATAATAAATAAATGTCTTGTGTAGTAGTTGTGGTGTCTAGTGTGTTTGTGTTTATCTTGTGTAGTAGTTGTGATGTGCTTGTATGTGGGTTTGTCTTGTGTAGTAGCTGTGCTGTCTAGTGTGGTTGTGTTTATCTTGTGTAGTAGTTATGCTGTCTAATGTGTTTCTATTTGTCTTGTGTAGTATCGGTGGTGTGTATGTATGTGTCTTGTGTTGTAGTTGTGCTGTCTAGTATGTTTGTTTTGCGTAGTAGTTGTGCTGTCTAATTTGTTTGTGTTTGTCTTGTGTAGCAGTTGTGGTGTGTTTGTGTTTATATTCTGTTATAGTTGTGATGTGTTTGTGTGTGTCTTGTGTAGTAGTTGTGCTGTCTAATGTGTTTGTGTTTGTCTTCTGTAGTAGTTCCTCCATTCATATTGGGGGTTAGGCGTAGAGCTGACAACTCTGCACTGTAAAAAGCCATGTCAAGAATCAGCAATATAAGGCCATGGATGTTCCCAAGGTAAAATATTCCGGAGGTAAAAGAGTCCCCCGTTCGGATCTCCGGGTGGGGACTACTTTGGGAGGTCCCTGGACTAAGGATAAGATCTACGTTAGGAATAAGAATATTAAATTAGGCACCTGGAATGTTCTGAGCCTTTACCGGCCTGGGGCATTTCAGTGTACAGTTAATGAGATAGTCAAGTATAAATTAGATGTAGTAGCTGTCCAGGAAGTTAGGTGGCCAGGAGAAGGGAATTGTAAAACTAAAAATTATACTTTTTTCTATGGTGGTACTGAAAATCATAATTTTGGAACAGGCTTTTTCATAAATAACAGAATTATCTCGGCTCTTAAAACAGTAGAATTTATTAATGATAGGATATCATATGCAGTTTTACAGGGTAGATGGTGTAAAATTATTTTAATAAACATACATGCACCAACGGAAGATAAAGATGACAATACTAAAGATGATTTTTATACAGAGTTAGAACAGGTCTTTGATAAATTTTCTCAGTATGATATGAAAATTCTGTTAGGTGACTGTAATGCACTGATTGGCAAAGAAGAGACATTTAAACCCACGATTGGTAAAGAAAGTCTTCATGAATTAAGTAATGATAATGGTATAAGATTGATTACTTTTGCAACCTCAAAGAATTTAATTGTGAAAAGTACCACTTTTAAACATAAAGATATCCATAAATATACCTGGTCTTCTCCAGATGGTAAAACTCATAATCAGATAGATCATATTCTCATTGATAAGAGAAGGCATACTAGTATAATTGACGTTCGTACACATAGAGGTGCTGACTGTGCCAGTGACCATTATTTAGTAATTGCTAAATTAAGAGAAAGACTCTCAGTGATAAATCATAAGCAACAAAATCTAAAAGTTCTAAAATTTGATACAGGAAAGTTTACTGATGAAAGAATTAAGAAAGATTACCAAATTAAACTGTCAAATAGATTTGATGTTTTGCAGGATTTAAATGATGATGCAAATATAAATGAAACAGACGTAAATAAGAATTGGGAGCACATACGTAATGCAATAGAATCAGCAGCTAAAGAAAGTATAGGATACCATAAACCGAGAAAAAGTAAGCCATGGTTTGATAATGAATGTCATAATCTAATAGAAATAAGAAATCAGGCTAGACTTAGGTGGTTAAATAACTCTGATGATACAAATCTAAACAATTATAATAGAATAAAGCGAGAAGTTGACCGCACGTTTAGAAGTAAAAAAAGAGATTACTTGAAAAGCAAAATTAACAAAATTGAAACAAACAGCAAAAATAAAAATATCAGAGATTTATATAAAGGTGTAAATGAGTTTAGAAAGGGGTGGCAACCTAAAGTAAACTTGATAAAAGATAAAGACGGTGATTTTCTAGCTGACCCAAGCGATATTCTAAATAGATGGAAGAACTACTTTAATGACCTTTTAAATGTCCATGTAGGAGATAAATCAGAAGTGAATGAAGTACACATAGCAGAACCTTTAGTTCCAGAACCTAACTTGACTGAAGTTAAAGATGCTATTAAAAGGCTAAAGAATAACAAAGCACCTGGCATTGATTTAATACCAGCTGAGTTAATTAAATATGGTGGAAATTCATCAATATGTCAAATTCATAAATTAATTTGTTTAATATGGAATAAAGAAATCCCTCAACAGTGGAAAGAATCCATAATTGTTCCTGTGTTTAAAAAAGGTGTTAAAATGAACTGCAATAATTACCGTGGAATTTCTCTACTCTCAACAACATATAAAATATTATCTAACATTCTTTTAACAAGACTAACCCCATATGCTAATGAAATTATAGGTGATTATCAATGTGGATTTAAACGTAACAGATCAACTACAGATCAAAATTTTCACATCAGACAGACACTTGAAAAAAGTGGGAATATAATCAAAATGTCCATCAGCTATTCATTGATTTAAAAAAAGCATATGATTCGGTCAAAAGAGATAAATTATATAATATATTAGTAGAGTTTGGAATACCTAAGAAGCTTGTTAGTATGATAAAAATATGCACCAGTGAAACAGAAAGTAAAATTCGTGTGGGTATTAATGTGTCTGACAAATTTACAATTCATGATGTGTTAAAACAAGGAGATGCATTATCTCCATTGCTCTTTAATTTTGCCTTAGAATATGCTGTTAGGAAGGTAAAAGAAACTAAAGAAGGACTAAAATTAAATGGTGTGACTCAGTTGTTAGCATATGCAGATGATGTAGACTTACCGGGGGATGATGTGAATACAATTAAGAATAATGCTAAAATATTTTACAAAACTGCTAAAGAGATAGGTTTGGAAGTTAACAAAGAGAAAACTAAACATATGCTTACAGGCATTTGTTTTAGGTGTGGGCAAAAAAAATATCAAGAGGGGCATATTTTTGACAGGTTTATGGACAACAATCTCACAGAAGTGCCTTTTGTAAGTGTAGACAAATCAATCTGAGGGGGGTCATACTTTCTCAGGAAATTCCCGAGGGCATTTTTACAAAAATCTTGGATTAGACAGGGTTCCACACTTGAGCAAAAAGCTCATATGGGCATGTTGAGCTAGTTTTAAGTGTAGGCAAATCTGCCAGAGGGGGGCTCATACTTTCTCGTCCTGGTTGTGGTACAAATTATACTACTCATTTGCTTCCTTGAATTTCCGCTACCCACCAATTTCTCATGTCTTTGTACTTTCTTATTCATTCACAGTTTTTCAAAGTTTGTTTCTTTCAACACCGGTGCCCCCACCAGGAATCAAACTCAGGACCACTTGACAGACACCAAAAATTAATAAATAAAATAAACAATAAATAATTAAAAAGAGAGGTACAATTTATTACATAAGATGAATTAGCCTATATTAAATTAGATTATAATTAGAAACAATATCTTCAGTGCAAATTTCTGTGACGTGAAGTTAGTTAGAAATGCGGATTCGATATATTTTTGTTCCAAATGATGCACCTGTTTTAAATTAAGCAGTATATCAACACTAAGAAATAAGTGATGTTATTAATGAATATCGAGAATATCGCTTATGTCTTGTAATGAACATATAGTATAAAACTTCACATTCACCTCAGCATAGCGCGAAAGAAACACGCATCCTTGCAACACAATATTGCGAGCGAAGCGAGCAAGAAAATTTTTATATCAGTCTTCAAAATTTAATGTTCGAACTCTCTCTTCACTACAGAAATTCCTTGACAACCTAAGATTTAACTCTATATCAAAAGCTTACTATCTCCCCCTTTAAATTTAATACTCAATCCTACCACCATAATTTCCAAGCCAATTTTAGATTTACTGTTGCTATTGAAGAGTGGATATTGCCTCCTCCAAAATATTAATTCTCAGTCTCCACACAAGAATTTCCTCAACAGTCTAAGACAATAGTAATACCCAAGAATTGTATGTCCCCCCTTTAATTTAATGTTCAATCCCCCTCTAATTAAAATAGCCGCCATAATCTAAGACCTAGAGTTGGATACTGCCCCCCCCCCCCACGTTTAATTCAGAATCCATCCCAGAACCACGTGTAAAATAAGGCCTAATATTTTGGAGGTGGATATTTCTCCCCCCCCCTTCCTTAACACCCTTATCTTCATCTAATGGATTAAATATGATGCATTTAAGGTGTAAAAAAAAACCTGCGCCATAGTCCCCCTCTGTGGGCACCCCTGGATCCGGCACTGTATATCAGCATATTCTGTTCTCCCATCTAACACTTGTCAGGGTACCGTCGTTTACATATTTTTACAACAGATAGAATACAAATACAATTAATGATATGAAACTAAGGCATAGGAAATCCAAGTTATGTTAAATACAATGCATAGAGTTACAAATTGCGTGTTTATGCAATTTACTTATGACCCTGAATATCATTCGTATTTAATGTGAACGAGTAAGAATGTTAAAATACATATTAAAATATAATCCAGAGAATTCGAAATGCCATGTTTATGCAATTTACTCATGAACCTGAATAACATTAGTATTTAAAGTAAGCGATTAAAATCTTTGATTGTTAACATTATAAAATAAGAAAAAGACGACGAAAAATTAAAGTTCAAAATTACGTCAGGAGATGGCAGTGAAGAAAGAGGAAAATATTATTCTTATATTTGTGAATAATGGAGACCAAAATCAAGATTGAAGATACCATTATGTTCAATAAATTGACAATAATTCATTATACATTAAATATTGTAAAACTTAGCTCCATAATACAATTGCTATTCATATAGTGCTTCTTTAACTCAAAGCCTTGCAGTCAGACAGACTAGATTTTTCTTGAAAGAAGGATGAACTGTTGACCGAAACGTTTCAAGGTGCTCACTGGACAATCCAGTAGTACTCCTTATCCGATAACAATCAAGGACGCAGCTCTAAACACAGACACTGAAAAAGCTTATGCCTTCGCAAATGCCTTGCAAGACACTTTCACTCCGACACCGCAACTAGCTCCAAATCTCCGCCTCCAGACCAAAATTGACAGAGTCACAAACCCCAATAACAGGCAACTGCAACCCAGTAATACGCACACTATTGATCCTACAAATGCTCTAACTGTTCCTATCACAACAGACGATATTATCAATACTGTGCGTAGGAAGAGAAACACTGCTCCCGGATTGGACAATATCACATACGTATTGATTAAACAGGCCCCGCTTGCATTGCTGTCCTTTCTGGCCATTATCTACAATTTTATCCTCCGCACAGGACACTACCCGACAGACTGGAAGATTTCAAAGGTTCTAATGTTCCCAAAACCAAACAAAGATAGTACCAACCCAACAAACTATCGACCTATTCAGCTCACATCAACCTTTAGCAAAATATTCGAACGCATCATTGTTCGACGCATACACATGCACTTACAAGCACACAGTTTACTTCCGTCGCACCAAGCAGGCTTTAGACCTCAACACAGTGTCCTTGATAATTTATTAAAACTAACGACTCGAATCACAAATCATTTCAACACATCCAAACCATCCTGCCTAGTACTATTCGACCTGGAGAAAGCATTTGACAAAGTATGGCATACTGGGCTCATCTACAAGCTCCATAAATTCCACCTACCGCTTTCCTATGTCAGATTAGTACACAGCTTCCTAACAAATAGGGTCGCCTATGTCACTGTAAATGGAGCAATGTCATACCCCATTTTCCCTTACTCTGGCGTTCCACAGGGTGCTGCTTTATCACCATTACTCTACATACTATACGTTGCCGATATGCCAAAACCCCCACAAGTTTCTATCTACCAATTCGCTGACGACACCGCATTTCTCGCATGTTGTTCAACCATCCAAGCTATCAACAAAACTCTCCAACCAGCTATAAACTCCTTCCAAAGATGGTGTGACACATGGCGTCTCACAATTAATGCTCTCAAAACACAAGCATTGGTGTTTCTGCAGACAGGCTGTCGCTCGAAGATCCAAAGGAACCCAACATTATTAAACATCAAAATACGGGGAACTCCAATTCTGCCTGCCACCACTGCAAAATACCTGGGAGTCATATTTGACTCCAAGCTAACCTGGAAACCTCAATTGCTCAACATCGTCCAAAAAGCTACAAATCGTCTGAGCTTGCTCAAACGGCTAATTGGAACATCCTGGGGACTCAACTCCCAGGTTGTCCTACATACCTACAAGGCTTTCCTTCGACCAGCAATTACTTACGGCCACACTGCATGGATATCAGCCCCAGACTCATTCTATCACAAACTACAAGTTCTGGAAAGACATGCTCTTCGTTTGGCCTTCAGAGTAGTCCTACCAAGTCCTACACGACTACTGTACGAGCGAATAACCTTTCCCGAAATCACAACCCACATCGAAGCCATCCGTCACAAATATATAACTGGTCGAATGAACTCGCACCATCCACAACTTCTTAGCACAATGTACGAAGATGCTCTACACGACTGCCCTCCCACATACCACTGCACACCATTACAGCATCTCTTAACCATGTACACCTTCCTGATAGATCCACAGCATCCTGACTACCAGCTGTATAATATCCATCATCCTCCGGAACTACGGCACGTGATATATCCAACACATGCCGCACCATAGCAAATTATTACTTTCCTAACTGAAGTAATTTTCCCACTACTGCATAAATAAGATCTTAAGTGAACTACCCTCAGAATAAGTAAATATGTACCACTTCATTACTGAAAACACTTAGACCATCACCTTGCAAGGGAAAACATTTATGGAAACAATTCACTTACCAAAGAGAAGGTGTACCCTTCTAAATGGAAAACGAGGACAAAAAAAAAAAAAAAAAAAAAAAAAAAAAAAAAAATTGACCGAAATAACTCTAGCTTCCCTTCAATTCGTATAAATCTTTCGCCTTTTACTAAAGATTTCCGTGGAGGGGAGCAAAACATGAGTTTATAACAAATTTTTCGTATGGCTCGACTGATGTTGAGCCAAGTGAATTAATGTAAATACTATTTTGTCATTTCTCTCACTAATGAAAGGAGAGATCGTTCCGGTTTTGTGGATTATTCTATTCAGTTCAGATTCAATTATGTGAAATCGATTCTTCTTCAACTTGTTCTATTTCCTTCGATCCGTATTCCGTCCGTACCGTAGTCGTTTTCTTTTGTATCGTTCCTTGA